>NW_026637685.1:600000-1071724 GCF_028554395.1 Pezoporus wallicus
ATACCACTTTTCATTAATAGCACTTTGGTTGGCCCTGTTATTGCCAGGGATGAAAACTGCCATTGGCTTCATTGGGCTATGATTTTATTTTAGTGTAGGCCAAATGCAAGGAAGAGAAGGTATCACTTAAATACTTCATTTGCTTTTAAAACCTTATGTTTGTTACAATGAATATTAGAGGTTATTTTTTCTTATGTTTAGTAGAATATTAAGATATTTGTTTACACAGACTTTCTTACTAAATGAGTTTTACCCTGCTTGAGCAAGTAATGAAACTGGCAACTGGATAATCTTGTGTTGCTTAGAGATTCTGTATTATTTGGAGGTTTTGAGACTTTTTTCTCAATTTGAGACCAACTACCTGGGACAAGAGATATCTTGGTGGAAGGAGATGTTAAAATCAAACAAAGAGGATGTACTTTGATCCCAAGTGTTCTGGCTTTCAGGTGTGGGTAGACTAAAGTAAGAGTGTTACAGGATGAATCTTCTAAATGCATGTAGTTCCTGAACTGAGTGGATTTCCATAGACATTCCTACATATGCAAGCAGAGCAGTAGGTTAAACTGTGATTTGGATGATGTTTCTTTGCATCTCAGAATATTTTCTTTGCATCTTTGAAAGAATGAAACATAATAGTTTGTGGAAAGCTGTAAGCTGACCTTTGCAATCAGGGAGGAAAGCTGCCTATTTCTATCTGAAATTGTATGAAAACTTTAATCTGTCATATAAGCATATAGTTTTGAGATTGAGGACTTCAGAAGGCAAGGGTTTATTTACTGATTGACATTTCTGTTCTTACTGAGTAAGCAATATTCCAGTCTTGGAGTCTGAAATAAATCAAAGTTTTCTTTCATAACATCTGTAAAAATCTTCCAGAGCCTTAAAGTGACACAGTGGTTAGTTTGGTAAATATGTGACAGTTGCTATAGAAGGAGAAAGATTTTAAAAAACAAATTTATTTTCCAGAATTGTACAGTGGTGTATCCATGTAGTTTTAAATTTGTTTTCTAATTTTATTGGATGTGAATATATCTAAGGTGTGGTCTTCTTCAGGAAAACCATTTACTGGTAAAGCTACAGTTTTACACTGAAGTTGGATGCAGTTACTTTTGGATTGCCTTTGTATAATCTCACCTTGAGTTGAAATCCTTGATGTTTTCTTTCTCAAAGCCTCTGAGATCTGTTGCTTTGCTGCAGGTGTACTGTTAAATTCTGTAAGGCCCTTTTTTCACAGCCATTTGTAGGTGAATGTCGCTCAAACACATGGAGACTAACCCTATTGTCCTGGGTTCAGCAGTAGCAGTCATTTTTCTCCTTCTTGGTAGCTGGTGTAGTGCAGTGTTTTGACTTTCAGCTCGGGAACAGAGCTGATAACAAGGATGTTTTGGTTTGGCCAAGGACTTTGTGAGCCTCATGCTCTGCCAGGGGGAGGGGAAGCCAGGAGGAAGCAGAGACAGGACACCTGACCCAAACTGACCAAAGAGGTATTCCATACCACAGCACGTCATGCCCAGGATGTAACTGGGAGTTAGCCGGAAGGGCTGGGAGACTGCAGGGTTGGAGGAGGTATCGGTCAGAGCTTGGTCGGGCTGAGGGGGGCGAGTTATCGGTCAGCTGGTGCTGAGGTGTTGTATTCTCTTCCCTTGTTATTTCCTTTATCATTATTATTATTGGTGGTAGCAGTAGTGATGTGTGTTAGACCTTAGTTACTAAACTGTTCTTATTTCAACCCGTGGGAGTTGCATTCTTTTTGATTCTCCTCTCCATCCCTCTGGGAGTAGGGGGCGGGAAAGAAGGAGGGGAGTGAGTGAACGAGCTGCCTGACTGGGTTTAAACCACAACAGTTCTTTTTGGCACCTAACCTGGGGCACAAGGGTTGAGATAACGACAGATCTCCCTGGATTAATAGTCACTCGTCACAATGCTGATTTATTGGGTATCAGAGTTGTTCTTGTTGATCTCACAGCTTCAGAATGTTGTAACTTACGTAGAGCCGGTATTTGCTGTGTTAGTGTTTATCAGGTGTGGGGCCTGGGCTAAGGTTCTTGTCTCACTGTGCTTTATGGCAATGACTTGTAATACGGGCGGGCTCCAGCAGCAGGGCGGGACGGACGTGGCCGTGGACTTGTACCTGGCCGTCCGGCTGCTCTTCACCGTCCTGGCCCTCGCCCTACTCTCCATCTTCGTGAGGCTGCGGGGAGCTGAGGGGGAGCGGCCCCGGGAGCCGGCGGCTGCTGAAGCGGCCCGGGAGAGAGGCCCCGGGGACCGAGCGGCGGCGGGAGCGGGGCCGGAGGCCGCCAGGGGACGGCTGCCGGTGGAGGAGGCCGGGGCGGTCGAGAAGCAGAAGGAAGCGGCTGCCGAGCAGCGGGATAAGGCGGCGGAGGAGCCGAGCCCCGCGGAAGAGCCGAGCCCCGCGGAGGAGCCGAGCCCCGCGACGGTCGAGAGCATTCCCCGGCAGCCACCCGCCGAGCCCCAGGAGGATGCAGGAGACCACGCAGCATTTCCCAGCAAGGCAGAGGAGGAAGAGCTGGACTCAGGAAAAGAGAAGCTGGTGGTGGGAGAGCCGGCAAGCACAGCAGCTACACCAGCCCCAGTGACAAGCACAGCAGCATCGTTTGAGAGTTCTGAAGGTTTTGAATGGCCTTTGGGTATCCTTGGGACCTGCCTGCTGATTGTGATGGGGATCAGCATGTTGGCACACACACAGGCTGTGTTTTACCCACAACCATTTTGTCTGAACTCAAAAGTTAAGCAGAGTCAGGTTTGGGTCTTGTCTGGGATTAGACGACAGTATAGGGGGACCAAGAGGTTTTCCCCAAGGCTGGACAGTCATGAGTGGCAGGGTGTGTGGGACAGTATGGGCAAGTATCTAGTCCACTGGGCCCCTCCAGTGCTTTGGAAGCATCGGAGATGGAAGGCAGCTGTATGGAGTCCCCAGCAACAAGCTGCAGAAACTGCTGAAGGGGACAGTGAATTATTTTAAGCCTGGTGGGCCCATGGCACTTCAGGCCATCAGAGCTGAGATGCAACACAGAGATGGACTCATGATCGAGGGGTGGACTTAGCAATGGACACTATTGCCCAGGTTATTCACAAGTGTGAACACTGCACACAGTCTCTCCTGCTCTGGAAGACTGTTACAAGAGGTGGAGCCTGGCATCATGGACCAGATGGACTCAGCAGCTTTATAGGGACTGCTCCATGCACTAAGATAAGAGTGCACCGAGATAAGAGTGATGGTATATTGAAAATGTGGGATCTGAGCATGACGTGAATGGTATGGAATAAGGGGTGGATAATGTCCTGGGTTCAGCAGTAGCAGTCATTTTTCTCCTTCTTGGTAGCTGGTGTAGTGCAGTGTTTTGACTTTCAGCTCGGGAACAGAGCTGATAGCGATGTTTTGGTTTGGCCAAGGACTTTGTGAGCCTCATGCTCTGCCAGGGAGGAGGGGAAGCCAGGAGGAAGCAGAGACAGGACACCTGACCCAAACTGACCAAAGAGGTATTCCATACCACAGCACGTCATGCCCAGGATGTAACTGGGAGTTAGCCGGAAGGGCTGGGAGATTGCAGGGTTGGAGGAGGTATCGGTCGGAGCTTGGTCGGGCTGAGGGGGGCGAGTTATCAGTCAGCGGGTGGTGAGGTGTTGTATTCTCTTCCCTTGTTATTTCCTTTATCATTATTATCATTGGTGGTAGCAGTAGTGATCTGTGTTATACCTTAGTTACTAAACTGTTCTTATCTCAACCCGTGGGAGTTGCATTCTTTTCAATTCTCCTCTCCATCCCTCCAAGAGCAGGGGGAGGGCAAGAAAGGGGGGGGAAGTGAGCGAACAAATTACCTGACTGGGTTTAAACCACGACACCTATAAATACTTATCAGCCCAGTTTCTTCCAAGACAGTATCAAGCAGTCTGACTTGCCCATTTTGATTGTTGCAACTGTCATGGCAGGTCACCATTTAGGTTAGTATTATGCCTGCTGCCTCTGGAGGAAATTATATTTTTTGTTTGGTTGGTTTTATTGTGTTTTGGTTTGTTGTTTTGTTTATTTTTTTTCTTGATCACAGTTTAACATTAGTTCCTCCTTGAACTTCTATCTTGGACATCAGAGAAAAAAAATACACTGTATCTGATGTACCTCCTGGTTCTTGGTTTCAGCTGTGCTTTTCCTACTTTCAGCATCTTCTGTTATTACAGAAATGTAACAACCCTGCCTGAGGCCGTAGGTGTGATTTATAGGATCACTCTAAAAAGCACACTAATACACACAGTATGAATTGATTACATTTCTCTGCTGTACATCAGTAAGAAATAGAAGTTGTTGTCTGTTGAGTGCATGTAGTGCATACAGTTCCAACCTCGGATTAACTGTTAAAGCAGTAAAAGATGTAGCTTTACTTAAGTTATTTTGATTACCGATTTGGTCTAGATGAAACATGTTCAATAAACACACTATTGTGAAATATAGCTGTAAACAGTAATTGAAGAGACTAGTATCAAACCTTAAAATCCCTTTTGGGTAAATTTTAAAAATTCTTTTAGTTAAGAAGATGTTGTTTACAGGTATCAATGTTTGTGACTGGAAAACTGCCTTGGGCTTTTAAGAATGGATGTTACTGGAAAAGTAGGAAATGATCCTTGTTTGATCCGCCAGGGTCCTTGTGAATGGGATGAGTGCAATTCTCATTAGATTGTATTTCAGCGTTCCCTTCACATTAATATTGACCGTAGGATTAAGCCTGTCACTTCTGACAAGGGGAAAAATGACTACTACAAATCTGCTAACTCTTCTCACGAAAGTGTTGTGTGGCTGTTGGCTTAAGCACATCCTAGGTGTTCTCCAATTGCTGTTAATTCCCCTTGCTCCATTCTGGCTTGTCAGTGGGTGACTGGAAATGATAACTGTTTTCCTAGCAGCTGTGATACTGAGATTTTTTTGCATTGCATCAGTGTGTTGATGTTGCATCGTAACATTGTAATTTCTAACGCTATCACATATGCTTGATCTAGAGGTCACCACCTGCTTGCATTTCACTGGCCTTACTGCCATGACTGGTAATCCGTGTACAACAGAGACCATGCCTGGAAAGTATAAACCAGTAGGAAACTTCAGTAGCCCCTTTGGTTGATCAGTTTGTCTAAGTCCACTGACTGCCAATTTAAACCATTTACAACATTTTAATCTAGTTTCTAGAGAGATTAAAATGCTCTTCTGGCAGCCATTGATGGTATTCCTTTGGTTCTGTCACAGCTGATGGATGAGTACAGTACTATGTGGGAATTCACTTCTTGTCTCAGATGAACATTATAGAAGGAGCTGTCTACAGTTCTTCTATGTAGTTCTGCAGTAATCTCCTATCATCCTCCCTACATAGCCTGTATGTAGAGTTATTGCCAGAGGCAGATTGTTACAAAGATACAGTTTATATCAAAGACTGACCTTGTCATCCTGCACTGTTTTTTAGATACTAGCAGATTTTATTAGATGTGACTGTGCAAAATGTTACAAAGAGAACTAGTGAACAAGCATAAAACACAACTTGCTGACTTGAAAGTGCTTCATGTGTTATGTGTATCTCACTTGTACACTTCCTCCATTGCTGCTGACTTCAAGATGTCCCCTGTTAGACATGTTGTGGTAGGTTGACTTGGCTGGCTAGCAGGTGCCCACCCAGTGAATCTTTCATTCATCCTCCTCGACAGGGCTGGAAGAGAAAATAATAAGATAAAATCTTCATGGCTGGAGATAAGAACAGGGGAATCACTCACCAATTATCATAACAGGGATAGCAGACTCCACTAGGGGAAGATTAACGTGTTACCAATTAAAAATAGGTAGGATAGTGAGAACAAAGCCAAACCAAGTAACATCTTCCACCCCTCCCTTCTTCCCAGACTCAACTTCATTACTTCTTTCCCGACTCTTCTACGTCCTCCCCTGAGCAGCATGGCGGATGGCAGGGTTGGGGGCAGGCTGCTGCATTCAGTTCAAAACACTTCATCTTTACCACTTCTTCCTCCTCACACTTTCCCTCTGCTCCAGTGTGGGGTGTCTGAGTGCTGTGTGGCCTCTGTGGTGCATGGCACAAGAGGGTGGGACTGATGTCTGCTTCACAGGCACCAGCTCTGGAGCTGCTGCTCTCAGTGTGATGGGTAGAGTGCTTTCACTGGAGTACTGCTTAGCTCTTAGCTGGAGTCACTGAGCCTCAGGACATGGTGTGAATACTATTCTACTAGGGCTTTGTCCTAATGCTTAGGGTATTGATCTTGTCTTTTGATTAAAATTGGCAGAGTAAAAGAATGGAGTTTCTTTTAGATTAACACTGATGGGGTGAGTATATTAGTATTTTTATTTATGGACATGTATGGCACTCAGGTACATATTTCATCTGTTAAGTGTTGCTCAGAACTGTCAAGCACTATTTTAAGTAAGATCAAGGAGCTTTTGTGTGAATAGTTTTCATCTGGCAGAAAATAAAGGAATGGTTTTAGTAAACTCTTGAAATTGAGCCCAAAGAGGAGGTTGACCCAAGTTGTATGCAGAGTTTGGCACCACTCAGTTCACGGCCTACTTTAAACTAAACATGCTGGTTTCCTGTTATTTGATCAAAAGGAAGAAAAAAAAAAAAAGGAATTTTATAATTTTTCATACCAGGCTTGATTGCTGTTCTGTGTATGAATACAGTGGTTTTGAAAGTCCATATATATGAGGGATATCTCAGTTTTCTTCAAAAACTACAATTGTTATTCTCATGTTAAAAACCATCAGGTTGAAATACACATTTTTCTACAGAGAGAAAGAACAAAAGCAATGAGGTTAGAGTGACTGCAGAGGACTGAAGAACCAGCCTAAACTCAAAACACAGAAGTCGTGCAAGTACCGGAAGTTAAAGTAGATGACATTGCATGACGTGTATTGACTTAAGTAACACGTTTAGAGAGCAATGGATTGCTTTGCTTCAGGCATTATTAAAGATGTGCGTAGAGGTACATGCAGTTCCCAATTTTCTGTGGACTCTTCAGGCACTGAAGCCACATTAAGAGCCAGACCTATTTCAGTACCCTGATGGACTAGTAAATCATGTGTTTGTGTTTCATGGCAGCTATTAGTTGCTGAAAGCTTCTTTCAAGGGGTCCAGGGAAATAGATGATTTTTATCTTTCACAAACCAAAAACACGGCTATCTCTCTGATCAGAAAATCCTGGATTTGGTTTGTATTTATTTATATGCTGGCAGCATGCATGACACTTGTACTTCTGGAAGGTTGCATCTTTTGCCTTTACTGATTTATCAGAGAGCATGAAATGATACTCTGCTTCCTCTGTTCTAGCTAGCACTACAACTTAATAGAATATACTGTTTTTTTTCCCTTTGCATAACGTGATAGATTAGCACCAAAGTACTGTTAGGTTACAGTGTAATCCTTCGCTTTACCCTGTCTTTCAAAACATGCAAGATGGCGATTAACATAAAAACAATCTATCAGCCTATTCACCACAATTTAACAGTAGGTTACCAGTGCCCATACACAGGTGCGCACGCAGCATATATTCCCCTCCATGCATTAATTTTTGTAGCAGAAAGGTGGTTTGAATATTACCTGCACTCTCGTACCATGATCCTGACCAAGCAGACTCTATATATATTAGGTAGCATGGGGCATGTATCCCTTATTTCATTACATGGCTGTTTCATTCCCAAAGTGAGAAAACCCCACTGATATTGAAGGAAGCTCCTGGAATCAAGTACCAAATAGTATTGTGCTTAAGAGCAGGGGTTCCTGTGCAGACGTTTTAAAGACCCTTTTATGTTGGAGGACAGTGAAAACCTCATTTTGATGAGATTTCAGACTCCCTTGCTACTGCTATTTAAAGAGATTGAGGTTCATGTTTGATGTTTATGTACTGTGAAAACCTCTACCTATTGAAGTTCACACCTCTGTGTGTTTTATTTTGCACAATACTAGGCACATTTTTGCAGGTATTTCTAGGTACAGATATTCAGCGTTATAAAGCATGTTTAGATTTATGAAAGGACGGTGTCAGTGTAGGAGCTCTAAGTTCTGTTACTGAGTAAGCTGCTGCCTAAGAGCTGTGCAGTCATGCATGGTAAGATCTTTCCAAGGTCAGTAAGACCTGTGGTTATCAGGAGGATTTCTGTTACTTATTGCTGGTTTGCTGTTCTTATAGATGTATTTTTAAAATTGCATTGGAACATGCAAAGCTAAAGTGCTGACTGAAATTGCCATAGTTTGGTTTCTTTTGAACCTGGTTAAGTGGGAAAGTCATAGATGTGTCACATGCTATTCTGCAATTCCTTGATACCATGTGAGGTAAAGAGACTATTCAAAACCAATGCATTCCTTCACATATTCAATAAATAGATTCCTTTGCTAGACATGATAGATACCTTAATTCTAAGGAACAGCAGAAGGACAGAAAAAGGGCCTGCCAAGATGTGCAAGAAAGAATTTGTTTTCCTTTAGCTTATATTTTCTCTTAAGGTAAGCTGTTTTATATTAGTTAGCTGTGGCCTAAAAAGAAAATATTTTTAAATGCTTTCTTTTAACATTATATACTTAATTCGCACACAAAGAGTTGTGGTCAATGGCTCAATGTCCGGCTGGAGACCAGTAACGAGTGGCATCCCTCAAGGATCGGTGTTGGGACCAGTCTTGTTTAACATCTTCGTTGCTGACATGGACAGTGGGATTGAGTGTGTCCTCAGCAAGTTCTCCGATGACACCAAGCTGTGTGGTTTGGTTGATACCCTGGAGGGAAGGAATGCCATCCAGAGAGACCTTGACACGCTTGTGAGGTGGGCTGATGCCAACCTTATGAAGTTTAACCATGACAAGTGCGAGGTCGTACACCTAGGTCAGAACAATCCCAGGCACAGCTACAGGTTGGGCAAAGAAGAGATTCAGAGCAGCCCTGCAGAGAAGGAATTGGGGGTGTTGGTTGATGAGAAAATGAACATGAGCTGGCTTCAGTGTGTGCTTGCAGCCCAGAAAGCCAACCGTATCCTGGGCTGCATCAAAAGGAGCATGACCAGCAGGTCGAAGGAGGTGATCCTGCCCCTCTACTCTGCTCTTGTGAGACCTCACCTGGGGTATTGTGTGCAGTTCTGGTGTCCTCAACATAAAAAGGACATGGATCTGTTGGAACAAGTCCAGAGAAGGGCCACGAGGATTATCAGGGGACTGGAGCACCTCCCATAAGAAGGCAGGCTGAAAAAGTTGGGGCTGTTCAGCCTGGAGAAGAGAAGGCTGCGTGGAGACCTCATAGCAGCTTTCCAGTATCTGAAGGGGGCCTATAGGGATGCTGGAGAGGGACTCTTCATTAGAGACTGTAGTAACAGGACAAGGGGTAACGGGTTAAAACTAAAACAGGGGAAGTTTAAGTTGGATATAAGAAGGAAATTCTTTCCTGTTAGGGTGGTGAGGCACTGGAATGGTTTGCCCAGGGAGGTTGTGAATGCTCCATGCCTGGCAGTGTTCAAGACCAGGTTGGACGAGGCCTTGGGTGATATGATTTAGCGTAAGGTGTCCCTGCCCATGGCAGGGGGGTTGGAACTGTATGATCTTAAGGTCCTTTCCAACCCTAATGATTCTATGATTCTGTGATTAATTCTGAGTCATTTTTCCAGAAATAACCTATCCTGATTGCATTGTAAGGCTGCTCTCACTTTTTTTTTCATAGGTTGCCATGATTACCTGCCTTTGTGAAAGACCAAATTCCTTGATACTTAGTTCACTGTTGATACAGGTATACCCTGTCTGTTGCCAGCAGGCCTGGTGTAACTGACCCATGATGAAAGAACCCCAAATTCTGCCAGTGACACAAGGCTTGGAGCTAGGTATTAATCTGCAGGCTCTTCCTGTTTATTTCCTTATCATTCCCTGTGACTGGAACGATAGAGGAGAACACTACTTGTGCTTCTGATTTCTTAACCTGAGGGATCAGAAGCACTAGATCCCCTTGGATTATGGGGATTTCATTCTGCCTCCTGCCCCTGTGTTCCAACTCAGGGGACTGCGTACCCAGAGAACGTCTGGTCTTGCTATTAAAGACTGAGGCAAAGCAGCATTAAGTATCTCAGCCTTTTCATCATCCTTTGTCACTGTGCTTCCCCCCACATCCAATAAAGGGTGGAGATCCTCCTTAGCCCTCCTTTTGTTGCTAATCTATTAGAGAAACATTTTTTATGGACTTAAAAAAAAAACAAAACCAACCAAATTCTGCCAGCGGCACCAGGCTGGAAGCCTGTTGTTTTAAAACAGAAGGCCTTTCATATAACTAAATGCTTTTAAAAGGTCGTTACTTTCTGCCATGTTTCCTACCAAAACAAATAAGAGAGAGTTTTATTTTTAATTTTGGTGGGATAGAAGTCGTCAAAGTTTAGTTTATTCATGTAATAGCTAGATCCATCCTTCTGAACCTGAACATGGAAAAATTACTTATTTCAGATGGTATATGTACCTTGTTTTTAAAAAAACATTATCTTCATTTCAGAATGTCTGTATAACAAAAGAATATGGAGGAAATACCTGTGAGAAAAGGACAAGGTGTTATAAAATGTCTGGAATCCTCACTGTAGAATAAACTACAGAGTCACCTTTGAAACACCATTGTCATTTACATTTTTAAACCCAGTAATTCAAAGAGATCTCTGTAAATGGAAATTAAGTCCCAGGAAATGCTTACGGAAGTTAAACTAGGTAAGGAGAACAGGCAAGAAGAAAGCTGGCTAAGAACAGATGTTACCTGAAGGTCTATCATGGATGATTGTTGTTAATGAAAAGACTTATTTTAAAAGCATCAATCTGTTACAGCTATAGGGTTGTCTGCCAGAGTTGTTTTCTACACCAACACAATGACTCAGCCTCTCATTAAAGTCTTCTTTTTCCCTGTAGTGTTGTACAATGGCACCTTTTATTAATTATCCCTTCCTGGGAAGGGAGAGTGTATGGAATGACAATGATAGCGAAGTTTTGAAACCTCATTGTATGTGCCTTTCACAACTGGCATTTCTTCGTATGCTCATGCGAGGCATACATGCTCTGTCCACACTTAAAAGACATATGTCTTCAAAGTGAGCAGCTTCTCTTGGAGAATCAAAAAAATGCGTATTTTTAAAATCAGTATGTATAATGTTAGTGAAAACTGATCCCCTGAGGCCATGATTAGATTTGAGTCACTACCCAGATAACATGGATTTATTCCATTTTAGTTTACTGATCCCATCACACTTGTGGTTCCTTTTGTCATAGTATTGTAAACCTATACTTAAAAGCCACATCAGATTATAGAGTGTTTCTCTTTACTAATGGATCAGAGAGAAATGCGAGTTTATGATCATTATTTTTGTGGTTGGTTTTCTGTTAGATGCTTGAGGTGGCTTGTATTAGTAATTTTCCTGTACTATAAAACTTGTGTTATAAACTGGAAATGTATCATTAATGGGCAGTGGTGTGTATTCAGATTGATGGTTGTAGGTACAGAGGAAATTAAACCATGAGGGAATACTATGATTATAAAGCTGACATAAAACCAAATGATCTTGATAGTGATACTTCTGTTTTATGAGCATGATTGGGATCTGCAAAGGCTCATTGGTTGACTAAGTCTAAGTTTTACCTTTACAATTTTACAGCAAACTAAAATGGGGAGACAACACTCATGTTCTAATTGGAGGCAGATAAAATCTGATCCAGAAAAGTGCTCAGCCTTTTTAAGATATTGTTGTGCCTTCTACTTTCATTAAGGGCAGAAGGAAAGGAGAGCTTCAGGTACCTTTGAAGACTTTGGTGTGTTAAATAGTACGGACGTACAAATTTGCAGTACAGAATGTAAGAACATGAAATTCTGAATGTTATCTTAGTAGAGTAATAGGAGAATCCTTTGTCTTACCTAGATTTTGAAGCAAGGTTTTCTGTTTTTCATGTAGGTGTGAGGCAGGGAATTAAGAAAGGCTTTCTCTGAACTATTCCAAAGGAAATGGCACAGACAGCAATATAGACAAATAGGCACAAAACTGCCTCTGACTTGGTATCACCTGTTGTATCCAAAGGTGGCCCTATAGATTGGAACATTTGTTCTCATCATCAGTGAGAAAATATTGTAGAATCATATCTTTTCTCACAGTTTGCATAGCTGGCTTTCTAATGCTGGTGTGCAAGTAAAGAGCTGGTCTTTAAATGTGACCAGTGCATAATTTGTAAATATAATCAGTCATCCTGCTCTGTGTGACCTCTTAAGTACCTAGACTAACTAATGGAAATAGAATAATTTATCTGCCTGACTTGAGGTAGTAATAATTTTTTTAAACCTAGTAGCAATTTATAGTCTGCATAGATTGGATTGTTTCATAGGAGAATTATTATAGTAATTTTTTTTTAATCTTAGAACTTGTAATTATTCCACAATATTGTACTAATGTAACAGGCCATGAAGCAGTTCATTTGTTTTTCAGTGCTCAGAATTGTGCAGGGCAATTTAAAAATTTAGTTTTAATCTTTTTCTTTTCATCAAATTATTTTGTGGGCATGTTTCCCTCTCTGAGCCTATTTCAAATATGATTATTAAAAGTTGCAGTGAGTAAATTTAAAGCTGAAAAACTATTCTGTTAGATGCAAACTGTTTTGGAGTTTTGCTTCTCAGAATATATGATAAACATTAAGAGAGCAGGATGGGTTTTGTTTTTCTTGTACAGGCTTACACATCCAGTTCTTCTAATTATTCATCCCTTGCTCTGATACTGCATTTTGCTAGATACTCTACAGGTGCGATCTCAGGGATTTATGCCCTCATAAGAAGTTTGTTTCAGTGGCATGTATATTGCTTGTACTTTTTCTTGTATATGTAATGGAGCTTGTATAGAGGAAAAATGGGATTTAAAAAAAGAAAAAAACGTCCATCAGTTTCAATAAAGACAGCTGTGAGGTCTTTCTTCACTCCTGCTTGAATGCAAGGCTTAGGTTTCCTGCTGAGTTTGGATCTAGACTTAGCAAAGAGAATGTCCTGGGAAAGAATGAGCCATTTCCCTTCTTAAGGATGAAAAAAGCATTGAAGGACAAACGCTACAGTTTTAGATTCTCTGACATGATTCAAACTATTCAAATAAACAAGGAAAAGTGGTGGGCCACATCCTCACCCGCTCTCAAAACATACTAGATGACTGCACTAAAAATGCAGCAATCATGAGTTGACTCTTAAGTAGCTTATGGGGGGAATGGACCTAAGTAATTACGGTGGGCTTTGCCTGTAAGGTCCTTGTTACTTGATATTTTTCAGTATCATTAATCATGCTGAACTTACGTGGCTATGACTATATGACTATTATGGTTGTTATTCCTAACTCCACAGGAATTCTGTTAGAGTTTAGTATCAATTACTGACAGCTATTTCAGATGATAGCTTTTATTGTAAAACATTTCCAAAAAATCTTCGTGTGATTATCTTTGGTCTTAATATGTGCTTTAGTTTGCAGATACTGTAAGAAAATGTAGATTGATTTGAATGATTGTTTCAGTGTAATATGGTTTTAATTCTATGTGTATTGCCTACCTCATAATCTCAAATTTGGGGCATTGCTATCCTGCAGTTGAATTGTTCATTAAGTAACATTAATTAAATATGTATTTCAGAAAGTATCTATTATCTTCCAAGCATGCAGTATAATAACTATGGATAGGTTATTCTGAAAGCATTGTCTGAAGGATGTCAATAGAGTACTGTGCTGCATAACGCAATGCGCTCCTCTTGTGACAATCAGATCATAGAATCATAGAACAGTTAGGGTTGGAAAGGACCTTAAGATCATACAGTTCCAACCCCCCTGCCATGGGCAGGGACACCTCACACTAAACGAAATCACCCAAGGCCTCGTCCAACCTGGCCTTGAACACTGCCAGGCATGGAGCATTCACAACCTCCCTGGGCAACCAATTCCAGTGACTCACCACCCTAACAGGAAAGAATTTCCTCCTTATATCCAGCCTAAACTTCACCCCTTCTTCTATCACTACAGTCCCTAATGAAGAGTCCCTCTCCAGCATCCCTATAGGCCCCCTTCAGATACTGGAAGGCTGCTATGAGGTCTCCACACAGCCTTCTCTTCTCCAGGCTGAACAGCCCCAACCTTCTCAGCCTATCTTCACATGGGAGGTGCTCCAGTCCCCTGATCATCCTCGTGGCCCTTCTCTGGACTTGTTCCAACAGATCCATGTCCTTTTTATGTTGAGGACACCAGAACTGCACACAATACCCCAGGTGAGGTCTCACAAGAGCAGAGTAGAGGGGCAGGATCACCTCCTTTGACCTGCTGGTCACGCTCCTTTTGATGCAGCCCAGGATATGGTTGGCTTTCTGGGCTGCAAGCGCACACTGCCAGCTCATGTTCATTTTCTCATCAACCAACACCCCCAATTCCTTCTCTGCAGGGCTGCTCTGAATCTCTTCTCTGCCCAACCTGTAGCTGTGTCTGGGATTGCTCTGACCCAGGTGTAGGACCTTGCACTTGTCATGGTTAAACTTCATAAGGTTGGCATCAGCCCACCTCGCAAGCATGTCGAGGTCCCTCTGGATGGCATTCCTTCCCTCCAGGGTATCAACTGAACCACACAGCTTGGTGTCATCAGCACACTTTTGCTGCGGGCGCACTCAATCCCAATGTCCATATCAGCGACAGAGATGTTGAACAAGATGGGTCCCAACACCGATCCCTGAGGGACGCCACTTGTTGCTGGTCTTCATCTGGACACTGAGCCATCGACCACAACTCTTTGTGTGCGGCCAGCCAGCCAGTTCTTTATCCACCGAGTGGTCCATCCATCAAATTGATGTCTCTCCAATTTAGAGACAAGGTTGTCACGTGGGGCAGTGTCAAATGCTTTGCACAAGTCCAGGTAGATGACATCAACTGCTCTACCCCTGTCCATCAGTTCCAGAGCCCCATCATAGAAGGCCACCAAATTGGTCAGGCAAGATTTCCCCTTAGTGAAGCCATGCTGGCTGTCACCAAGCACCTTGTTGATTTTCATGTGCCTTAGCATGCCTTCCAGGAGAATCTGCTCCAAGATTTTGCCAGGCACAGAGGTGAGACTGACTGCTCTGTAATTGCCTGGGTCATCCATTTTCCCCTTCTTGAAAATGGGGGTTATATTTCCCTTTTTCCAGTTGTTGGGAGCTTCACCTGACTGCCATGATTTTTCAAATATGATGGCCAGTGTCTTCTCAACTTCATTTGCCAGCTCCTTCAGGACCTGCAGATGGATTTCATCAGGACCCATGGACTGTGCTGCAGAAGGATGCAGAGAAACTACAAATCCTGTTAAGAGCAAGTTACATAGTATAGAACTCTCAGTATTTTAGGGTGTTGATACAAATTCTTTGTTTACATACACCTTGGAGAAGATTTTTCTTTTGCATCATTCTGTTTCATGATAACTGAATCCCAGTTCAATTGCTTTCTTCAAGATAAGGGATTTTACTCTTCTTGCATTTCACCACCATTCCAGATGGGAAGGAAGAAGTGCCATGCTGAGGAAGAGTTGCGTTTGTTATGAGGAAAGTGATTAGGAGGAGATGTGAGACGATGAGGCTTAGTTCTGCAGGGGAAAAGAGTTTTCTGTAGTCTTTTTTTGGCACAGGAGGTTGTGCTGCATTTTAGAACTTGGTGTACCTTTTTCAGCAAGCGTTGTTAATCCTCCTTTTTATTCCTCTATACTTGTGGGATTTAATTGTCCATTTTGTCATGCCAGTGCGTAGCAGAGAAAGTACGTCCTGCAGTACATTGTGCCTGCATTGGAAATCCAAGCAAACTGTGTCTTCTGAACAAAGTTTTCATTCTCTAGGAATACAGATTAGATCATTAAGCTGTAGTGCCCTTATCGGTGTTTGCAAGCTGCAGAGTGTATTAATTGAATGAATGTGGCATGGGTTGATATACTGTCCCACCTGATCAGAAGGTAACCTTTCTCTGTCTTCAACTATAGGTTTCATCCTTCATCCTCAAGCCTTTTTAGAGGCACTGCGTTGATTGTGGGTTTATTGCTGTGTGCCATTTGTCTCCAGCTGGCAGATTCCTTCCAGCTTTTATCTACTAACCATAAGAAACCTAATCATGTATATGTCATGTATAGATGATAAGCAAGTGACAGTAAGCCTTTGTGTATGTTCCTTTTTACTGGAAGAATCAGTGAGAAACTGGAAAATTCTGACCACCTGTACTACTTTCTGAAAGGCAGGTAAGGCAGAGCAAGGTAGTAAGTAGATTTAAAAGCCAGGGAGTTGACTGACTTCAGAATTAGTTAAAATTATGGTGTATTAAACTGGATCTTTGTTAGAGTGGTCTAAAGTGGAGATTCCTCCCCTTGGCTTGCTGAAACCAAGTGTATCTCAGAATATGAATTCTGTTCAAGGCAAAGTATTTCTTAATCTTCTCAAGTACTTTAAACGTCTGCTGTTACTATGCATGTCTTCTCAAACGGAAGAGGACAAAAAAAGCCCCAAACCAGTCTGTTGGTATCTTCCTTAAAAGGCAAATGTCTACCGAATTCAGTTCTTAAATCTTAGTCTCAACCCTTCACAGAGAGAAAAACGTATTTTGTCTAAGTCTATGCAGTAATGAATAGTGGGAGAGTATGTTGTATTGACATGAATTTACTATCAAGCCTGTTAAAGAATGAGGGACACTTTCTAAAAGTATTTGAGTTTTCACAGAGGCCATTTGGATACGTTTCTGAAATATTTGTTGAAGACAATTTTAGTGTATACATGGAAGAATAATTGCTCACCAGTTTCACTGGTTTCATACTTCAGTGAGCATTCTTGTAAAAATACTTCCAGTATTCTGGATTTCATTCAGCTTTTGTAGTCATGTACTGAATTGGTGAAATTTATAGCATTGCAAAATAACAGTATTTTCCCATTCCAGACTTGCCTGCACTTCATTGTGAGCCCTCTGTTGCATATTTTGTGACATATTTAATGTTTATTGCAGTGCTATATGTTTTCTCAATCAGTGTGTTTGTAATAAGACAATTATATTGGCAACTGCAACGTAAAGCACATGCATCATGATCCATTGTAGTGCTGTCAGGAAGAGAAATGTCAGTTGAGGTTGTTGTAAGAGGTTTCCTAATCCTCCTGAACTAAGGAGTGGGATTCTTTCTCAATCATTACCATCTGGAGTATATAAAAATGTGAAATAACCTTTTATCATTAGGTTGGCACATGGTACTGGAGCATTATTGGCATTGATGAAGTTCTAATGTAATGAAATACTAAGTGAGAAAATCTCACTGCTTTAGTATTTTGTCTAGGTTCTTCAGAACCCTCCCTTCCAATTTATGAAGATTATTGAGCAGTTAATAGTGTTTTAAATCTAAAAGACACAGAGTCTATATTTGCAATAATCTGGTATTTTAATATGAGTATTAATCTCATGTTAAAATAAATTTATAAATTCAAAACAACATGCATGTAGTAGAGAATAATTTGTACTTCATACTATAGTCATGTAATTTAACTCACTCTATCTGTTTTCTTGACTTGCTCTACTTATTGACAGATATTGGTTGGCCATAAATTTTAGGGTCTAAAAGTAGGCCAGGAGGCTTCATCCCCCACCTTGTCAGAAGCAATCATGGCATGTAATCCTTCCCTAATCTGATCACGCCCACTGCAGAACAGTTGTTCTGTACAACTTCTGCTATTGCATGCCTGTTCTGTACTGAACTGCTCCTATTTTCAGTACATACAGTAACTGCTCAGTTTATGCATATCTGTTCTTACATCAGGCTCATTTTATAAATACATATTGATTAATGCTGTCCCCACTGAACATTAGCTAAGGTTCTAAAACTAAACTTGCCCCTTTTTTTTTTTTTTTGAGCCTGACTCTTTCCTGTGCCTTTTACAATGTAAGTTATTTTTCCTTAAAGGTAGGTGATCTAAATGTGTTTCAGATGGGTCTTACCAATTGCACAATATTTTATGTCTACTACTGCCATCTTCCTAGAGCAGGTGCTTTTCTTCGCATTGATCTAATTTTCTCACTGGCGATGGGAGGAGAATCTTGCCAAGAAATCTAGCTTGCACCCAGCAGGATGCCTAGAGGCATCTATGGAAGACTTGTTTGAGACTAACTGCACAGACTTAACCCTTACAGGTAGTGGAAACACAAAGTTCCGAACACCCTTGGTGTTCACACTGCCTCCATAGGTCTTATCTGTTCCAGGTCTTCTCTTGCTGTTGTCCTGAACACTTTCCTATCTATCTTCTCTTACCTGTTCTTCCTTCAGTCTCCGGATTCTCTTTCACTTAAAACACCAGCTCAGTTTCTCAGTCACCGGTATTACAATTATTGCATCCAGCAGAAACTGATATTTGCTGTGTATTTACTGTTGTTTAGCCGAATTTATATGGTAAGGCACATTTCTAGTTAGAATACTGAGTTGGATGTTGAGTCTTAATAATTTTGAATCTTGAGCCTGTGCCTTATGTTCTTATTTTTAAGGGTTAATCATTGTGGAGTTCAGAGAACTAGATGTCAGTCCTCTTTATTGTACAGATTAAACAATATGAAGGCTGAGAGGTAGAGCTGGATTTAGAAGATGAAGGATTAGAACTGTGGATGTGATTTCATTCGATCTTGCTTAAATTGAAGTAGACCAGTGATTTTGTGATCTCATAAATATAGTGGATGAGAATATATTTTCTTTTAAGCATCTTGTTTAGTGTCCATATATTTTTATGCAATTCTAACAAAAATGTATGTCTTCAACTTTGATATTAATTTAATATTTTAAAAGTGCTAGCCAATCCTTATGCTAACTGTGTTTATTTCTGCTGCATAGGAAAACCCAAAACATTGCTGATTTTTCTGTAAATGATATTGCTGTAAATTTTCATAAATGCCTTGGGATTAAACAAAAAAGATGAGTGTCATATTCTCTACCTTTTATTTCTTACTGTTTTATAATAACATTTTTCAGTAAAACCTTGAAATGCATCTGCTGTTATGTGTTGTGTGTACATACTATTGCTGAAGCTAGTAAGAATGCACAAGAGCAAATTCTGAGAGCATACTTGATTCACCTGCTCTGTTACGGTGTTCAAAGTGTTGGTTTTACAGTTAACGCGTAAATAACCTGTAAAGCTGCAGAGACAAATTAAAAAGGAAAATAGCACTCCTCCTTCTACCAGAAAATTTAGAGATATGTCCGAAGTGTGATGGTAACTAACATGCAAGTATCTGAGCTAGCATTCAGTGAGTAGCAGCAGCAGAAATTGTGCCTTTATCAGTATATTCTCTAAGTCTGCCTGTTCCCCAGATAAATATGCTGTTGACTGCCCTTCACTGAGCTGCTTGATGCAGTCCTATTGGTCAGGATCTAAGCCAGCTCATTTAAAGTTAGCTTGGTTACTGGAGCTGCAGCAGTGGTTTTAATGAAGAGCATGCATCTCGTACAGAAATAACATTCAGCAAATTATGTTAGGAAAATAAGCAGTGCTTTAGTGGAGAAATAATCACACTTTCAGAAATTTAAAATCTACATTTGAAAAATACATTAATTTAAAAAATAGTAGTAATAGTGTCATTGCCTTCCTGGTCCATGGAAATAGGAAAGATTTGTAGAGGTTGGTATCATCTCTTGTTACAGAAGCTAATACAAGTCTAATAAACAATACAATCTCTTCCTAATAATTCAGTCTGTACTTAGCTTGAAATTTTATGTTCTTGTCCTGAAGAAACACTTGTATAAACATGTTTCGCTCTTTGTTTTTTTTTTCTCTATCTAAATCAGTTGCCTTTAGAAAAAGATTATGAAAATCATTCAGAGTCTCTTAGGATTTGTTTTCTCTGTTGGCAGCTAAAAGAAAATAATGACATTTTATAGCTAAGCAAGCAGAGAAATTCTAAACAATTTATTAACTAATATTGCTGTGAAATTATACATAGTATTAGTTAAACAATGAAAGAAAACCTTGGTAACTGCAAATCTCATCCAGCTCCCTGGGGAAAAACTATACATGTGCAAATGAAATGACACAAATGAGCTCTAACAAAATGTCAAGTCTTTTACAGGCAGATTGCATTTAATGGAAGCCATAGAAATGTTTCAAAAGGCTACTGACTCTGTTGTTTCTAACCCCATACTCAGTGGCAGGACATCAGACATCAAGATGATTCTTGAAGATTTGGGGTATTGAAAACAGGGGCACAAGAGCTTCCCCAGGGGTTTTACAGTGGCAAAACTAAATTTCCTGATGGGATGTGTGCAGAAAAGTTCTTAAAGCTAAGTCTGCTTTGAGAAAATAACTTCATAAACAGGGTGCACTTGCCACCTGATAAATTATGTGGGTTTGGGGGGGAAGTGTGGGGCTATGAGAGCAGGGTTTTTTTTTAGGAGAGGAGTGGAGTGGAGGGTTGAGAAGGAAAAGTCTTGATTTCATTACAGTGTTCACCATGGGACTCACTTGCATGGTTTCTGATGCAGCAGGTGTGCATGGGGCATCATCAG
The DNA here is from genome assembly GCF_028554395.1 of Pezoporus wallicus. NCBI lineage: Eukaryota > Metazoa > Chordata > Aves > Psittaciformes > Psittacidae > Pezoporus > Pezoporus wallicus. Next base: position 620,532 of record NW_026637685.1, read on the forward strand.
GAGCTATACAGGGTAGTACAGCTGTGGGAGTTGAGACAACCCAGTAGATCTTTGAGATTGGGATTGATTCTGTGGAGACAGCAGAAGAAAATACTATTTAAAAAAAAAAAAAAAGGTTAAAGTTGCTTGCATACATATATATAAATTTTCATACATAGGAGTTCTGATCTGTAGACTTCATAGCATTTTGCAAAGTAAATCTTTGTTTATTCAGTAAAACAGCATCATACCCGAGACTTAAAATCCCAATCTTGAATCTGATGAACTTCATATTGTACACAATAGAATTGAGTTTTTCATCAGGCACCGGATGCTTACCTGAAAAGCATAATGACATAATAGTTGATGCCTATTAAGCAGCACTGAATTGATAAAACAAATCTGAAAAGATTAAAATTGCACATGAAAAATGGGGTAAGTGGGAGAGAACAGTGTTGTTGGATGTCAGGAAACTGTTTTCCTATCTGAATTTCCAAGCTGCACGGTCTACCCACCAGTATGCTACTGATAATACAAGGCCTTTTACAGCCACATTTTCTAAAAACCCTAAATTTAGAAATACCTGATACACATTTCCAAAGATGCTTGTCCAATGTAATGAAGTTTTCAGTCAGAACCAGTTCCTCGCTGACTGAGAAGATGAAAACTGCAGTTACCTGATGCTCTAAGTTCTGAAATTGGCTTAAGTAGAAAATCTTTGGAAAGAAAAATAATCCACTGATAATTTGGGTTTTCAAAATTCAGTGTGGCATAGATGATGGTATTTCAATAAACAAGTTGCAGGTCCAGTACAGAATATTACTTACTGTAAGCACATTCTGATTGAGTTCTGTTAAAGCTGATTTAAAAGGTTTATTGTATTAAAAACTACAACAGAGATACCTAGCTTTCAGATAAACAGAGTACTGGCAGATCATATCTTTGTAATTTATGAACATAGTAGATATTACAAATGTCATTAATTCACTCTGATACAGTTTTGCAAAGAGAACAAAAGAATACAAAAAAAGGAGTTGAGGAACAAGAATATTAATTAAAAGGTGGGGCAGGAATAATGCTTCTTGTCACATGCCTGGCTTTCCTGTTGGGGGTTTAAGAAAGTCTGGCTATTAGGATGTGGATTAGTGGAAGATTCATTCTTCTTCATGATGTAGGTCAGACATTAGCAAACATGTGGCAAAGAAAAATACTCTTTTCCTCAGCAGCAAGTGAAAACAGTAGTAGCTCTGCGGACTTAGAGGACCAGACAGAATGATTAGCTTTGTTGTCCTGTGTGCTGTGCAACAGATCTGAAAAGTATGAGTAATGAAGGTTTCATGCACAAGAGCCTCTGACTGCACAGTGTGGGGCCACGTTAATGCTTTTTTAAAGAAAATAAACAGCTCAGTTCCTGAGTAGCCTTTTGTGAGAAGTCATTTGTCCAGGTCAGAAAGAGGAACTGGCAGTGTCCTGGAACATGCACAAGAGGAGTGTCCCTGGAAGAGCCTATTCACGGGAGCCTGACTTTAATTTCATGCTAAGGGAGGCTGTTTGCAGGTACTGAATCTTTCTGGAGAAACTTTTCTTATTGATTGTGGCAAGTCTGAAAGAATTTAAGATGAATGATACAGTGAAATTCATAAAGTTGATTATATATAATAGAGTTCACACTGGTGTGCAATTGATTTGAAGATGTCTTAAGATCTCTTTTAGAGCACATTACGTGTTGGTCTGAAGAACTGTTTCTTCTTTCAGTGTTTTATGTTTCATAAATTATATTTCATAATTTTTCATTCCATGGGAAGCATATATCTCTCATGGGTAGTAATCTGTGATTTATACAAGCCACAAATTTAAGCGTCATTTGCCCATGGTTTAGGTACTTTTATTATATTTATAATAGTTACATAGATTTATCGTGGGCTAGTTCCACTGCAGCAGAAATGTTCCAGAGACTTTCTTCATCTCATTTGCAAGTTGTGATAATGCTGTTGACTTAGAAATGAATTTCCCAATTTTAGTCGTCTTCTGTCTTCTCCTTCCTCTCTGTTTTTACTTTGAATTTTTAAATTCCTATTATTTAAAAACCTGTCATGACAGTGACTTCTGAGAACTGACAGCACATAGATCAGCTAAGTCTCATTTGCATCTCTTTTAGATGTTTCCACTCTTTCAGTTAACATTTAAACTAGTAAACCCAACACTAGGCATCTTTTTTATTTCTTACTTCCACTGTCTGAAGTCGCTCAGTTTAGTCATCAAAGGAATAAAATAAAAATGAGGATTGTTTTAATGCTGTAAAGTCCCTGAGGTTTTAAGCTTTGACAGCAAGAAAGACCCTTGGTATCTAGGAGCAGACCGTGCAGAGTTTTGTAAATTGTATGGAAGGATTGCTAGAAAATGAGAAGTTCTTGATACGGTACTTTGCAGTCTTTGTAAGAAGCAGAAAATCTGTTAGTTTGTAACTTTTTTATTTTTTCAAGTATCAGAAACTTAAATTTCCAGCCCCAGTATACTGGAAGCCTTAAATTTTAAGATGAATTGAACCATAGTCAGGATCTGATAAACAAATCATCATTGCAGTTTTCTTATTTGACTTCTCTACTGTTTTTTGGATGGATGCTTCGTGAAAAAGACAGCAGTGGCTGAAGTTCAAACAGATGTAAAAATTAAGAGTAGTGAATTTTGTGTTGTCAGTTTGCTAATCAACTAAGTGGTGCCTTGATACTGTTGTTATAAAAGCAGTAGCTAGCTTAAACATTTTTGAAGACTTCTTGTGGGCCTTTTTTGCTGTAGAACATTGTGTCCATCAAGTATAATTGTTCTTATTTGGAGGTGATAAATCTTGCTAAGCCTGTGGGTGTTTTAGTGTGTTTCCATACCATATAGCTTCTGATGAGTCACTGGAAAATGTGTGCATACTGTAATGAAATTAGTCATACTCGTACAGGTTAACTGAGTATCTTTGTCACATATAAAACTAGGTTTTCTTCTTGTCAACTCTTCTTCTGTATGCCTCACAAAATTATACTGGTCGATATTTTAGGGAAGTTCATTATGGAAATTTTGGTAATGGGAATATCTGTTATATGTTCCAAGCGTGACACTTATAATCATGTATCTATTTCATTTCTAAGGACAGATTATATCTAGCCCCTGCAAGACATTTTAGTAACCAATCTGGGTGAATCAAATTCTTCCTCCTGGATGTAATTAATTTTTAGGCCAATCTAATATTATGTAGACTGCTTGTGTGTTATAGATCAGCTGGATTGCAATGACCCTTGAACCAATGAACCCCCCAATGAAGTTTCTTTCAGGTTAGATCATCTAGCTGAAGCCACCTAGCAATTTATAAACAGATGTACATGTTTCATGCATCAGGAGTCTGTTTTCCTCAGGTTTGTGGGAAAACACTGTCTCTTTATTCTCCTTTCAGTCTGTTGCCAGTACTCTGGAGGATAAGATTGATACCGGGGTTTGCAGTATTTCCTTTCTTTGTCTCCTTAGGATAGGTGCCTTTCTGAAAGAATTCTGTTAATAAAAATACTTCTTAAAAAATTGTGTCCATATGTAATATTGAAAATAGCCTAGGTCTTTTAGCCAAAGTATTACCCTATGCAAAAATAGTTGAGGTGAAATGGTGAGAGGTTTGTTTAGACTACAGACTCTTGCAGCTAGGATTTTCTTTCCTTTTGCTAGGAATATTTTTGATGTACAAAATATAATAAGAAAGATATCCTAATTCCAGGAATTATATTCTTCCCTTTCAGTCCCTTCAAGTTCAACTTCCTCAGTAGTACAAAAGGCAATTTTGGTCAAACAGCAGCTCTAACAGTGCTGCTTACACAGATATGTTCCAACCACTTAGTGTAATTCAGCAGTAAAATGGGAAAATTTATCTATAGGCATTTCTGTATGTCTCAGCACTGCGTAAAATCCTAGCAGAGGAATTCTGTGATAAGAGTGCAGCCTTTCTTTCTAACTGGTGAACTGTATTCTGGGGGATTGTTTCAGCTACAACACTGTCTTTTTTGGCAGGTGATGTAAATGCTTTCTGACAGGAATCACTATGGAGGCTTGTTTTTCTCAGTTTGAGCTCTCATGTGTTAAGCTTTCACATGTCGAGCTTACAAGAACTTATCTGTATTTACAACTCAGAGAATTATAAGTAGTACTGGTTTTGATAATGCCATTCTAAGATTATTTTATGAATTTTCTGTTCCTTGGTGATTTAAGTTTGCATTTCAGTTTTCATCTGACTTCTGAATCATAATTTAAGCCTGTGATAAAGGTATTCATTTGTTAAACCAAATTCTATCAATGATGAATTCTCATGTACTGAAAATGGCATGAATATCTTTTGTTCTTGCAGGGATGTTACCTAGTATAAAATCTGGTGTGTAAGTGTTCCATACTGCAGTGCTGTGCTCAGGATATACTTCATTGACCATAAGCCCCTGTCAAAACATAACTGATAGTGCTTAGCTCCAAAAATGAAGAGACTATATAGGGGAAATCCAAATTTATCCAATTAGTCATATGAATCTTTTCCAGTTAATCAGGAAGTCTGCTTCTGTGTCTGTAAAGGACATAGCAAGTTGAGACAATTTTAGAGAGCTATTTTAATTCACAGGGTAAAACCCACAAACCAAAAGAAATTTCCAGGTATTTTTTTCATAGCTGGGTATATGACACCTGTAATTTGTAATTGCTGAAATATACACATGAAGAACGGAAGAACATGACATCTTCTGTTCATATAATTCCCAACTTCCACTTGCAGGTGAATAGAGTAAAAATATTTTATGTAATAACTATGAAGTTTGTTCATTTTGTTGAACATCTTAGAAATGTAGTAAAAAGCAAGAAAAAGAGTTTGCTGCAGTGTTCTTCAGATAAATATTCTAGTGGTGATTCTAAGCAGTGAGGTGCGGTATGGATGAGCAAGGAGTGCTCATGCTTAGAGTTGGGGGAGATTATCACCATGTCCAAAGACAGATACATGCCTGCATCTGTTAGTAAAACTATATGAGTAGAAATGGATTTTTTTTTATTTATATCTTTGAGAAATCATCTCAGTAGATGCAGAAGAAACACATAGAGAAGATGCTTGTTGATAAAGAAACTGAGCACCGCTGTGGCCATCTGGATAAAAATAAACCAAGATACTTAACCAGAAAGAACAAATACTGCTATGTTACATTTCACATAGAAGCTTTCTTTTTTTGGTGTTTTGCTCTTCCCTAGTATGTAATAGTAAATGTAATTATTATGTATGTAATATTTACATGTAATTGATCTAGACTGAAAATCCCCCTATAGTGGAGTACAGATCTCTTCAGACAACAGGTATATAGAAGCAAAAAGACATGAAGCTACTTAGCAGCAGTCAAACCCTAAAAGTGTGTGAATTATGGTTGTCATCTTTTTTCCTGTGAAGCCATACTCTTAGACATTATGTGAATAGAGGTAACTAGGTATTCTATGGAATATTTTTTGGCTGTCCTTGCACTTATATAAATCATAAGCATACATTAACATGCACATAAACCAGCCTTTCATAATACTTCAGAATCCTGTCTTTGTACTGAAATATGTATGTCAATATGGATTGTATCAATCCCTGTGACTATTGGTGAAGAGAGGAAGTTGCAAGTGAGGAAAGTAAATGTCTTCCAGCTGAGGATGAATGTGGCAGCTGATGTTGGAGTAAGTTACGTTACTAAATGGTTAGCATTTCATTTGCTGTCCACTGTCATCTTTGAAGTCCTTAAGCAAAAGCTTTGTCATGTACAAGAAAATCATATCTCAAATACTTCTTTTGAGTTTGCATATGAGCCTGGTATCTGTGCTAAATTTCTGGTAGTCTTACTGATATTTTTTTTTATATTGAGAAAAACTTCCCACTGATTTCAGCAGAGCTTCATATTTCCATTGTGCAGGTCCTTCCCAAGGCTAGTATAGTTGTAACATAGATACTGTTATACTTAAAATCATTTTACTCACACCTCATTGATCATTTAAATAGTTTTCAGCAGCTTGCTAATGTCATGTTCCTGATGCCTGCCACAATATTGAAGATCTCTTCAAGTTACCTGGATTTGCTCAGTGTAGCCCCAACCTGTGATATTAAACTGTTTTGTGAAATGGAAAGCACTGGGTAAGGGAGTTGTATAGAGAAAGTCAAACCCTATTGTCTTGTCTTGCTTTTTGTGAGAACTGTGCTTTTATTGAAGGGGTCACTTTATTTGCTTCAGAAACCTGATCTGATTTATTTGCTAGTGATGGCTGTCATACAGCAGACATATACTTAGAGAACATGAAGCAGTCGAACAGGTTTTCACTCAGCATGTTCTTTGGTGATATCCTAATTTGTTTCTGTTGTGGTTTAAAACCAGGCAGAGGTCTCGTTCACTCACTCCCCCCACTTCTTGCTCTCCCCCTACTCCCAGAGGGATGGAGAGGAGAATCAAAACGAATGCAACTCCCATGGGTTGAGATAAGAACAGTTTAGTAACTAAGGTATAACAGAAATCACTACTGCTACCACCAATAATAACAATAATAAAGGAAATAACAAGGGAAGAGAATACAACATCTCACCACCAGCTCCGATAACTCACCCCCCTTGATAACTCACCCCCCCCCCAGCCCGACCGAGTTCTGACCGATGCCTCCTCCAACCCCGCAGTCCCAGCTCTTCCAGGTAACTCTCAGTTACCCCCCCAGGCATGACGTGCTGTGGTATGGAATACCTCTTTGGCTAGCTTGGGTCAGGTGTCCTGTCTCTGCTTCCTCCCAGCTTCCCCTCCTCCCTGGCAGAGCATGAGGCTCACAAAGTCCTTGGCCAAACCAAAACATCCTTGTTATGAGCTCTGTTCCCGAGCCGAAAGTCAAAACACTGCACTGCACCAGTTACCAAGGAGGAGAAAAATGATTGCTACTGATGAACCCAGGACAGTTTCTTTAAAGTCTCATTTATCATTTTCTTTTAAAATCCTAAATTTTATCCAAGGACACCTTTATGTTGCATGCTGGTGATCAGCATCTATATGGCTTTGTTCTTATATCTGTATACATATATATGAAACATTAGTTCTTAAAATACCCTAAAATTTCATGTACTATCTTCTGAGAATCTTAAGGTCTAGCATTTGACATGTATATTGCTTTCCATAAGCTTTGTCACCATCTAAAGAGAGTTTTATGGTTCTTGCTGTCATAGATACACCTTGCTCCCAACTGGCACTGTCTTTCTACTTTATGAAACTATTAGTATCTCTTCAGCCAGCAGTGTCTAAGCATGACTCACTGGAGAAATGTAACTGAGGCAATGTCTGTCTTTTCTGCCCCACACCCCTCCCTACACATGGATGTGTGTGTCACTTTTCCCTAGAGAGTAAGAGGAGAAGAGGAAATTTTGTGGAAATTATCGCAAAAATATGGCTACAATAGTAATGTTAAGTCTTTATTTATTAGTTGTTTCTTCTTCTGGAGAGGGACGCTTGTACCTAGCTTTCCTTTTCTACAGCGCTGAAAGTGACAGGGTGCAAAATTTCAACAGATAAACCTTTCCTTGAGAGTGAAACTGGTAACTAAGTCAAACCTTGTCTTCAAAATCAATCGGTGTTTTGCTTATTCTCCAGAGAACCTTGCATTAGCATCTTTTGTGCTATAATTGGCATTAATAATGTGTTGTGATAGAACTGAAATGCCTCATTGAGCTGCATGTTCTCTACATTTTTAGTGGGTGTCCCATATCATTTACTTATGGAGACTTTGAATGGCTCCGTAGTGATTCTTCAGGCTAGTTTAAAGGAGTTGCAATCCCAATACAAGGTCACTGCAAGAGCCTTATACTTGTTTCTCTTCCATTAGTATTTCACAAGCAGGAAAGGATGAGAAATGAAATGTGTTTCCTAGCTTATCAGAGCTATGAGGGGAGTTGCTATTAATTACTGCAACAGAGTGATAATATTAATATCCTTGCCTGGCTGCTCCTATATGCAGAGTATTAAATGGAATAAGAAAGCATTTGCTGTTTTTAAAGGACACAGGCAAGAATTAGTTCCACTTTCTCTGGGCTTTGTCTCCCTGTGGTATAGTTGGGATATAATTTGGAAAAGTAAAGGACTTTAAAATGAAATAAAAACATACCTCCAGAGGTAATTAAAAAAAAAAGCCAAAATTGAGTACTCAGGTGCCCTTTATAATGCTTAAGGAAATGTGCTTCTGAAGTCTTTATGCTGAGTGAGAGACCAGCTAGGGCTGGAAAGACTGTGTCCCTTCATAGAGCTCATGCACCTAAACCAGTGCTGCAGGTGAACTGTTCAGAATTTGTGTTTAAACTGGTTGGAAGAAAAAATAATGTCTCCAGAAATAGTAGTGTTTTCTGACCACTTAATAAAGGCAGCATTTGAGACAGAATTAGAAAACATAGTATCTATGGATGGCTCAGACTGAGGGAGTCTAGCTGGTTTGTCCTGTCTTTCAGGAGGGTGTCCCCTGACACATGGATTACCTCCTCTTGGAAATATTCTTCACTTTTTCCCTAAAGCTGGGCTCCTTTTGGAATGATTTAATTTTACATGGATCCATATAACTGTATAGTCACTGGATAAAAGTTGCCCACGTCTTCTCAGTGAGTGCCCCAACCATTAACTTAGAGACACTACCTGCCATTCTTCACACTGGCCATGGCCTGTTGTTGAATGTATATTCCAACTCCAGAGCTATAACTTAAAAGTCCAACATCACCTTTGTCTCCCCCCAAAATATGATTGTTGTGACTATGTTTTAAGACAGTTTCAGTCCTTGGCATAAGTCATTGTCTTTCCAGTAAATGTGTGCACCACATCAGTTGCTCTTTGACGACTTTTGTGCTGCATTCTTCAATTCTGATTCTTCAAAACTCAACTGTCTCAAATGCACAAGCTCACTTATCTATTCAACTCCTAGTGATTTTAGTGATGAAGCCCTGAATTGTCCTTAGCATGGCTGCGCCCTCTTCTGTATGAGTTGAATTTTTCCAAGGTAATCAAAATTTGCTACCTGCTTGATACTGTGCATTAACCTTATTCTGTCTTGACTGCTGATAGCAAGGAATGTAATCTGTCAAGTATATAGTATTGAGTTGATTTATGCATTCACTTGTAGCCGTGCATTAAGGAGACTAGTCTCAAAATGCATTTAAATGACAAAAGGAAATAGTATTAAACAATTAGGAGGTAAGAGAGCTGTAAGAGTATATTAAGCATTGCCAAAGTTAAACAAAGGTGTAAGCAAAAGAACCTAAAACTTTATTTTAATACCCACCTTTAGGCAGGTTAGACAATGAAAAATTATCATTCAGACAGAGAGAGTTTAAATAGCAAAAAAACCCGAGATAAGGTTTACCAGGCAATTGATGGTCATGGCCTGATGCCACATGGTCCTGGCAGAATGCACAATTAACCTTTTTGTTTTATTATGCCTGCTTCAGATACCTGCAAGGTTATAAAATAACCCTGGGAAAATGAATTTGAGTGACCTATGGCTACGTAATGACATGAATAGTAACAAGAGATGATAAGTGCAGTGGAGAAATAAGTATTCTTACTTAGCTACTGAGCCTTATTAACTGTATATGTTACAGTATATTTAGTTTAAGTACTTGTATATTTATTTTCTAACAATTTGTTACTATGGGGTAATGTTAGTGCTTCACAAAACCATTACTCAGTCACACAGTCATGGAAGAAAATTAAAGCTATTCTGTACCTAATTTACAGTATGTTGCTTTCTAAAAGTATTTAAAAAAATTCATCTGTAGCAGTGATGTAGATGTATGAACAGTTATTTAATTTACAGTCTACTATTATTTGTCACAATTCCCATGTCACTGGGGAAGATGCAGTGTTTGAATTTAGATATATAAGCATTGAAAAAAATTCTGTAGCTATCAGAACTGGCTACATAGGATTTGGAGAAGGCTGAGGTTCTGAATGACTTCTTTGCTTCCGTGTTCACTGGCAAATGCTCTGACCACACCAAGTCTTGGAAGGCAGACACAGGGACTGTGAGAATGAAGACCTTAGGCCCACTGTAGGAGAGGATCTGGTTTGAGACCATCTTAAAAACCTAAACGTGCACAAGTTCATGGGACCTGATGAAATCCATCTGCGGGTCCTGAAGGAGCTGGCAAATGAAGTTGCGAAACCGCTGGCCATCATATTTGAGAAATCATGGCAGTCAGGTGAAGTTCCCAACTGGAAAAAAGGGAAATATAACCCCCATTTTCAAGAAGGGGAAAATGGATGACCCAGGGAATTACAGAGCAGTCAGTCTCACCTCTGTGCCTGGCAAAATCTTGGAGCAGATTCTCCTGGAAGGCATGCTAAGGCACATGAAAAACAACAAGGTGCTTGGTGACAGCCAGCATGGCTTCACTAAGGGGAAATCCTGCCTGACCAATTTGGTGGCCTTCTATGATGGGGCTCCGGAACTGATGGACAGGGGTAGAGCAGTTGATGTCATCTACCTGGACTTGTGCAAAGCATTCGACACTGTCCCACATGACATCCTTGTCTCTAAATTGGAGAGACATCAATTTGATGGATGGACCACTCAGTGGATAAAGAACTGGCTGGATGGCTGCACACAAAGAGTTGTGGTTGATGGCTTAATGTCTGGCTGGAGACCAGTAACAAGTGGTGTCCCTCAGGGATTGGTGCTGGGACCGGTCTTGTTCAACATCTTTGTCACTGACATGGACAGTGGGATTGAGTGCGCCCTCAGCAAATTTGCCGATGACACCAAGCTGTGTGGTTCGATTGATATGCTGGAGGGAAGTAATGCCATCCAGAGGGACCTTGACACGCTTGTGAGGTGGGCTGATGCCAGCCTCATGAAGTTTAACCATGCCAAGTGCAAGGTCCTACACCTGGGTAGGAGCAATCCCAGACACAGCTACAGGTTGGGCAGAGAAGAGATTCAGAGCAGCCCTGTGGAGAAGGACTTGGGGGTGTTGGTTGATGAGAAACTTAGCATGAGCCAGCTTCAGTGTGTGCTTGCAGCCCAGAAAGCCAACCGTATCCTGGGCTGCATCAAAAGGAGCGTGACCAGCAGGTCGAAGGAGGTGATCCTGCCCCTCTACTCTGCTCTTGTGAGACCTCACCTGGAGTATTGTGTGCAGTTCTGGTGTCCTCAACATAAAAAGGACATGGAACTGTTGGAACAAGTCCACAGGAGGACCATGAGGATGATCAGGGGACTGGAGCACCTCCCATATGAAGACAGGCTGAGAAAGTTGGAGCTGTTCAGCCTGGGGAAGAGAAGGGTGTGTGGAGACCTCATAGCAACTTCCCAGTATCTGAAGGGGGCCTACAAGGGTGCTGGGGAGGGACTCCTCATTAGGGACTGTAGTGACAGGATAAGGGATAATGGGCTCAAACTTAAGCAGGGGAAGTTTAGATTGGGTATAAGAAGGAAATTCTTTCCTGTTAGAGTGGTGAGGCACTGGAATTGGTTGCCTAGGGAGGTTGTGAATGCTTTATCCCTGGCAAGACCAGGTTGTGTGAGGCCTTGGGTAATATGGTAATATGGTGAGGTGTCCCTGCAGGGGTGTTGGAACTAGATGATCTTAAGGTCCTTTCCAACCCTAACTATTCTATGATTCAATGATTCTATTTTGCCTTTCAGACATTTTTTTTTTTTTTGTTCTTCTAAGTTGAAAAACATAAACCCGTATTTTTTTTTATCTTCTAAATAAAAATTAAAGCTATTGCAAGATACTTGCCTTGGTAGAAAATTTGTGTCACCCGAAACGTCAGCCTTAATCTGGGTGCATTCCTCTGATCTCAGTCAGACCTTCCACAGCTTTTTCACCTGTTAGCAGCACCATTCTCGTTCAGGACAGCTACTCTTGCAGAAGCTAAATGTCCTCCCTGACACTTGGCAGGGACTGGCAAAAAAAAAGAGCTTTTGTAATGGATCCCAGCCAATGACTTATTAATACAAAGTGAAAATCAAGGACAGAAAACTTTGCTGAGAGCTTCCATACAAGAACTGGCGAAAATGAGATTTAGGAACTGGCCTGTACAGCTAATGACCAACTAATAATAGTGAAGTGCTCTATGACTATTTTGTCTTAATGCAATGTGAATTTTAGTCTGAAATTAAAATAACTACTTTTTAGAATTCATTATAATTGGGGAAATTAATTATAAATAATTTTTTTGAAGTGTCTGTTGCAACTCTTGTAGGAAAAAATAATACGTTAGCAGTATGACTGGTGATACTTCTGAGAGAGGGGTTCCATGACAAAGCTGGCTTCACTAACTGTGTTTTAAATAAGGATTTTAAACAAGGTTTTCAGATATTGCTGATTTCTTTTTCAGTTGTTTACTTGGACTGGAAAAAGCTGTGTAGTGACCTAGCACTGAACCCCAGGATTTAGCTTTGTGTGACTTCACTGAAGTGTTTTTGTACAATGGGCTCCTGTTCATGCCTGAAGTCTTGTTAAATTTGTTGTCTTCATCCAGCAGATTTAATACGCTAATGATTTTGATATTACAAAAATATCAAAATATCCCACAAGTAGTGGGAAAAGAAGTATATTTTGCATCTTCAGATGCCTAGATTAAAAGAAAAATCTATTTCATTGTTCAAAAATTTCCCTTAATCAACACTAACTTATTCTGCAGCAGTTAAATCTTGCATTACAAGAGAGAAACAGAATGTTTAAGATGGAGAGAGGGAGACACAGAAGGCAAGAAAAGGAAAAATGTAACAGCCATGCATGAAGGATTTTTTTTCTGAACAACATTTGATTGTGCTGTTGCTTAGGGCAGAATAGAAAGGCATTGCTGTTTAACGTATTACAGATAGGCTGTGTACTAAAATCAACCTATTGCTGTTGATGTTGCGGTCAGAATGTCTTTTTTATTGCAATACTCTGCTTCCAGTAGGAATCCAAGGAACTTGAAGTCCTACTTTTTAATTTTTAGGTTGTTTTTTTTTTTTGAGAACAGTGGAGATAACATCCCCACAACATAATGTGCTATCCTAAATGAAAAGTAGGAGACAGCAAGGGAAACAAAAATTTCCAGCAGTGTCTTTCTCTCCCTTGGAAGATCAGGTCTTCCTTACATGACTGGAGAACAATTTTCTTCATTATTACTTGCTGGTTTGAATTGACTGTAATAACTGATTATTCTGAACCATTAGAGTGAATGGATGGCTGTTGTGATGGATAATTGTAATGTTGACTTACCGGTCCCATTTGAAAACAAACTGGCTGAGCCATCTTAATGAGGTTTTCCTGGAGTGTGTGCATGTTTCAAATAATTAAAGATAAATTGAATATGAGTCCCATGTAATTACAACTGAATTTATTTGATTATATTCCCCACAAGGAGGGTTGATACAAAAGGTTTCAGTAATTTTAGAGCTTCTTGAAGTTTGTAGATCTTGCGTCTCTATTAATTGTCAGTTTTGAAAAATTAATGACATTGGAAGTATTTCTGGAGCACTTATGTCATCTTTTATCATAGTTTTTATCAATATCCACTTGATTCCATCTATCTTTTATTCTTTTCTGTTGTGTGCATGGGACTTGGGGAAGGTTGTGTGACCCTGTGACCGCAGAAGGGGAATAGACCAAAAATGGGGCATTCAAATGCATTCAAGCTCTTAAAACATTGTTTAGTAAATTTTTTTCTTAACATTCAAGTAATCAATACTTGCTTATGAAAGTGAAAGCTGGACATGTAAGAAAAGGTAGCAGCTTTCTACAGCGTTTTTGTATTGGTGATCACTTCTGTAGTGCTCCTTAAGGGTAACATCTGAGTGTTTCTGTTCATAACGGAATGTATAGAACAAAACAAGTCAGCAATAAAAGAAGGTTCTCTGTTTAAAAAGGAACAAGTTGTAAATTACTGTGAATTGTTGGTTAAACTAGTGTGAATGTGTAAACTTTGAAAATTTGTACTCCAGTGTTTGTTTGACTGGACCCATAATAATACATTGATTAACAAAGTGATAATCAAAGTAAATCTTTAGGATAATGCAGAATGGGCTGACAAAGCATCTTCTGAATAAGGTGTTGAAGTTTATGAATAGATTTTATTAAGTGTTCTTAACTAAATTATGCATGTATTATCTACTTCAGAAGTTAGAAAAATATTGCATTAAAATCCCCAAGCTTGCCTTCCATAGTGGTGGATATACTGTCAGTAACTCTTAGATAAAAAGAAAGTACAATCACAAATTCTTGTGAAAATAAAGATAATTCTCTGAGATGCCATTTTCTAAACTTTCACATGGACTTCTTAAAACACCAAACCTGAGCAGTCAAAATATTTAAGGAAAACTGTCCAGCTGAATTTTAAAAATTACATTCATGGGAATTACCTCTTCTTTGCCATTTTTTTCCTTTAATTAAACATTAAGTTCAGCTGAAAATTCAGCGTGGCTTGGGATTTCAGGAAATTAAATCTGCGTTTCATGTCTGAAGCAGTACCAGGACTAGGTATTGTAATCTAGCACAGGGACCAAGCTTCTATAGAGATTGAAAAATAGGGCACCAAGATGGAAACCCAGGAGCCAGGTTGATAATGTGCACATAGAATTATAGAATCGTAGAATAGTTAGGGTTGGAAAGGACCATAAGATCATCTAGTTCCAACCCCCCTGCCATTGGCAAGGACACCTCACACTGTATGTGAATGTTGTCCTTTTCTTCAGTAGTCGCTGTGTGAATATAGCTGTTCAGTTGTCCAACTCTAGCATTGAACAACTTCTCATGGAAGAAAGATGAGGACCTGTTTGAGGACCTGTTTTGAGCTTTACTAAGGCTTGTGTTCTAGGAGATGGCCTGAATTAGGCAATTATTTTAAAAACATACATGAGCGGCTTCCTCTGTTATTCCAGTTACACTGTGAAGTACAAAGACCTAAATGCAGGCACACTCACAAAAAAACCCTCAAACAACAACAACAAAAAGATATGTGTGATTAAATACACTTCTAATGTGTGTGTTTTTTTATTAAAAGTTTTTCTAAATGCATTTTCCTGTCAATATTTATACATAGGATGTATGGCAGAATTGTGATATACTGCTACAGGAAGGCATGCCTTCTCATGGTGGTGGGCACAGATACCTCCTGAGAAAAGAAAAGTGACAAAAATGGGCACCACTAGAGTAAAGAATTCTTGTTTGTATTGCTAGGTCATATTAAAAGTCTTTATACAAATGGTATTGAAAATCTATCAAAAGACCTTGGCTCAAAAAATGATTTCATGATTCTCTAGAGGATGATACACCATCAGCTGTAGCTGAAAGAAGCATTAGCTTTTGTTGTTTTAAGAAGTCCACATGAAAGTGATTTGCTGTGTTTTTTGCTTATTTTTTTAATAGGCAGCTTATATTCTCTGGTCATTGCATTTCTGGATGCAATTCACAGCGCTGTCCAAATGTCAAATTTATCTTGCAGAAGTGAAGCACTACTGACCTTTTGTTTATACTTCATAAAACTTTAGCTATCATTCATTTTTATATATATATGGCAATTTATCTTAAATTTATGCAATGTGTGGACGGAAATATATAAATTTTATATGAGGTGACCATTCATTAGTACATATACTGGTGAGTTTTAATAAAGCATGAGTGTTGTACTTCAGTATAATCTGTGCTGTCTACATGGCTTGAAAACCTCAACCAAACTTTGCATCACAAAATAAACACAAGTGAAAAAATAGACATTGATAAAAATTTTCCCATCTATTTTAAAAGTAATTAATGTTTGCAGCTGGCTGTTCTCTAACAAGGTTTAAGTTCAGCTTCCATAACTTGAATAAAGGCCCGTTTTAAAAATATTTTTCTTCAAAATCATCTTTTCACATTTACAGTACTCTCACATTTACATACTACTACACATTCATATAGCACTGGTAATATTTTTTTCAAATCAGGTTTTGTATATGGATTCCTAGTGTTTATGCATGTTTGGACTCTGAGTCTCATTCATCTCTCTGAATGAGACCTGTTCATTCTACTGGCAATACCCTTTTAATTGTTAAAAAATGAATTATTTTTCCATATATTTAATATATTTCCATTATATTAAATATATTTCCATATATTTAAAAACACATTCCAGTGTTTTTAAGCCACTGCAGTATTATGTCATAAAATGTTCAATATCCTAGATCTATACTGAATATGTGTTTTTAAAACCCAGTTTAAAAGGAGATACTTCTTTTTTCACAAAATGATTGTAGTCAGGGATTCAACATTAATTTATATGGATATTGTAGATGATGTTCTTCTCTTCAGCAATACTAGAAGAGAGGTTTGCACACACTGATTTACGTTAGGTGAGCTGTTTCAGTTTTCCTTCCACTTCTGAAGTTTTTGAAAAATCGTGTGTAATTAATCTAAGTAAATTTGCCTCACTTCTCTAAACTGTCTGTTTCTATTAAGAAAGTACTTGGCATTGTACCAGAATTTATATAAAAATCCGATCCAAGCAGGCTGCTACTATCAAAGCAAATTTCAAGTCAGGATTTCTCCTTGTTCTTCCTTAAGTACCTGTCAGAGAGGGGTGTGTAAGCTGTGGTTCTGGCTTTTTGATCAGAAAAGCCTTTTGGATTGCCCATTTTTGTATGTAGTAATCCTGTAAAATTTTAAATTAATTGAAATATTTTTTTTCCCACCAGATGCCATGTAGGTCATCTATCACCTTATATCCTAGCGAGCTAGAGGTTTTAATTTTTTATTTTAAAGCTCTGAAACAGGCTGTTTCACACTTTGCTGGGTAGAGCAGGGCTTACTTACTCTCCACTGACCGTAATCCATAAGCCTGCCTTATGGTTTTGACCTGCTGTAAATAGTGCAGCCTTTGAAAAATCCCTGTTCACCGAGAAGCCTGAACTCACAACGCCAACTCCTGTCTTAATCCAGTTGTGTGTTGTAGGGATGGCACCAGGTGTATCTAAAGCATGTAAAGCCCAGTCACACTTCACTGGTGGTGACTGTATCTGGCATTGCTGGGGAGTGCCGAGGGAAGGTGATTACACCACTGACATTACACATCCAGTGCTGGTGCATTGGACTGTAGTTTGCAGTAATCTAGCAGCAGTGTAGAGATATGCACAAGTGTTAAGTGCTCTGAGTTTACATTTAAGTTAGATACCATGAGTAGCATAGTGTAAGGAATGATGCTGTCTGACTTAGTGTAAAAAGACAGGCAACTTTACAGGCCTAGAATTGCCTGTCTGGGAGTGGCCTTGCATTGCCATTACCTACCTGTCCTGGTTTTATATCGCTGTTCTTCATGGAATCTGAGTGCTTTCTCAACTGAAAACAAACTCTCAGGAGTAATATGCAGGCAGACGTGTTAAATGCTGAGTATGACAAATGTAACAGGTCTGTGGATATTCTAGCAGTTAAATCTGTTGGTGCAGCTGGTATCCATCCATAGCTTTTTCTCCCTCTGTGTAATGACTGGCTGCTTGTTCTGACTGTGGTAAATTTTAGTCAACATGGCAAATAGCCAATCATGCATGCTTCTGACTTTATTAGGATTGTCACACTTACTTGCAAATACAATTGGCAAAAAAAAAAAAAAATTCTCCAAACTTTAGAAGAAGCCTGTTTTGTTTTTTTTTTTTTTTTGTTATACTGTCATGGCACTAAGTCAGTACAAACAATTAACTCTTATTTGTTTATTATTTTTGTTTCTGTTCAGTTCTGCATGTACAGTTCATGTGCTAGGGAAGGTCACAAAAAACAATAATGCTTAGAGAAAATTACCTTGTAATTCACCTTTACATTACTCTTTAAATACTGGGATTACAGAGCAAAGATGAAGCTAAACCATGGATTTCGTATTTTGTCTGCATAAAGGAGTGAGATGTAAATAGTGACCTCTGATACATAAGAAATAATCATAATAAAATGAGTGGATGATTGCTTACATTTTAAGTTAACAATAGCTTTTTTCTCTCTGTAATTTTTCATCAGTGATAGATTGAAAGATTTGCTCCCAAATGAGTTCAAAATCCAGCAGCTTTCCGCTTGCTCAGAGGTGTGGATATAATCTATAAAAGCCAGATGTATTTGCTCAAATTTTAAAATATTTATCTTCAGCAAATACTGTTAGGAGTCAAACGCTGGAATTGATCACTCCACCAGATACAGATTTGTCTCTTTTTCCTCCCACTAGACTATTTTTATTTGGCAATGCAGTAGTGTAAATGTCAAAACAAAAAAAAGCCTCATCTTAACACAAGAATGTGGCCTTTGCTGTAAAATGAGTTACCATATTCCTTCAGCAATTGCAGATATTGTTGGATTTATAATTTTTACATTTCCAAAAAATACATTTATTTTTTAGCAGGTTTGTTTACGCTGTTTGCAGGCCCAGTGATTTTTAAAAGCACGTGATGTGCTTAGTGGCATGAACAGCAAATGAGGGTTTAAGATGATAAAGATTAAAGAAATCTATCATATTTCCTTTCAGTAATCTGAAATTACTTTGAAATGAATCATTAGCAATGAGTTTAACAAAGGTATAAAAATATTGTGCTAGCATTGTGCTCATAAAAAGACTGTCAGCATCTTTATTTTATAATAATCTAGAAATAAAAGTGCTCTTTAGAAGACACTAATAAAGGAGGCAAATATGAATAATTTACAAATTACCATTGTAGCAGTTATTTTAAAAAAAAAAGTGAATGTGGATGATCTAAGATAATTCAGTTTCATTTCACAGTCACTGCCAGTATCACATTTTCTGCAAGATTACATTGTTTGCATTTGCATCAAGTAGGATTGTGTTTGCTGTGAAGATAAGTACCAGATAGATCTCCTCTATAAGTGCTGCACCGGTGGGCATGCAAAGCCAGTATTGGGTCAGATGCAATTTTTAGCAGGGTATGACTTTTCCTAGTTACTTTCTTCTTCCTTCTGCCTCGTATTGCTCATCATCTAACTAAAGCTAACTAGGCTGGCAAGAACTGTGTTTTCCAAAGTACTTGCCGATCCATAGTGGGAGGTTTGGCTGGTTTTTTACAGCCTGAGTGCATTCTGTGGACCTCTGCCCAGCTTGTCTGTGGCAGCAGGCGGGCAGGATGCTGACTTGGGCTTTCCGGGTCACATCTGTAATAAACACAGTCTTTCTTCCTTCTAACTACACCACATTAAAACCTGAGTGAATTATTATAATTGTGTCACAAGACATAGCTTAACTTTGTAACCAAGCAAGCAGGGGTCTTAGATGTCTCTTATACCACAGGTTATATTTCCTTTTTTTATCTGTCTGAGAGTCCACCTACCTAGCAGTGGATATAAAAGGACCTGACTTGGGTTCTTATCACATTCATAGAATTCTCTGTCATGTGTAGCATTTTTGCTCATGATAAAGATAAACTGTTCTTCCTTTCTAAAGAACAAATGGAGTTCTTAAAGCTTTGGTTCTGTGAGATGCTGCTGTTCGGCACTTACCCTGCATTCCCAGTATGTCCAGCCCAGCCTCTCTTTCATATATCATTCCAGTTGTTCTTTTTGTTGTTACTGCCCTTTTCCCCTCCTGAACATGGATATCTAAATTGGTTTTTCAGAAATCAGTCTCCTGCATTGTAATGGTGTATTATAAGATAATGATTGTTTTCTTTCAACTTCTTATAATATTTAATTAAGGATTCAAAAGGATCTTTTTCTTTGTGTTGATTCTTGCTTAGAGGGAAAAGAAGTCCCTCAGGAGAACTACTAAATTATTTCTTAGTAAGGCAAGCTTGTGAGGCTTTGTTTCCACCAGATTAGCTAAAATACATGCTGCCTGTTCACTTAAGTCACAAAGGCCCTGATTGTATGAAATGAATTGTTAAATTCAGTGGAATGACTTGTGCCCAAAGTTACTCCATTTTGCAGTGATTCATGTGGGTACAGTTAGAACCTGTTAGAAAGAGTAGTTTCTGGAGTCTAATTCTTCTGCATTCCACTGACATAAATTCAGAATCTTGCAAAATGCTGAACTTGTCATGTTACAGGTATTTACCGAGGTTTTCATAGTAGACCTTTATGTCCACTGTCTGTTCCGTAAGTCCAACAAAAAGTACTTTACTGCTTCACAACTGAAGAATTTTATTTGCCAAGGCCAATTTTCAGGTATCTTAACATGAATGTATGTATTCCTAAGGCAGTCTTCCTCTTTCATGGTAGTACAAAGTATCTTCATGGATAAAGTAACAGTTTAAAATAAACTGGTGTTACTCATATTACATCTAATGTTCATTTCTGAAACTAGACTCTGTATGTTATGTTTGCTGTTGTTTGGCTAAAGTTTCACCTAATGAATGTACCGGCCTTCTGTTCTCTGCAGTAATACTGCTCTGCGTTACCCACGTTGAAAAGGTTGAGAATCTGTCGCCTGAAACTTTTCGTGTAGCCAAGCCTATTTGGTTCATAGTCTAAAGGATGATGGAATATAATCCACTGTTTAGGTGCATGAAAACTGATTAAAATTGCATCTCCATGGATTTATTATGAATCCTGCTTCTAAAAAGTGAGAGCACAGAAACTAAGCTCTTCTGTCAAGCATGGGTGGCAAGGATTTGCATTTCCCTTTCATGTTACCTTAGGCCTCATCAAGGAAACAGCTTTCGTATTGAAGGGTGAGAGGGAGTTCATATTGGAGCATTTTTTCTGTATCTGCTGAATCTTTGATTAGTGCTTCACTGGTATTTATTATCATCATAAAGCTGTTATGAAACAGAAACTGTTACGTCAATTTTCAGAGGAAAATCTGAAACAAAGGCACAAAAGTACCCTCTGACAATGTGAAGTGTTGAAGAGTAGTTTCTTGGATCTTAGGCTGACATGTTAACTGCTGGATCTTCCTTTCTGAAGTAAATGTGGTTTGAGATGATTTTGTTCTCTGGTTTAGATATTATGAGAAAAAACGTCCTAGATAGTCATCTTAAATATTTTTGCAGATGAAAAAATATCCCCATAGGAAACACTGATGAGCTTCCCAATAAGTAGTACTTTTATAAATTACCTAGCCTTTGTTTCATTTTAGTCATGTCCTATAAGAAGTAAACAGGGTAATGTTCAACTAGTGCATTATTTAGAGTTTTTGGAGTACATTTTGAAAGCCGCATACAGAGCTCTGTCCACAGGATTCCCATTAAACACAATGGGAGCCGCGTGGCTAAAATCCTGCAGAGTGGTTTGAAAATGTATCCCGTGCTGTGCTGAAGATAGATGATTAAAGAATGAGTGCTTGAACAGGGAGGAGGGAGTGATGATTCTCCATTTAGGGCTGTTGTTAGACTAAATACCCTTCTTGAAACCCTGCTTAAACGATCTTCTGCTGGAAGTCCTGGATAACAGCTCTTCTGTTTCTGCAAAAGGAATGCCGATACATTGCAAATAATTAACAGTTCCACCTTAGAGATGTCTTGATGTCCTTTCACTTCACTTCTCTTTGCTTTTATCTTTTTTATTGCTGTTCCACTTTTTTTTTGTTTGTTTGTTTTCTTAAATCTTAGTTCATGTCTTTTCTTTTGTTGTTCTCAGAGTTCTTTTATATCTATGTTACTGTTATCTTTATTTCTGATCTTTGTTTCTTGTGCTGTTCTCTTCTTCTCCATTCTCTCCTTTCTCAAATTACTTTTTCCTCTATTTCCCTTTTGTGTAAATATTTCCTTCTATCTTCCCCTCACCCAACTCTTAGTTTGTCCAGTTTCTGTAACTTGGAGGCCAAAATAATGGGGTATGCCTTTCCAGATCCCTTTACTCTTCCCTCTGTTCCTTTTATTTTCCATTATTCTCCATGTTGATAGCTGACCATCCCTCCAAAATGTCCTTTCCTCTTCTCACCATATTTCTGGCATCACACAACTTACCTTCTGAACCTGTGAGGTGAGATTTCAGGCGCTGCATCTGATAAAAGGGCAACATTCTGCATTACTTCAGCTAGGGGAAAATGGGAGCAGGCAGTAGTGGAAGCACATATAATGTAGCAAAGAGCCAGTTTTCAGTACAAATCCTACATACAGCAATATTCCCTTGCTTTTATTCAGTTAGTCTGCAGGATAATGCAATTTAAAGAGATGGACTTCAGTAGTGACAAGTTTGGCATGTTAAATGTGTGTATTCTGGTGTGGTTCTTTCCTGCTGTTACTTTATACAATAGATAATGGCTGTGATAGAGTAATGTGTTTGAAAAGAACTGGGGAATGCTTTACGATGCTTAACATAGAGGCATGAAAGTGTCCCTGCCTTATTCCTTTTCCTTTTCCTTTTTCCTTTTCCTCTTCTATTTCCTTTTCCTTTTCCTCTTCTATTTCCTTTTCCTTTTCCATTCACATTTCCTTTTCCATTTGCATTTCCTTTTCCTTTTCTTTTTCTTTTTCCTTGTTCCCTTTTCTTTTTCCTTCTTAAAGTGAATCTCATGGTTGGGAACCAGACTCATTGTTTCTTAGTGTTCTGTTGCTTCTTGCTGTTCTCTGTATTTGTGAATATCTGAGGTGACCCGTTTTGGTGGGGTGGTGGGGGTGGTGGGAAGGGGAAGAGGGGGAGGGGAGGGAGGAATCTAAGTTCAAAGTGGGAAACTTTCCTGTCATACTTGAATCCCGTGTAGTTAAGGTTTGCAGGAGTTTTGCCTTCAGGCCTTTACAGTGGGCTTTATAGTGTCAGGTAAGGGATGGTGCTGGCTTGTGAATTTGATTTTTGATGTGAGATTTAGGTTATTGAATGAAACCAGGAGTGGTTTCTTGAATGTTTATTTAGAGTCCTATTAGCACTATCAAGAGTTAGGTTTTTAAAAGCATTAAATTCACAAATAACATTTTAAAGGGAAAAAAATGCAAGGATTTAATAAACTTCAGTCTTTGCTTCTGAAAATGTCAGGGCATGTTGAATGGTGTTCAGTATAATGAAACTTTTTTAATTTTAACAGTATGATTACTCAGTAGACTGAATCAAAATAATCATATCTTGTCCTGTACAGCAATAATACACATGCTCATTAGCCACTTAATCAGAAGAATTATGTTTTAAGTGTTATGCGTGTGACTGAGGAATCAGAAAGGTTTAAAACAGGAGAAAAAGGAGAAAAGAAAGTCCGTCCTCTTTTCAGCTTTCTTCCAGCTGCTGTCAGTACTCTTGACAGCACAGGTGACTGTCTACCACAGCACTTCGCAGTCTGAGCCTGAAAGCTTCATGGTGGGCTGTGTAGTGTGAAAATGTGTAAGAAAAGCTTGTTTGCATTGTGGAGGGTTCTGCAAATGCTCATTGTTGACAGACTTCATTTTCATCTTGCATTTCTCTTGTACCTACTTCAACCCCACAAAAGCTGCCTCCCTCCACATAGCGTCTTTGCTGTTCTTGGGAACACATAGAAATGTATGCAGCTATGTCAGGGTGGTCTTGGTACCACCTTGGAGCTGGGACTCAGGATCGAATAAGAGCTTTTTAGTTTTGAGTCACTTTACATTCTCATAAGTAGCTTAAAGCAATAGTGGCTTGTCTGTATCAGTGTGCTTATATGTAGAATTAAGTATTTGTAGGAGCTGGCAGATATATTTGTCCATTTTTATATATATTTGCAAATATTTCTTTTATATATGTAGGAAACAAGAAAAAAGTAAAAAAAAAACAAAAACCACATTATTTGAAATAGGAAATATTTGCATTCTGATTTTATAGTTGTCCGTGATTTTTCTGGTGCTGAAATATTGTGACTATTTCTAGTGCCCCCAGCATGAACAGAGTTTGAATTTACAAGCGTATGTTTAAGCTGACATGAGAATTAGCTTTCTGTACATGTCTGGATCTATCCACTTATAGTTAATGAAAATATCTCCTCTCCTAAGGTCCCAAGTATGTTACTGGGGAATTGCAGGAGGGACAGTCCTTCCGCTTGATGAATCCGTTCAGTTGCCTGTGAGAAGCTTTTCTGTAAGGCTTAGTCTTGGAGTGTTTTTTGTTTAATCCTCCATGCCTATAACTTACAAAATGATATACAAGGCTGGTGATGGAAGCCACCTATACAGTCCATATGGCATTTGTCTGTCTATCTGTCAGCACAGAAATAAACATTACCACTGGTTTCTATAGCTGTTCAGAAACTTTTTGCTGTACGTATAAGTTTGATGAGTGAAATCTGTGTAGCTGAAAGAGACAATGGAAACATTTCCAACTTTCCCTGGCTCAGATGGTAGTTAGAGCAGTTTCAGAGAAATGTCAGGTCTGCCATTGCATGATAACAGAATTCAGACTTGTGTGGGAAGAGTGATATGCCAGTGCTGAGGTCTTTCAAAATCCTACCCTATTTATCTGAGGCTCAAGGCACATATTCACATTATTTTAATTGAAAATTTCCAGTGGGTTCAATGGTGAGTGGTTCAACTAAGTAAAGGCTGTCCTCAGTCTTTAAATTCTGTGTAATTTTCAAGTGATGGTATGGTCTAGCGGTCAGAGCACCTGATTAGGTGCTCAAAAGAAGGATCCTTCTCCAGTCATGTCAATAGAGTTTGAGAGCTGTTTCATTCCAGCATGGCCTTGTGGTATTTGCCCTTATCATGCACAAGACACTTTCTTTTATGTGCTAGTCTTCCTTCGATAACTTGCCCTTTGGGTAGCAGTTTGAATATGCTTTGAGTATGTTTTTATAAGGAGTGTTTAGCATGAGTATGTGAAAGGAGCATGGCTTGGGCAGTTTGGATTTGCTGCTAGCAAATGCTACAGGCTTGAACTTGCTGCTTAGAGCCTGTATCGGGGAAAGGGTCATGATGGTGCTGCAGCAGGAGAATTTGCCTTGGCATTTATGCATTGATAATCACCTGTACTGATGAACAGAAAGAATAAACATAAATTATACATTATATATATGTCTTTCTGTTGCTGTTATAAAGGATATTATTACTTTTATTTTTCAACTGAAATATTAAGGGTGGATACTGTGCCTTCTGTAGGGTTTACCAAGCACACTGCTGTAAGGCATATGCCAATGTCATCTCCTAATCAGAACTGAAAACGCAGAGGAAACCCCTTGGGGTTTAAAGCCCCAGCATTTCTCATCTGTCAGTTCTCTTTTAAGTTTATCACATACCTGTTTTCACTTCTTTATTTGCATTTTGTTTAATCCATTTTTAATATCTAAATTCTTTGGAGAAGCTTGTGTCTGTCTCCTGGCTACCTACTCACCTGAGGCTATGGCCCAACAGTGTGCTGCAGGGTCTCTGCAGTAGGTGCCCTGAAAACAGCCCTGGGAAGGAGGGACCACTTTGTCCTGGGGATCACCATGGCTCGTGGTGGAGAGCAGCATATGTCGAGGCTGTGTCTGTGACTGGAGGTCACTGCACAGTCTGGAGATGAGCCTGCAGATCAGGGGGAGAGTTGAGGAGAGCAGGCAACCATGTCTAGAGCTAATGGAAGTCCTTGGGGCCAGACAGGGTAAGTAGAGTCTGTGGTTCAGAGAGCCACTAACTTAACTAAAATGAGGTAGAAGGAAAGACTCCTGCAAGGATGCAGTGAACAGGAACTGCTGTTTGATTTGAGATTTTTGATTCTGTTTTGTCTTGTAAAGCCACTTTGATATTTTCCCTGTTTAAAAAAATCTGATGCTTGATCTAAAATACGGATTTTTTTATCTGTTTGGGAGGGAGAGTTGTGTGTGTTTGTTTACTTTGAAGCCTTTTCGTAGTTTTTGGAACCACTGTAAGGAGAAAGTCTAACTCGGTCCATTACATAGCTTTGAATGGTGCGCTGAGAGAAGTCGGATACAGGTAACCCCAAATCTCAAATTCAGAACTAAGTATGAGTAAGCAAACTAATCTCTGGGAGCTGAGTCAGAGTTTTTAGTTGATTGGATTGTGGGTTTGAGAGACTGATGGAAGCATTGGCAGAGGCATTGAAGTCTGCCACCAAAGCCAGATTGCAGTCCCCAGAGACATAACTGAAGTCCAGTTGGTGAAAATATCAGCTAGTTCACAGGTGAACCAAGAGTTGAAGGACCTGAGATACCACATGGGGCCCTGGTCCTTCATCTGTGATCAGGTGGTAGGGAGGGGTCAGACAGCTCAAGGAGCTGGTACCCAGGCCGCATCTCTAGGGAGGCTGTGAGTAAAAATGTAAGTCAAGAGACTTAAGCCACACTGCCCAGGAGAGAGGCAGGAAGCTTCACTGTATGACAGATAGAAGCTGAAAGAAAATACCCACCTAAGAAGTCTAGTAACACTGAAGTAAGTTAAGCTAAAGATGGAGAAAGATCTGTTACTAATACTTTTCTCTAAGACTTTGAAAAGAGTCCTGCACCTGCTGCCTGGCGTGAAGAGAAGGAAAAAGCTGAAATACAAACATCACCTGCTGCAGAAGAAATATACTATAGAAAGCTTTGGACACCTCTCTGTGACTGACTCTGAGTCAGTAACAAGTTGAAGGAATTCCTGTGACAAGCATTTGAAATAACAACCGAATGCTGTCACCTCAGCTTGAAGGTGATGAAAAGGGAAGGTGATAGCATCTAGCAAAAGGTAGCTGCCAACCTGTGGAAATCTTGAAGGAAATAGGTCAAGGGAGAAGGGGTTGAATCTGTCATCCACCTTCTGGAGCTGGAACGGCTATATGCTACCTGTCCCTTGGAGGGAGAATTGTAAAAGGGCTGTGTGGGATGTGGCTGAGCAGAGCATGGGCTATAGAATTTATTCCCTGTGCTAGAAGGGGAATCAAAGATCAGGGTATATGGGAAGGATTTTTTTTCAAGGAAAACTTGCTCTATCAAGGAAAGATTTTACGTCTGGGGAGATCAAACCCTTCTAAGGGGTATGCTAGAAAAAACTGAAGAAGAGAATGGGTTTCCTCTGCAATGAGACAGGGCATAAAGGCATGTCCTGCACAGCAGAGAGGTTGGTCAGAGAAAATCCTCTTCACATGTGAAATTGCTGTGGCAAACTGTGAGAGACACCCCTCTCAAGGAAGGGAATCAATAAACCTAGGTGAGAGGCACCTGAAACGCCTTTTTGGGAAGTGAGAATTATATGAAGGTTCTGCAGAGTTAGGTGGCTGAAAGAACTCCCGTGCCTCCCTGAGTTAGTGTATTTGAGGGAAGATAATTCCTGTATGGTCTTAAAATCTGTGCTTGGGGGCGGGACCCCAACATAATAGAGTATGTCTTTGGTCCACTTGAAATGACAGAGCCAGGAGAGGCACAAAGCAGGCAGGTTTCCAGATCATTTCCCAGCATTGCTGGGGGACTGCACAGAGAATGTGCCTATTTAGGAAGGTGATGGCGCTGAGAAAATTGAAAGTCAGGAACGTAACTGCCCAGCAGTCAAGCATTAACCCCAGCAGAGTCTGTCTCGCCTGGTCAGGTTGAAACTTCTCTGGTGCACACCCTGAGTTGCAGCAGTGAGGCCAGGCAGGAGATGGAGGCAGCAGAGATGTCAGAAATGTAACATCAAGAAGCTTTAACAGCAAGTCTCCAACAGCTCAGTGGGTCCTTGCAGGCAGGTCTTGGCTTCCAGGCAAGATTTGAGTTGCACCAAAAACACAGAGGAAGCTTTCTTCTGCCATCTTGGATGCCTGAGCGTTTATGCTTGATGTTCTGCTCCCTGGGCAGGGAACACTCTTTCCTCCTTTCCAGAGATTCCTCTGCCCCCGTTGCCCAGAAAAGCATGCAGAAACAAAGCCAACGTAAATAACTGTATGTTGCAGTTGGATTTGTTTCCTGGTATTCTCTCAACAGCACAGGACAAACTAAATTTTTTTTTATGTAGAAATTAGTGATTTTGTTTCAGGAGGAATAGCATCAAGGACCCGTGGATCATAAATTCAAGTCCTCAGCTCTTGATCCTGATATGTAATTAATTTCATAAACTGTTCAACTCTGGTTTAAAACGGTTTAAGTTTCTCATCCTGTTCTCTACTTGGCAGGCTGGTTCAGAGTCTCACTTTTTCAGTGATTAAAAACATCCTAATTCCAGCCTAAACATGCTTGTAACCACTGTATTCCCATCTTGTTTTGTCAGTCATTTGCCTTGGATTAGTGTAGTTTTCTTTCCCATTTTAATTTCTCTCACTGGTTCTATTGGGGAAGTCATAGCTGTGTAAGTCCTTGGTGTGTTAAGTTTAGCAAGATAAGTTGTTTAGTCTCTTCTCATGACTGTCATAGTTTAAGCCCAGCTGGTAACTCAGAACCATGCAGCCACTCGCTCACTCCCCCTCTTCTTCCCCCCTCTGCTCCTGGAGGGATGGGGAGGAGAATTGAAAGACTGTAACTCCCACGGGTTGAGATAAGAACAGTCCAGTAACTAAGGTATAACACAAAACTACTACTGCTGCCACCAGTAATTATAATAAGGAAAACAACAAGGGAAGAGAATACAACTGCTTACCACCCACCGACTGATACCCAGCCCGACCTGAGCAGGGATCTAGCCCTTCCGGGTAGCTGCCCCCAGTTTATATAGTGGGCATGATGTGCTGTGGTATGGAATACCTCTGTGGCTAGTTTGGGTCAGGTGTCCTGTCTCTGCTTCCTCCTGGCTTCCCCTCCTCACTGGCAGAGCATGAGACTGAAAAGTCCTTGATCAGAGTAAACATTACTTATCAACAACTAAAAACATTGGTGTTATCAGTGCTGTTCCCAGGCTGAAAGTCAAAAATACAGCACTGCACCAGCTACTAAGGAGAAAAATGACTGCTACTGCTGAACCCAGGACGGTATCCACCCCTTATTCCATACCATTCACGTCATGCTCAGATCCCATATTTTAAAATGTACCATTGCTTTTTGTCTCTCATATATATGTACACACACATATATATATACACCCACACCCACACAAAAAGAGAAAGATATCATTCCTTAGTCCATGGACTGATCCCTCTAAAGTTGCTGAATTCATTCAGTCCATGATGTCAGGCTCCACTGCTTGTAACAGTCTTGCAGAGCAGGAGAGACTGTGCAGTGTTGGACTGTTGCCTGCTGATGACACCGCGGAACTCATCTGGTCACTGCTGAGCTCATCTGGTTTTGTCATTCTTTGTTGGGATGATGGCCGGAGGGAGGTCAGGGTCAGGTGACGGTGACCTGAGGACAGTTCTGCTGCTGTTGGCTTTTCCCATGACTTTATTCTCAGCTGATGATCATGACGGCACAGATCTTCTTTTCAAAGCCCAGAGTGGTGGAGATGGGCATCTAGCTGATGTGTTATATAGTAGGCAACAGCATATAATTGAGTTCTTTGGCTGTTTTCCCCCAAACTTAAATCCCCTGAAGGCCCACATTGGACTTCCCCATCCTCCAGCATTACCCACCAAGTATATCCGGGTCCCTGAGCAAAAGGGCTTCATTACCCGAAGCAGGAATAACCCAGACTGTCTTCCCCAGCAAATTCTTTACATGCACCACAGGAACTTTGTCCCCCTCTACAGTATGTAAAAGTTCTGACTGGGCTGGGCCAGCCCTGTTGGCAGATCTCCTGGTGTTGACCAACCAGGTGGCTTTTGGTAAATGTGTATCCCAGTGTTTGAAAGTCCCACCACCCATTGCTTTCAGTGTAGTTTTTAACACCCCATTGTACCGTTTGATTTTCCCAGAGGCTGCTGCATGGTAGGGGATGTGATATACCCAACTCAATGCCATGCTCTTTGGCCCAAATATCTATAAGGTTATTCCGGAAATGAGTCCCATTGTCTGACTCAATTCTCTCTGGGGTGCCGTGTCACCACAAAATCTGTTTCTCAAGGCCCAGAATGGTGTTCCGGGCAGTGGCGTGGGGCACAGCGTATGTTTCCAGCCACCCGGTGGTTGCTTCCACCATGGTAAGCACATGGCGCTTGCCTTGGCGGGTTGGTGGAAGTGTCATATGGCCAATCTGCCAAGGCTCCCCATATTTGTGCTTCAACCAAAGAGGCGTGAATAACCTGGGCAATAGTGTCCATTGTTAAGCCCACCCCTCGATCACGAGCCCATCTGTATGTTGCATCTTTGCGTTGATGGCCTGAGGTGTCATGAGCCCACCAGGCTAAAACTAATTCGCCCTTATGTTGCCAATCTAAATCCATCTGAGACGCTTCAATCTTAGCCCTTTTTATCCACTTGTTGGTTGTTCTGGTGTTCCTCAGTGGCCCGACTCTTGGGTACATGGGCATCTACATGACGTACCTTCACCACCAGGTTCTGCACCCTGGCAGCAATATCTTGCCACAGTGCAGCAGCCCAGATGGGTTTACCTCTGCGTTGCCAGTTGCTCTGCTTCCATTGCTGCAACCATCCCCACGGGGCATTTGCTACCATCCATGAGTCAGTATAGAGGTAAAGTACTGGCCACTTTCCTCATTCAGCAGTGTCCAGGGCCAGCTGGATGGCTTTCACCTCAGCAAACTGACTCGATTCACCCTCTCCTTCAGCAGTTTCTGCAGCTTGTCATCCAGGACTCCATACAGCTGCCTTCCATCTCTGATGCTTTCCCACAATACGGAAGGACCCATCAGTAAACAAGGCATACTGCTTTTCACTTTCTGACAGTTTTTAAACAGTGGGGCCTCTTCAGCACGCATCACCTCCTCCTCTGGAGACATTCCAAAATCGTCGTCCTCTGGCCAGTCCATGATGACTTCTAAAATTCCTGGACAACTAGGATTTCGTATTTGAGCTGGCTAAAAATGCTGGTGTGTTATCAGCACTGTTCTCAGTCTGAAGTTGAAAGCACAGAACTGCACCAGATACTAAGAAGGAGAAAAATGACTGTTACAGCTGAACCCAGGACAATGAAACAGACTCTCAATTTCTCTAAATAACCTCAGAGCTGTCTCTTCAACTGAATCTTCTCTGAATGAGTCACTCCTGAACACTGGTAATTCTAATTCCAGATAGTAGTATTCCAGATGAAATCTTGTCAGTGCTTTCCACAGTAGCATTAATATTTTATATTCCTTAAACCTTTATATTCTATGAACAGAATCTGGTTTTAGAGTGCCTCACTTCTGGTTTATGCCTCAAGAAATTTATCCTTTGGTTAGGACTGCCAGAGGACTGTTTCCCTACTCTAAACTGATGTTTTGCCAAGAAACTTCAGGAGTTTCTATCAAACATGGGTTTCATTTATTTTTCCCTAAAAAAAAAAAAAAATCCCTTTTTTAAAAGAAAAAAAAATTGAAAGGAACACTTCAGTTTTAAGAAAAATTTCATTTTCGATTCAAATAATAGATGTAACATAAAAAAAGTGGTACTAAGTGAGAAGCTTCAGACATAGTAAATAGAACACTAATGAAAGGGGAAAATAAATGTTCATAAATAGTGATTGAAGAGTGTAGACTCAGGAATGGTGAGCTTTGGAGATCATTTCCGCAGCTTGTTAACAGCTTGGTAGTTACATAAGATACACAGAATCTTTGGCCAAACAGTTTTTTTAGCATAGTCCATCAAGCAGGCAGAATGCACGTGTGGAGAACAGCTATTCTAGCTGTAATCAGCAAGTGCTTTCGTTGGGGTGGGTCCATCTAGTATGTTAGAATAATGACCCAGAGAAGATAACCTTTCATGGTTACCAGAAGGGGAAAAAAAAAAAAAAGTCAGTGTGCAGAAATAGCCTTTCATAAAGCTCCTAATGTTTCTGGTTCACTTCCAAAATATACACGTCCTTTGGAAGCCTTGTCTGGGGAGCAGAACATGGGATTTCAAGTTAAATTTATAGAGGCTCAACTATTCTTGCATTCTTTAAAAGCATTTATACTAAATCCTTCTGGCATGTACTGTCACTGTGGAGAGTATTATAGATCATAATATAACAATCACTTTTCAATTAAGGTGCCGTTAATTCATGCTTCAGAAGTTTTAATTCATAAGAAACAAGCCTTGATTATTATCCTGCACCGTGTTTGTTTAAGCAGTTCTTCCTGCAAATGGACAACTGGGGTGCTAGTGCAAAGCAGTTTATAAACTGCAAGGGCAGGGGCCATCAGAGCTTTACAGTAAATTTGACTTTAAACGTATTTCACCTCTTTCTGTGACAGAAAATAGTTTTTTCTTTCCTCTTTCAGATATTTGATGGGTAACTAAGGCTTGTAAGATCCTCTCAGTGCTGTTTCATAGTGACATGACTACACAGTGTCTCTATGCCTGCGGTTCAGATTTATGGCTGTCAACTCTTACAAACATTTTTGTAATAGGTGCAAGCAAGAAAACGAGTCTCAACTGTGTTTAACTGAGCTCTTTGTCATGTTGTGAAGATTATTCTGTTGCATAGAAATGGAGTGCTGATTGGAGGTATATCTAGTTGCCACATGACACTGCGCTTGCCAGTCCCTGTTTGACAGACTGTTTGACTCTTTGGCTGGGCCTTTTGTCCAAAAGAGACCATCTAAATTTGACTGAAGATGAAATGACCTGTTGCATTTAAGAATTCTTCATAATTTTTTTGAGCTGATTTAACTGATGATACTAGTATGCAACTAGACTATATTTTCTCCTAATACTATTAGGCCTAAATTGAAAAACTCTTGCTTTTAGTGATAGTTGGATCTATTCCTTCTCCCATTTTTCCTTATTTATTAATTTGTAAGAACATTATGGAGGACTAGAGCTGGAGCTGTGTATGCATATATAAACACAGCAATGAAGAATCCTATTACATCGTTATTTAAAAGGGAAATGATGACCATGTTAAGAAATGAAATCTTTCAGTGAGGAGTACACAGGAATTTATGATATGAACCAAAAGGATTTGGTCTTCTGTGTAAAATGCATGTGATTAAGGTCAGCCTATAAGCATAAACGGTTCCAATCTGCAACTGAAAAACTGCACCCCTGTCTGCGCTAGAGATTAGAGCTGGCTTGTTTTCATGCACATTTGGTCAACAGATGGTCCAAGTATTCTGTGGGCATTCTGGCAATGTAGAAGTCTGCACATCAATGACAAAAATCCATCATATGAATAAGTAAATGTCAGTGTTCATCTGATTAGAATGAATACCCAGTGTCAGCATCTACAGAAAAAGTAGTGTAGCTGGCTGACTTGAAAGGACAAAAGCTAGCAAAACATCATATCATTGCTAAATTAGCCCATACCATTAATTCTGATAAGACTGAAAG
This sequence comes from Pezoporus wallicus, assembly GCF_028554395.1. Taxonomy (NCBI): domain Eukaryota; kingdom Metazoa; phylum Chordata; class Aves; order Psittaciformes; family Psittacidae; genus Pezoporus; species Pezoporus wallicus. Next base: position 653,603 of record NW_026637685.1, read on the forward strand.
AACAGAAAGACTATGAGGCTTGTGTAAAAAATAGTTATTTGCCTCTGGTCAGAGGAGTTAGCTAATATTTGCTGTCTTTCTGGATTGTTACCTTAGAAATAAAACAAACAAAAAAGATACTGTGAATAATTCTTCTGCTCAATTGTATTTGCTGTGAATGGTACACAGAAGTCATATTTCCCTAAACACAGGAGAAATAAACAACAGCAGGCAGTTTCTGGCCTGATATGCCTAGGAATACTGGCTCTTTCTTTAGGGTCAGTTTTAATACACAGTGTATCTGTCAATGTGGCTTAAGGTATCCCTCTCTCTCTCCCCTGCCTTCATGTCACCCACACACCTGTGCCACAGAAGTTTTCCCTTCTTCAAGCCCCTGTTCCAGCTGGGCTGTTTTTCCAACTAAGTCAAGGGACTGAGGTAGCTTAAAAGGAAAAGAACAGAAAACATGAAAGGGGCAGTGAGGATAATTACTGTGTCCATAGAAGAAGCTGTACAGGGGTCAGATTTCAGGTGAGGAGATGGGGAGTGGGGCAAAACATTGGGGACTTTTGCCTGGAACTGGCACATAGCACTTTTTGTTACGAAACGCAGCATCTTTGTTGCTGTTTTCATCACTGCTTCTCCAGTTTTTGATCCATTTCTTCCCCTTCCCAGCTGAAACCAGAACCTTTATCTGTGGTCAGCCTCAGTTACATCTCCTAAAACCTTGGGATTTAATTTCTGATCCATCTTAAATGGGACCAGTGTTTTGTAGCTGGCTTCTGTTATTCTCAGCAGTCTTACTGGGTGAAGGACCAAAACCCTATTCTCTCCAGCCTCCATTCAGGAGGGTTGGTGTTATTATCAGTTTTAACATGCTTGATGAATGCATGTAGATCAAAGACAACTTTTGATGGTGTCTATTAACACCTTGTAAAATGGTATGCAAACCTTCCTTCTTTCACTGATGGAACAGAAGTTGATTATGTTTTCATGAGACGATAGTACCAGATTGGAGCCTACACTTGCTTTTTACATCCCTTTGAAAGGGCAGAGAAGGGTGAATGTTCAGCAGCTGTGCCTCTATAAACAAATGTACTGGTACACACTGCTGTACCTATATAACACAGAAAGTAAATACTGGTAATGTATTTGACAGTGTCTAAATTGCACAAACCAGACAACTGGCTAGAAATACAGCAGGTTGGGTTTTTTTTAATGTGACTGATTCTGTTCCTAACTGACAGTAATTTTATCATGGTGTTTGGATACACTGTTGACAAGGTGATGTCTTTTGCACACATTTGTTTTTAATTTTTGTTACTGAGCTCCAGTAGGATTTTAACAATGCAACTAATTGCCGTGCATATTCAAAAGATGAAAGAGTGCCCTTAATGTGTTATTCATAACATGGAGTATGAGAAAATTATAAAGCCAGGATTGTCTTTAAATATTAATTTCGTGGTAGCCATGGATGCATTAGGCTCTTGTAAAGAACAAAAACACTGAATACAACTCTTAATTTTTTTTTCCACACAGTTGACTTTTATAAATATTTTCATTCTTTAGAATGGAGGAGACAGTGAGAAATCTGCTGCAAAGCCAAGGATCCCCAGGCCAGCATGGAGAGGGAACTGTCAATATCGTGAAGGTGTATCAGGTATTAGTGACTTGCTGCCTGTTTTCTTGTGATAGAAATGTTCTTTAAAACAAAAGTTGCACTGCTGAAATAAATGGGTCTGGCATTGCTTCCTCTATTTGTTTATTACTTACGAATACTTATGAGTGGTGGTTGGTACCATCTACATTTTCCCAGGTGTTCTCTCACCAGAGTTTTAAGGTTTTTTTCATTTTTACTGTCATTGTGTTATCTACAGTTGTTGCTCCTCACAGTTCACAAGGGACAGAGAAACTAGTTTTGAAGACGTCATTAAAGCACTTAATATTTTTAATTGATATATTCCAGCATCTTTAGAAAACACAGATGCTTTTAACATCTTGACCTTCAGATTGTGATGTTTAAATTTATCCACTCATATTTTTATTGCCATAAGATTTACATATCAAGCTTCATAGTTTCTTATTGCTGCTTTTGGCAGGTGTGTTTTATCAGTTTCACTTGGGGTACAGAGAGAGTGTCTCTGGACAGAATTTAAGAGAGCAAATATTTTAGAGGTTTTTCAGAGGGAACCAGAAAGGAGAGGTTTATGTTTTCCTAATGTACTGATGTATTCTGGAAGTGGTGAACCTGAAGTGGTGGAATGCCTTGTTAAGTGTCTGGAAAAAGGAATGAGGTACATCCCAGTTAATCAGATATTCTGCACATGAATTCTTAAAAAAAAAAGAACTTAATGAAGTAGTCCTATCCTGTAACTTTTTAAACATAATAAGCATTCCTTATGAAGACATAAAATGCTGACATAATATATTAAAGTCTATACTGGTTAGTGGTCCTTCAGATAAAACACTTCCACAATTCTGGTTGTGTCAGTCCATTCCTACAACTGATGGCTCAAAAATACAGCAATATAGCTAAACAAAACTTATATTAAAGAGTATTTATGACTGTAATTAAATTTTCATTTTAAGCTTGGATTGAAGGGAAAAGAATCTCTTAGATTAACCTTCCAAAATAATCACTTTTTCTTCTTAAAATGATACCCTGTAAAATTTAATTTCAGGACAAATTAAACTTTTTGTTGAAGATAGTGCTTTTAGAAACTGGTTATAAAGCATCTATATTTTACTCAATACCCTTTTGGGATTCAAAAATAAAACTCAGTTCCCTCCTCTTGGTTTGAACTTTAAATCCACACTTCCTGCACAGTGAGTCTTCTGAAATGGGCTCAGTATCAGTTTCTCCTTTGACTGGATTACTTGTCTGTCTGTAACAGACAGCTGGAATGGTTTTATTGCCTGCTTTTCTGTATGCTGTCTTACCATGGAAGCCACAGTAGGGTGGTACCATAATTATGTTTTAGCTTCTTTGGGTTTGCACTCTCAACAAGAAAAGCAAAAAAGTACTTCAGTTTCTTTCCATCAAACTGAGGGTTTGTTTTTCTTTTGGGCACTAAACTGGAAAAACATTAGCTGTGTGGTCTTTTGAAATTTAAAATTGTGTGTGCGGCTTTCCTAGAGGGGAGATAAACTAGTCATTCTAATTTCGGTGCTTGTGTATTCTTCATCTTTTTTTTTAACTCTTGGAAAAAAAAAGGTAATTTGATTGGGGTTTTGCTTTTGCCTCCTTTGGGGTCATACTGAGGTGGGCATTTGTTGCCTTTTGCCAGCCAGCAGAATGGGCACTGTAGTGTGTTTTGTGTAAAATCTCTTGGGCTTATTTTCTGACCAACAAAACAAGGCAGTTCTGCCCAGCTAAATGTTAGCAAGAACAATTCTTTGTTTTAATTCAGCTTCGCAAACAGCCCTTTCCACCTAACAAAGTGCTGTCTAACCCCCTTTTTCCCTTTCTTCTGGACATGGGGTTTTATTTGAATCTGCAAGGTGGTAGCTGGGATGATTTCCCAAACCTTAGCCTACCTATCTTACAGAGTGAAGTCATCTCTCTCCCAGGAGCTTAAAGCACCCACATACCTGTTACTCTGGGATAATTTTAAATCTCCACACCTTCCTTCTCTTCCTGTTCGTGTTCTTGGGAATGTTTTCATTCATGATATCAAAGCCATCTTGGTTTTTAGCAATTTTCATTTCTTCCATAATGTCAGTATGCAATGTTATTTGCTTATGAATTTCTTTTCCTAATTCATGACTCAGAAGCAATGGGTTTTCCTTTCCTGGAGGAGTAGCTAAGCTACTGCATCATATTCATGCCATACATATATGTCATCATATATTAGTCTGTGATTAGTAAAATAAGTAAAATAATGCCGACCATTTTCATGAGCTTTTTTTTTTTTGACTGTCTCTGCCTTCTTCAGCCTCACATCCCTTTTGTTCACTTTTATGACAAATTTCTGAACAAGTAGGTTTTTTTCTGGGAATTTCAAGGAATGGCTCTATTCACATGCAAACCAGCACATTCCTGCCCTCATATGGCTATATGTACGTCAGAAATGGGTTCACTGGAGGTGTGTTTGTTATTCAGTTGAATGGTAAAAAGTATGCAGTGTGATTTAGGGAACAACTGCATGTAATAAGAAAAGCTAATACCTGAAAGGCTCTTCAGAACAAATTGTTGGCAAAGAATCTGTGATCTGAAAAGTTTACGAAGTATTTTAACATTGGAAAATGTACTAATAAAGCATTATATGAAACAATATGTTATTGAAACCAGCTGTGTGGAAATCCTGGATGAACATACCTAAATATGTGGTAAGTTTTATTGCAAACATAGTGTATGGGTTTGGCAAGAGGCATCAATATTGCAATAGAAGAATTTCATTTTTATCTTTCCAAGTGCATTCAGACAGTTTTTTGCTATATTTGTAAGGGTAATTCACAAATGGGAATAGTTTGAATGTACAACCTAGGTAATGTTTCTTAGAAACACTGATGTAGTCAGGTTTTGGGAAACCTGATAACCATATTATTATTCTGTATTTGTAAATGAGGTAAATATGTGAGCTAACATGTTCAAAAAAGATTTTTATTATCTGAATTCCAAGTGACATACATATATCTTTATGCACAAAATTTACTGAATATATAAATAGTAACAATATTTTGAAAGCAATCCCCTACAATCAGGTACCTTATAGAACATACTCTGAATTACCTTTCTCTGTGATGATTATGGTATGATTGGAACAATATCATCAGTACTCAGTGCAATAGAGTATCAGTTTTTACTGCAGTTTCACAACCATACATTTCACAACAAATGAGGACATGACCTAGATGATCTCCAGTGTGACTTAATCAACACATGTCCTATATTCTCTGACACCATGGTAAGTTAGTTTTAGTGTGTGAAGCCTGTTAAAATTAATATCTGAATAGTCATAAAAGATACCTCTGTGCAGTAAACACTTTTGATCTATTGACCATTGTCTACATACTTGTCTTTTTACAAATCTAATTATTGTTCTGGGATGTATGAAATTGAGTTCTTATTATAATACCAATATGCCTGACTCCAGAATAAATATTCTTGCTAATGAACATTAAATGTTGCATAGTGATCACGTTGGAAGAATAATAATAAGATAGAGCTTAGACCATGCAGTATTACTGCAATACTATGTTAGGTCTTGCTGGGATTCTTCCTTGAAGTAAAATATTCTAACCCTTTTCATAGAGCTAGTTGCCCTGTGGGAATTAAATTTGCTGGACTTACAGATGGATGATGTGATTAGGGTAAAAATTTAGAAGCAGGACTGTACATAAAATTCTCCTCTGTTACCACTTTACATAATAATAACTGAGGGAAGATAATGAATGCTCATGTAAATGTAGACAAGAATATGTGTGATTTGAATTGCCTTGAACCATAGTATTACTTGCTTAAAAGTTTACTTGACCAAAAGGGTCTAGTAAGTAAGAGCTTTATGATGTTTACAAGAGCATTGCTCATCTGAAAGTAAGATTATGAAAGGACAAACCAATGTCCCATACATTAATATTATTCTCATTCAAGACACAAGTACTTTAAGATGAAGAATTATCCCTAGAAATAATTGTGTGCAGTACCTGAACCCACGATATTAAAACAAGCATCACACAGACTTCCCTTCCTAAATTTGTTCTCATGATTTAGATATAAAAACTAGATTCTCTTTCCTGTTTGATCACAATACTGGATATCTAGGTAGAGTTCTACCTGATTACAGATCACTCAAAGACTTTAAAGTGGTTTGTTTTTTTTTAATTTCATTTGACTTTATATCAGTGTACAGTGAGCTAAATGGTGAAGAGTGTTGTAAGTTCACAGCTTGTTATAATTCTGGACTTGTCAATGTGTGCACTAAAGATCAGGACAGACATGGTGCAGTCACATCGGAGAGGAAGGATGATCTGCTGTTTAAAGCCCTGTGTTTGGGAGACTACATTTTAATTCTTTCATTTGCTACAAATCTCTCAATTTCCTTGGACAAATTCACATTATCTGTCCATCTTTAACCTTTGTCTGTATAAAGAGGAAAAAACCATATAATTTAATCTCAAATATATTTAATATGACATCATATACATGAACTGCTACTTCTGTGGTAGCAGGAACTGTTGAAAGTACTGAGCTAGATAATGAAGAGATTATAAAAAAAAGAAAAAAGGCTTTTCATATTTCCTTGTAAACTTTGTAAAAAGCTTACTTCCCCTAAGGAGTTTGTTTAACATACAAATACTTCTAATACAAAAGGAATCAATTTCAAAGCGGAGCTTTGATGGTCTTCAAGGAGGGCTAGCCTGTCTTGAATCACAAAATACAGAAGTGGGAGTTTGCTGTTGGGAGATCAGGGATTTTGATACATGAATTGAAAACTTAGGGAAATAAAAGCATATGACTTGCAGGGGTTGTAACCTTTTCAGAACCCCACTGTGCTTCTTTGAGATTTGCACTCAAATATGCTGTGGGGACCAGGCACATTCTTTTGATCAGCAGGAACTGAAATCCTGAGTTGTAGATAGCATGAAGCCACCCATGCAACGTCACTGGTGTTGTCATCCCTCAACCTCTTTCCTAGTACACAGTGTCTTTGACCAGCTGATACAGTCTAGAGTATTAGAGGGGATTTTCTGCTGGACAGTGCAGGTCTTCAGAGAATGACTACAGAAATTCAAGAGGGGAAGGATAGGAGTAATGCTCTAGGGGGTTGGTCATGGAAAATGATCCCTGTGCTGAGGTCAGTGCTGCTGAGTCTGCACCAAGAGAAGCCGGGCTTGAAGAACTGATGGGGATTATAGGTAGCCCTAATAGCAGGGCACATTTCCAGGTTTCTTTGGCCCTTGGTGCAAAGGAGAACACCTTGATTCCTTCTATTTCTTTCTGTAAGTGGTATGTCCCCTGTCTCATTTTTGCTCCACTTCTCATTTTGGCCCCCATGTGACTGCACTGATAATCAAAATGGCTTCAGACAGTTTGAGCAATTGCAGCCTAAGTATTTGGATGGGCTTTTCTCACTGAGTAAGAGCTGTGACACTGTTTCAGCTGTTTTATTTTCTCACTGTGGAGGGATGACAAGATTTTGAGAAGTAATGACTTCCGAAGAGATTTCTCAGGCTCTAGTGTGCACCATGAGAATAATGGCATATAGCTCCATGGGGGACATCTGTCCCATTTTCAGGGCATCACCGCCAGTGCAACATTAACTCACACTGCAGCTTCACAGGAGGAGTGGCTTTGAATATAGGAAAGTTCAGTTCCATTTTCTGCCCTCTTTCTGGATATAAAGATGTGTACATGTGCCTGCCTTATCCAAAGCTTAGAAACAGTATTTATCTATAAATAATACCAGTAGTTTCAGTAGAAATAATTTCAGCCCTACAAGACTCATAGCTCTCAGGTATGTAGTCTGGAGGGTTTTGCCAGTTGCTTTCTGAAGCAGGTGTCACTGTGAGTGATACAGGCACATTTCAGGTGGCATTGTTGGCCAGATCAACACAATTTTTTGTCTGCATGTTTTGTGAGACTCAAGTGTGGAACAGTTGTTGTGACTGTCACTTCTAATTTGCACAGCCGTTGCTGTTAACAGCTCTTTCATGAGAAGAAAAATGGTATCCGTTGGGAATATAATTTTATCTTAAAATGAAATTATACAAGCTTAATGTTCAGAACATTGATATGTGACATTTTATGGATGGGGCATGGCCGTGAATTATAAAAACAGCACTAGTTGAATTCCCTAGCTGAAATTCACATAGGATTTTTAATGCTAACTTCTACTGCAGAAAGAGGAAATATATCCTTAAAATTAAACTTTTATCTCTGGACTGGAAGTGCCCACAGGATGCATCAACTATTTCCAAGCTGCTAAGGAGAATATTATTAGGCAACGCTTAGCAGTTTTGTGTCTCCCAGAGAAAGCAGAAGAGGAGCCACCCCCACCCTTGGGAGCTCCACTGGAAATCGAAGGCTGTAAAGGAGAAAAGCATTTGCTGTTGGACTGCTTTTCTGTACAGAGAAATTCAGGGCTAGTTCAGTAACAACTAATTCCTTATGGCTTTTCTTCTGGTGGATTTCCACCACTGTGTGAAGATTCTGATAAAAAATTGTTCTTATATTTAACTAAAATGAGGTTGGATTCTTGCCCCCAAAGGAGAGTGACAGTGCTTCTCACTTTTCTAAATGACAGTCTTGTTGAAAGGAACATATGTGCAAATAGTTTTCCCTTTTTGTTTGTTTGGAATACAGTAACAAAGCAATGGCATTACATTTAACATAAAGTCTCATAACTGAAATGTGCCATTTGTGTGCCTGTTTCTCAGAAAACAAGCTATTCTTTCCTTCCCAGAATCCTCTATGTATCTATAGTAACAAGAGGTGATTTGATGGCTACTGTTACGTATTATTGTAATTCTACATTTCCATTTTTCTCTACAATATAGTGCTTCTGTCTTGTGCTGTATCTTCCTTCTTGTTCTTGTGGGATGAATCCACAAAAATCAGCCCACATACATTGCCCGAAGCCTATACATATGAAACAGGCATAACAGAATTTCAGAGACACTATTTGGAAAGCAATGTGATGATGTGGTTCACAGCCTGACTGATACAGGTCATCATAATGCATACAGGGGCTTCCCATTTCCACGCAGCAGGTTGTCTGCAGCCTTAATTTTGCTCTTAATGGCGGTGTTCTGGTTGCCTTGTTTCTAATTCAGGGATGTATTTGAGAGAAATGGATATGGCTCTAACATGAGTCTCTTTCATAATCCTAAGAGACTGGGATAACCTCCTGGAGTTTATAGCAAATACCAGTTTTAAGATAATCTGCCTGATGCTTGGAGAGGTGTTGGTATATCTGCATGTGAAGGCCAACCTGGGGCTCTTTATGTGGATGTGTTTCTCAGACAGATCAAATCACATCTACCAGCAGCAGCAGGGCTGTCGTGGCACACAGGCAGAGGGCAGCCCATTTTTTGGCTGTGTGAGAAAGCAGGTCTGCAGGGCTGCTATGGCACACTTGCTGTGGAGCCCAGCACCTCTTTAGGACCTTCTCTGTTTCCCAGTAGAGAGATCCCCAGGGAGTTGCCATGTGCCATCTGGCAGCTGCTTTTAGTGCTCCCAGGTCTGTAGCATGTCTCCTGGCTCTTTAGCAAAAGAAAATTTTAATAAGGGGGTCTTACCTATCTGTAGCCTATCCCGATCCATGTGAGGATCCAGAAGTGCTTTCTTGAGCTGATACAGCATTGCCCATCCTGGTTTGGTATTGGAGAGGTTCAGGCTGGGCAGGAGGGTCAGGCAAGTAAGTAAGAAGTATTTTTTAGCTGTAGATTACTTTGTGTTTTCTGAGTTAGGATAATGAATAAGAAATAAGAAATAGAGACCATTTTATGCAATCAGCTGTCTAGTGACAGAGGTGTTGGGACAGAAAAATTGAAAAAAGAGTTTTTATTCCTCAGTATTCCAAGGTTGGGTCTTACGTGTGGCTAAGTCACTTGCTCTCTCCCTGTTTCTACATCTCCATAAAAGTTATTGTTCACTCTGCATTCTGAACTGGGATTCAACCATGATAAAGAAGTGTTACTTTTTAAATACTGAAAGTTGAAAAAAAAAGGTAAAATTTTATTTACTGAGTAAAAAAAAGAAAAAAAAGGAGATTATGCCATATTCACATTCTCTCTTCGAAAAATATTAAAAAAAAAAGGCTGCAAAGGGAAGGAAAGTCAGCTGCTTGTAGCAATTTAAATCCAGAATAGTTCTATTGCTTTAAATTGCTGTTACATAAAACTTAACTGAATTAAATTTTCAGAATAATTTGGCTTGTTTGTACTTCAGTCAAAGGTAGAGACTTCAATAGCATCACCGTAGGCAAGTGTACTTACTTTAATACAAACTCCTTCAGGAAAGTTTAAATGCTGCAGATGGGTTTCCTGGGAGGAAAGGTGATTAAGTATGGTACTATAATGAACCAATTTATAAGAGGATATCTGCATGAAAAATCACACTGCATGTTCTTTTCATAATACCATATATACACATACGAAGAAGGAACAGCTTAGCTTCTAGAACAGGTTTTTTTTTTTACTGCTGACTTCACTGTTCAGTGTAGCTGAAGTCTTCCATTTTGAAAAGGAACAACAAACACAATGAAGTATAGCCACATTGCCCTGCCACCACTGTGCCTGAAACCTGGCTTGAAAGAGTCACCTCCAGAATGGGCAGTATTTCATTTCACTTCTGACAGATGAAGTGCCAGAGGCCAGGGTGCTGTTGATAATGTGAATATCCATTTACTAAAGGCAGGATGGTGTCAACAGCAATATTTGGTTGCAAGGTTAGTGTAGTTTACTTTGACACTCAGGACTGACATTCGGCTGTGGACCTGAAGACAAGAAACTCCCATCTGCTCTTACTGATCTGGTAAGTACATTGAAAAGTGAACTTCACTAGGAAGGTTTTCTTCTTTTACAGTCCTTTTAATCTGAACTTATTTCAGAAAAATAGATGTTTCCGATGCATGGAACAGCCAATAAAAGCATCATCAGGAAATTTATTAGTGTTACTGCAGACCTGTTCAATAGGGGTGATAGCTTGTACTAGTGAGGAGTGTTTTGAGTGAAGAATAATATGTAGTACATTTAGATTGATATGCCAGTGGTTGGAGGCTCATAGCAAAAACATAAAGAAAGTACTTTGTACTCTTACCCGTCACATATACTTAATCTGGGGAATGTTACTGCTCACTTCATTCACTTTGTAAGTAAAATTGAGATTCGAAAGAAGAGTTTCCTGTACTTTTCCTGACAACGTTAATGTTAAACTGTGAACAATTTAGGATGTTTCTGTAAAATTTTGGTGACAGGTGCATTCTTTTCTTTCAATTTTGATCAGCTTGTTCTGAACAAAAGCTGTTAGCTAAACAAAAATATATTATTACTACACTTGCTGATGTGCTATCTAAAACAAAGCTATATTGTAGTCTGTCCTTTCACTGGGAGAAAATAAAGCAAGAGAAAGCAGGAAAATACATAGATAGAAGTACGCAAGGTAAAACTGAAAGTCATATTTTTGCAGCCTTATAGTCAGAGATCATTTAGATTGCACTGTCTAGTTGTATGAAATTACTTTGAGTTTTGTACATTCTAACTTGCTTGCTGACTTACCTTTTTTTTGAATCATCGTGTTTAATGGGGTTCTCAATAGTAAATAAAAATTAAAAAAAGAATATTGTAAATGGAACGGACATATTCAGGTCACAGTGATATCAGTGACTACCCCTCTTGCAGGAATCTGAATTCATCACTCTTACTTCACATTGTTCTCACTTAACATACAAGTGTCTTTTATATATTACAGGTTTCACTGCATGAAATAAGTTATAAGGCATATTAGAAGATACTGCAGAATGTCAAAGGGCATGTTCAAGAGGGATTGAGCCACAGTAAACAATTGTTAATTATGATTGTTAATTATGATTTGGGTCAATTGCTGAGGTGAGCAGCTCGAGAGAGGACGCCTTCAGCACCTGAGCTGGGGGGAAGCTCAGCGTCCAGGAGCCTCAACTCAGAGCGGCAAGAGCCACCGAGGGAGCCTCAAGTCCTCGACAGGACCTGCCCGGGAGCCGGCAGCTCAGCTGACTCACAGGGGGCGGAGCCAGGAGCAGCGGCACCAGCCCTGAGTGGGTAAAAGCCGGCCCCTGGGAGAGCGGCAACCAGGGCGTGGCAGTTTGCGCTGATAGGGGAGCGGACCCGGTCTGGCTGCCCCGGTCTGGCTGCCCCGGCAGTGGCCAGCGTAGGCACCCGGACAGCGCCGATGAAGGGGAGGCTGCAGTGCAGAGCTCGGAGTGTAGAGAGTGCCTGCACTGGTCTGGTGAGGGGAGGGGGCACAATGGGCAGGGCTGCACCCGGTGCTCCCTGGTGGAGGTCCTCCTGCAGCAGGGGCTGAGCTGCGGGACGCTGTCAATAGGCTACGAGATGTCAGGGAAGCTGAGAGGGAGCCGGACTGCTTGCTTCAGGCCCAAACTGTGCAGAGGCATCAAGCGTCCACTGTAGCTCATGGAGGAAAGGAGGCCGCTAACCCAGAAAGCTGGGAAATAGTAACAAAAAAAAACCCAAACAAACAACAACAACAACAACAACAAAAAAAAAAGAAAAATAAAAAAAGGAGGAAGAGGACAGTTAAAAGCAAGGGGCTTCCTCATAAACCTGATGTCCACGCTCAGAACTGCTTTGCTGTCCTGCAGGGGGCTAACGAGGAAACACACTCGCACCAGGAACAGCTGGCTGATTGCACTGGTAAAGATCTCTACTAGTGCTGCCAGGAAAACAGTGGGTCGTAGTAGTAGGGGACTCTACTTAAAAAGGGACAGAGGCACTCGTCTGTCGGCCTGACCTTGTCTCAAAAGAGGTGTGTTGCCTACTGGGGGCACGGATCAGGGATGTGGTAGAGAGGCTGCCTGCTCTAGTAAGTCCCACTGACTATTACCCAGTTCTAGTGATCCGTGTGGGTGCTAATGATATAGATAGCAGTAGCTCAAAGAACATAAAGAAGGACTGCAGAGCCCTGGGAGAGGTGTTTAGGGGCTCTGGAGCTCAGACTGTCTTTTCGTCAATTCTCCAGGATACAGGGGAGGACCTAAAAAGGCTGGGCAGATTTGCCAGGTTAATGAATTATTAGATCGGTGGTGCCATAGTCAGTGGTTTGGGTATCTTGAGCATGGGACTCAATTTAGTAGGCCAGGTCTAGTGGGGGCTGGTGGAGCTGGTCTGAAAAGCGGAAGAGCGGTTTTGGTAGGAGGCTTACCAGACTGGTCAAGAAAGCTCTAAACTAGATGTGTTGGGGGAGGGGGGCATCATTCCGTCCCAACACTCCCAGTCAGTTGCCAGCACCTATAATAAATCCTCGGAGCAATGTAGATATATTCCAGCTGCTCCAGCCAATGAGCTGGCTTCATTTGGAGCTCGGCTCAGATGCCTCTATACAAACGCCTGTAGTATGGGGAACAAACAAGAGGAATTAGAGATGTGTGCACGTCTACGGGGGTATGATATAATAGATATCAGAGAAACATGGTGGGATGGCTCCTATGACTGGAGTGTTGGAATGGAAGGTTGCAGGCACTTTAGAAAAGACAGGCCTAGCAGGCAGGGCAAGGGAGTTGCTATTTATGTCAAGGATAGGCTGGAGAGTATGGAACTCTGTCTGGGGACAGGTGATAAGTCAACAGAGAGTTTGTGGGTCAGGGTTAAAGGGAGAACAGCTATGGGAGACATTACTGTGGGGATCTGTTACAGACTGCCTGATCAAGACGACTCTGTGTACGGAGCACTCTATAGATGGATAGGAACAGCCTCACACTCGCAAGCCCTTGTTCTCATGGGTTACTTCAACCACACTGGTATCTGTTGGAGGGATGGTATGGCCCAGCACAAGCAATCCAGGAGGTTCCTCGATTGTGTGGAAGACAACTTCCTTCTGCAAGTAATAGAGGAGCTGACAAGGAGAGGTGCCATGCTTGACCTCGTGCTCACCAACAGGAAGGGGCTGGTTGGAAATGTGACACTCCAGGGCAGCCTTGGTTGTAGCTATCATGAGATGGTCGAGTTCAAGATCCTCAGGACAGTAAGAAGAGTGTGCAGCAAGCTCACTGCCCTGGCCTTCAAAAGAGCACACTACGGCCTCTTGAGGAATCTGCTTAGTAATGTTCCATGGGATATAGCCCTAGAGGGCAGAGGGGCCCAAGACTATTGGTTGATATTCAAGGATCACCTGCTACAAGCTCAGGAGTGTTGCATCCCAACTAGAAGGAAGTGCAGCAGGAGGGCCAGGAGACCTCCTAGGATGGATAAGGAGCTGCTGAGAAAACTTCGAGGGGAAAAAAGAGGCTTATAAAAGAAGGAAGGTAGGACAGGCAGCCTGGGAAGAATACAGGGATGTTGTCCAGGAAGCTAGGGACCAGGTTAGGAAAGCTAAGGCCCAGTAAGAATTAAACTTGGCTCAGGATGTTAAGGATAACAGGAAAGGATTCTATAGGTACGTAGCGAATAAAAGACAGTCTAGGCATAACGTGGGCCCTCTCCGGAAGCTATCAGGAGAACTGGCTACCCTGGATTTGGAGAAGGCTGAGGTTCTTAATGACTTCTTTGCTTCAGTGTTCACTGTCACATGCTCTGACCACACCACCCAAGTCTTGGAAGGCAGATGCAGGGACTGTGAGAATAAAGACCTTAGGCCCACTGTAGGAGAGGATCTGGTTTGAGACCATATTAAGAACCTGAACATGCACAAGTCCATGGGACCTGATGAAATCCATCCGTGGGTCCTGAAGGAGCTGGCAAATGAAGTTGCTAAGCCGCTGGCCATCATATTTGAAAAAACATGGCAGTCAGGTGAGGTTCCTGACAAACTGGAAAAAGGGAAATATAACCCCCATTTTCAAGAAGGGGAAAATGGATGACTCAGGGAATTTCACACCAGTCAGTCTCACCTCTGTCCCTGGCAAAATCTTGGAGCAGATTCTCCTGGAAGGCATGCTAAGGCACATGAAAAACAACAAGGTGCTTGGTGACAGCCAGCATGGCTTCACTAAGGGGAAATCCTGCCTGACCAATTTGGTGGCTTTCTATAATGGGGCTACGGAACCGATGGACAGGGGGAGAGCAGTTGCTGTCATCTACCTGGACTTGTGCAAACTGTTCGAAACTGTCCCACACGACATCCCTGTCTCTAAATTGGAGAGACATCAATTTGATGGATGGACCACTCGGTGGATAAAGAACTGGCTGGATGGCCACACACAAAGAGTTGTTGTCAATGGCTCAATGTCTGGCTGGAGACCAGTAACAAGTGGTGTCCCTCAGGGATCAGTGTTGGGGCTGATCTTGTTCAACATCTTTGTCACTGACATGGACATTGGGATTGAGTGCGCCCTCAGCAGGTGTGCTAACGACACCAAGCTGTGTGGTTCGATTGATATGCTGGAGGGAAGGAATGCCATCCAGAGGGACCTCGACATGTTTGTGAGGTGGGCTGATGCCAACCTTATGAGGTTTAACCATGCCAAGTGCAGGGTCGTACATCTGGGTCAGTGGAGTCCTAGACACAGCTACAGGTTGGGTAGAGAAGAGATTTGGAGCAGCCCTGCGGAGAAGGACTTGGGGGTGTTGGTCTGTGAGAAAATGAACATGAGCTGGCTTCAGTGTGCGCTTGCAGCCCAGAAAGCCAACCATATCCTGGGCTGCATCAAAAGGAGCATGACCAGCAGGTCGAAGGAGGTGATCCTGCCCCTCTACTCTGCTCTTGTGAGACCTCACCTGGAGTATTGTGTGCAGTTCTGGTGTCCTCAACATAAAAAGGACATGGAACTTCGGAACAAGTCCAGAGAAGGGCCACGAGGATGATCAGGGAACTGGAGAACCTCCCGTATGAAGACAGTCTGAGAGAGTTGGGGCTGTTCAGCCTGGAGAAGGGAAAGCTGCATGGAGACCTCATAGCAGCCTTCCAGTATCTGAAGGGTGCCTGTAGGGATGCTGGGGAGGGACTCTTCATTAGGGACTGTAGTGACAGGAGAAGGGGTAACGGGATAAAACTTAAACAGGGGAATTTTAGATTGGATATAAGGAGGAAATTCTTTCCTGTTAGGGTGGTGAGGCACTGGAATGGGTTGCCCAGGGAAGTTGTGAATGCTCCATCCCTGGCAGTGTTCGAGACCATGTTGGACAGAGCCTTGGGTGAGATGGTTTAGTGTGAGGTGTCCCTGCCCATAGCAGGGGGGTTGAACTTGATTTTCTTAAGGTCCTTTCCCACTCTAACTATTCTATGATTCTGTGATGAAGGAAAAATTTCTTGGTGAGGGAGAAAGGGTAGCAAGGTGCCACTGGAAAACATTTTTAAACCTTTTTGGAATTGTAAGTCAGTAGTTCTTGGAGCAAGTGCTCCCTTTTTTCAGCTTGTGCTGTCAGGCTGAGCTAGTTGTGCATAGCTTGGGGCTGTTTTTCCCCTGAAAGTACAAAGAAACCCTCATCTACAGTTTCTGTCTACATCAACAATCTGGAAATACTCATTTCATATCAGTCACTTTCAGTGAAGAATAGTGCTGAACACTAGGAGGTCTGCAGTGAAAGTAACAATGAAACTACATTATCTAAGAATACATCAGGACTACAGAATGGCCTTACAAGAAAAAAACACAGTTTATTATTATGTTTTCATGGTTTAACCCTACCCAGCAACTGAACACCACACAGCCACTTGCTCATTCCCCACTCCAGCATGATGGGGGGAAGAAAACTCAGGGGCTGAGATAGGAACAGTTTAATAATTGAAATAAAATTAATGGTGGTAATAATAAAAAATTGCAATGAAAAGGAAAATAACAAGGAGAGAAAAAAGCAAAAACAAGTGATACATACAAATTGCTTGCCACCAAGTGACTGATGTCCAGCCAGTCCCTGAGCAGCAGGCCTGCACCAATTTTCAGCCTAGTTTATTGCTGAGTATGATGCCACGTGGTTTGGAAATATCCCTTGGGTCAGTCAGGGTCAGCTGTCCTGGCTGTGTCCCCTCCCAGCTTCCTGTGCACACCCAGCCTGCTCACTGGCAGGGTGAGAGGCAGAAAAGGCCTTGACCCTGTGTAAGCACTGCTCAGCAGTAGTTAAAACATCCCTGTGTTATCAACACTGCAGCACAAATACAGTGCATAGACCCATACCAGCCACCATGAAGAAAATTAACTCTGTCCGAGCCAAAAGCAGTGCATACGTCAACAATTCTGCATATAAACTTGTACATTGCAGTTTGGGTTTCAAGGTTAAGAGTGTCTATATCATAGCAGGAAAGAGTTCTTTAGAAGTGTAGTGTAGTACGCCTGGTTCAACAAATTCAGTCACCGAAATCTAAGATAGCTATTTAGTAAATATCTTAGTTAGAAAGTCCTGTGAAAGCTTCTGAGATACTATGGAAAGTGCTAAATGTTTTGAGATGCTGAGATAACACTTAGCTTGGATTCCATATTCTTTGCATTCTGGGATGGAAGGTAACAAAGCATTCTTGTTACCATTGTCTCTGTGTACAATCTGTTACTAACTGCATTGTGAATAATTAAGTTGGTTTGGTTTTTCTTCAAGTAAGTGCTTATGACCAATCTTAACAACTATTTAATTACATATCTTACATGTATTTTATTCTTGGGTTAAAAGTGTGATTAAAGTGTGTTCTTTGGAAAATTACAGGTGTAACTCTCAGAAGAATTTGCAACCATTTAAAAGCATTTTCTCTAATAAACTTCAGAAGCTGAAGAATTTAAAGGAATTCAGAAAAAATGCCAATATACTCAGGCATCACAGTCTCACACCTGAAATTGAAATAGAGATCATTTGTATCTGAGGGATCTTTACCGCATTGCATCTGAAACATTTCACATCTCTGAAGAACTTGTGTTTATCCCATGAAAATGATCTTTAGCTTCTGTAAGCAAAGATGTCATCTCTAATTAATACTAATCAGTTTTCAGACAAGCATTTAATGCTCACTGGGAAAATCAGCATTTCAAATATCTTGATTTTTTTTTTATTTTAATTCCTGTTTGGTTCAATCAGAATTTTGTCACATGTCCTTGTGAAATGCTGCTGTTCAGAATCAGTACTGTATCACAGTATCACAGTATCACAGTATGCTAGAGATTGGAAGGGACCTCAAAAGATCATCTAGTCCAATCCCCCTGCTGGAGCAGGAACACCTAGATAATGTTACACAGGAATGTGTCCAGGAGAGTTTTGAATGTCTCCAGGGAAGTAGACTCCACAACCTCCCTGGGCAGCCTGTTCCAGTGTTCCGTCACCCTCACTGAGAAGAAGTTTCTTCTCAAGTTTAAGTGGAACCTCTTGTGTTCCAGTTTGTACCCATTACCCCTTGTCCTATCATTGTTTGCCACTGAGTAGAGCCTGGCTCCATCCTTGTGACACTCCCCCTTTATATATTTATATACACTAATAAGGTCACCCCTCAGTCTCCTCTTCTCTAAACTATAGAGACCCAGCTCCCTCAGTCTTTCCTCATAAGGGAGATGCTCCACTCCCTTAATCATCTTTGTTGCCCTGTGCTGGACTCTCTCCAGCAGGTCCCTGTCCTTCTTGAACTGAGGGGCCCAGAACTGGACACAATATTCCAGATGCGGTCTCACCAGGGCAGAGTAGAGAGGAAGGAGGACCTCTCTCGACCTACTAACCACCCCCCTTCTAATACACCCCAGGATGCCATTGGCCTTCTTGGCCACAAGGGCACAGTGTTGGCTCATGGTCATCCTGTCGTCCACTAGGACCCCCAGGTCCCTCTCCCCTACACTGCTCTCTAACAGGTCGTTCCCCAACCTGTACTGGAACCTGGGGCTGTTCCTGCCCAGATGCAGGACTCTACACTTTCCCTTGTTATATTTCATCAAGCTATTCCCTGCCCAACTCTCCAGCCTGTCCAGGTCTCGCTGGATGGCAGCACAGCCTTCTGGCGTGTCAGCCACTCCTCCCAGCTTAGTGTCATCAGCAAACTTGCTGATAGTACACTCAATTCCCTCATCTAAATCATTGATGAATATATTAAATAATATTGGTCCCAGTGCTGACCCTTGAGGCACTCCACTAGTTACAGGCCTCCAACTAGACTCCGCCCCATAGACTACAACTCTCTGGCTTCTCTCCCTCAGCCAGTTCACAGTCCACCTCACTACCTGATCATCCAGACCACACTTCCTCAATTTAGCTGTGAGGATGCTGTGGGAGACTGTGTCAAATGCTTTGCTGAAGTCAAGGTAGACCACATCCACCGCTCTGCCATCATCCATCCACCGTGTTATTTCCTCATAAAAGGCTAAGAGATTGGTCAAGCATGATTTCCCCTTGGTGAAGCCATGTTGACTGCCCCTCATAACCTTCTTATCCTTGATATGCCTTAAGATGGCACCAAGGATAAGGTGTTCCATCACTTTCCCAGGGATGGAGGTGAGGCTGACCGGTCTATAGTTACCCGGGTCCTCCTTCTTGCCCTTTTTGAAGACTGGAGTGACATTTGCTTTCCTCCAGTCCTCAGGCACCTCTCCCGTTTCCCAAGACTTGGTAAAGATGATGGAGAGTGGTCTAGCAATGACTTCAGCCAGTTCCCTCAGCACCTGCGGGTGCATCCCATCTGGACCCATGGATTTATGGATGTCCAGATTGCTCAACTGGTCTCTAACCCATTCCTCATCGACTAAGGCAAACTGCTCCGTTGACCTGACTTCATCTAAGGTCTCAGGGGTACAGGGCTCTTCAGGACTGCCTGCAGCAGAGTAGACAGAGACAAAAAAGGCATTCAGTAACTCTGCCATCACTGTATCTTCTGTCACCAGGGCACCCATCCCGTTCATCAGTGGGCCTACATTGCCTCTGGTGTTAGTTTTGTCTGCCATGTATTTGAAAAAGCTCTTTTTGCTGTCCTTGACCCTTCTCGCCAGGTTTAATTCTAAGGAGGCCTTAGTCCTGCTAGCTGCCTTCCTACATCCTCTAGCAGCAGCCTTATATTCCTCCCAAGTGGCCAGCCCCTCCTTCCATGACCTGTAAACTCTCCTCTTCCACTTGAGCATACCCAGCAATTCCCTATTTAGCCACGCAGGTCTCCTGGCCCTCTTCCTTGACTTCCTACGTGTCGGGATGCTCTGATCTTGAGCACGGAAAAAGCAATCCTTGAATGTCAACCAACTGTCTTGGGCCCCTTTACCTTCAAACAGCCTTGCCCATGGGATTTCCCCTAGCAATTGCTTGAAAAGGCCAAAGTTTGCCCTGCTAAAGTCCAGGGTTGCAATTCTACTTGCTATTCTACTAGTCCTACCACACAAGATCCTGAACTCCACCATCTCGTGGTCGCTGCAGCCAAGGCAGCCCTCAACCCTTACTGCTTCGACCAGACCCTCCTTGTTAGTGAGGATGAGATCCAGCAGCGCTCCTCTCCTGGTCGGCTTATCCACCATTTGCAGGAGGAAGTTATCATCCATACACTGGAGGAACCTCCTGCACTGTGGCTGGGTTGCTGAGTGGTCCTTCCAGCAAACATCAGGGAAGTTAAAATCCCCCATGACGACCACGGCCTGTGACTGTGAGGCCGCTCTCAGCTGTCTGTAGAAGGCCTCGTCAACTTCCTCACCCTGATCTGGTGGTCTGTAACAGACACCCACAACAGTATCGCCCCTGCCAGCCTGCCCCTTAATTCTCACCCACAGACTCTCACTACTAATCAACTAGCCCTGAAAATGGATGGCGCTGGAGCATCGGGCCCATACCCGGCCATCGCCAGCAGTGCGAGACCCCGCCACCGCGTGTTCTCGAGAGGGAGCACGCGCGCTGGGGATGAGGGGCTAGGCCACGACGAGTAGGAGGGCCGCTGCGGTGCGCCTCGAAGCCTGGGGTGCGGGCCCGGGTGGAGCCGCCGCAGGTGCAGATCTTGGTGGTAGTAGCAAATATTCAAATATACTGTATACTCCAGATCCAGTTATATCAGAATGAGATTATGCTATATTTTAATATTATAGCCTCTTGCCCAGTGGCTATAATACTGAACTTTGCAATATCTGTGTTTTGAGAACCTCCCTGGGTAACTTGTTCCAGCAGCCATATGACCTCGTGGGAGGTGGTGGGGAGGAAGAAAAAGAAGTTTTTCTGTATCTAATTTCAATTTACCGTGTTCCAAACTGTGTCCATTCTATCCTGTCATCTTTTTCATCATGCCATTTCCAGGAAGAGTCTGGCTCCATATCCTCTTTTGTCTGCAACAGATACCTTCCTATGTAGTTGCCTCCTAGTCTCAGCTGGTGCTGGGGGTTATACCTGCCCCAGTGCAGGACTTTGCATTTCCCAATGCCGAGAACTGTGGCAGGTGCTGTGCTGCTGCTGGTTCTAGTTGACCTCCTCATGTAGAGGGCCATCTGCTGGTTGACAGTGTTCATGATTTGTTTTCCTAAAGGCCTCTTCCTTGGTAGGTAGTTCTTGCATTGTAAAATCTTAAATCAGGAACAACTGGAACATGAGTTCCCTGGGGACTCTATGATCATTTCATATCACGTATTTATCGTTACTACCAGAGAAGAACACTTATTCCAATTAGTGACTAATCATGGTTTTCACTATAGAAAAGAAAATCTGAAATAGATATTTTCTGGCTTCCTTTCCTCCACTCCGCTGTCCACCCTGACATCATCTGACATTTACTCTTCTTGGTTTAAAATTTCATAGTTATAATTTTAATTGTAAAATATTGAAATATTTTAAAGTGAGCTGATTTTTTTTCTAGGTTTTTTTTTTTTTTCCTCTGTCTGTGTAGTGAAATTCCTAGACAGCATCTTAAGAAGAAAGGACAAAGAACAGACAACTGATGGTGCTAGCAATAAAACTTCAAAAGTACAATAATTTCTGAAATAATAATAGTTAAGAAATAGCTGGATAGGTGTACCATTGACATTTGGCCATTCCTTGAAAAGGTGACAAGCCTTAGAGGAAAGGCATCCCAATGACTAATGCTGCGGGGGGGGGGGGGGGGGGCAGTAGCCTTTTGCCTTTCTTGGAATGAAGGAGAAATTTCTGAAATAGGTGGTTTGGTCTCTTATCTTTTGAAAGCTTCAATATGATCTTTTCTATCATTATAGTTACTCCTTTTGTTTATAAACAGTGAAAACACTTTCTTGTTCAGTACTCTGAAAGGTGAAAGGGTGAAGTTTTTCTTTATATTCTGCATATTTATAAATTGCATATTTATTTATATTCTACAAATTCCAGCCAATTATCATTTGTAATTTCAGGTGGATTTCCTACTCTCTTAATTTACTGTTCTTACTGTTATTAGTGGAAAGAGGGAGTACTATACTGCCTCTTCCTAACTGAAAACCAGCTTTCTGGTAACTCTCAGTTAGGCCTCTGCATTGTATAGCTTCATAGATCAATGTCTCTAGTGATTTATATCTTCCCATTGATTCTAGAAACTTGCCGTTTCCATACTGCAGGGTCTGTTTTCATCTCTTGTTTTCTCCTAGCTATAGGGCCCCAAGTGTTTGATCCAAGGGGTCAGCACCCATGTATTATTTTTTTCGTGTATAGAACACACTGAATACTTTGAAATAATGGTCACAGCAGGATGTCATTTAAGATCTACAAAATACTGTTGGTTTCAGGAAAGCAGTGACAGTTTAAACCAGCTTGAGAAGCTTACACAATGTGGGAGCTGATTGTAAGTTTCTCATTAATTTCTGTGGGAACTGGTTTACAGTGTGCAGCATAATGCTAGTTTCCATCTAGTGAGATTTTAATGTTTAATATTTTTATTGTCTCTTTGTTCATACAGAACATTAGAGGTGTAGATGAGATGTTACTGTGGAATTCTCAACGGGCTGCTGTACCTCCTGTGGTACAGGCATGTGTCTTAAAATCTTACTGGCTCCGGGGAAACCAAGAGATGGGTTGTTAGTTGGGTTTTTTTTGCCTCCATCTTACTTCCAGAGCACCATTTCCATCTGTTGCCTTTTCACAGAAATTAAAGTGCATTGAGCAGCAGAATAGCACAAACTCTGCTGCTGCTGGACTTCTGTCCTGGAGAGTATTTTGTTGTTCTTGAAAACCCAGCCTGCCTTTAATTGTGCAATACATGAGTCATACAACAGAAGACTGTTCAGAAGAGTCAAAAAACGTTCTTTATTTGAGGTAACACAACTAAAGGAATTTAGAAGGAAAAAGGAATAAGCTGCTGTATGCCATCATTCGCTGCCTTCAGCATGCTCATGCCAGAGCTTTCTGCAGGATTTGGTCAACATCATACAGGAGGTGCACATTTCCTCTTCCAAATCTCTCTCTGCTCCTTCCTGCCTCCCCCCAGCTGGCAGCTGCCTTTGATATTAGCATTTTAAGATGATTCTGTCATTCCAAAAGCCTTTGTCATCCTCCTCCTTACTTGACTTGACTTTAAGCAGAGAGTGTTTAAGAAGCATCTGCTTGCTTTCTTGAGTGTAGATTTTCCACTCTACCCCTAGTGTGTGTCATCCACATAGAACTGGTTAAAGTGACAGGGCAGTGCCCTCAGCAGATTGCATGCTTAAGCATGATTTTTAAGGTTAGTAATGTTTTCCTCAGTTTTGCAGCTTTTCTAGGTAAGCTAGGTGACATGTCAGGGACTTTTTGCAGCCCATGCCTGAAACTCATGTATTATGACTGAGTAATAAAATAGTTTTGAAATTATGTGAACTTAAACACTGAAGCAGGGGTAGCAGTAGAATCTTTGAGATTTTCTGTGCACTGTAATAAAACAGGATGTGTATTCTTGATATGCCACTAGTGCGCAAAGTTCATCAAGTTTTTTAACTAGAAGATGAATGGGTTACTTCTTTACGTGACTGGGAGTTGTTACTCTGCACGAAGTTGCATTACTCCCCTTTTTGTGATGAAATGTAACCTATGCTTTCTTCTACCTTTCCTTTGAAATTGCTGCCCTTTAGTTTGAGCAGGAGGGGTGTCCCTGTGTAGATGTTTTCTTCCATTGTTAGCCACATTGAATTCATGTCACATTCTTTTCAGAAAATGATTGCTCATGTTTAAATTGTAACAAAGAGATACCTTTGTCAATTTTACTTTTTTTTTCCCAGAGTTCATCAGTGTTTTATGTCAATGCACTCATCAGGGCGGCTTGAAGGGAAAGTGGTTTAATGGATCTTTTACAGGTGCTTGGTCATTGAACCAAAGAGTAGCAGCAAGAAAAAAAAACAACCCAACCACTATATTTTTTATTCCTTTGTGATCAGGATAGCACTAATGCTGGAAACCTGATGGAATGACTCTTTGATGTCTGTGTTTTGAGGCTCAGAATGAGATCTGTGCCTATGGTTTGTGTAAGAGTATTCCATGATTAAGACCATTGCTTATAAAATTGATTCTTGATTAAATT
This sequence comes from Pezoporus wallicus, assembly GCF_028554395.1. Classification (NCBI taxonomy): domain Eukaryota; kingdom Metazoa; phylum Chordata; class Aves; order Psittaciformes; family Psittacidae; genus Pezoporus; species Pezoporus wallicus. The sequence continues at coordinate 677,583 of NW_026637685.1, forward strand.
TTTAACATAGTGATGGTCAATTTCTAAGCTAGTTAATATTTAAAAAAGATATTATTAGAAATGTGATCCATAGTTCTGATTTTTCATTCTGTTGTGTTTATGGGGTTTAGTTAGGAAAATGTCTTGCCCTTAACTCTTCAAGAGTTGTATTTGCTCAGTTATTCAAGCTGGGCCAGTTCTTCATGAAAATGTGTATTTTTATGCTTATACAGAGTTTGTGTTCTGCAGTAATTATGGGAAATTCATCTCACTTACAGACTAACCCAGAGCTTGTGAAAGTACATGCTTTTGCTTATAAGACTCACAGGAAGGCACATGAAGAAAGCTAAAAGCTCATTAAAGGACTTCTCCCGATTTGTGTTGGCACTCATTATTTTATGTTGATTTACCTCACATTTTCTGTCCTTAATCTTCTCAATAGTTGTCACAGTGCATCTGCTTATGTAGTTAGAGAACATGGTTTACAAGGTAGAGACTGTCCCCTTTGTGTTGCACTCAGATGATATTTCACTCTGTACATCTGTGCAGTTCTCTTTTTTTCCCTGTGTGTTTGCATTGTTGTTTTGGGCAGTATTTTACACTGCCTGCTTGTAGTCTCAATGTTTTGCTTGCTCAATCTCATTCTCTCAGCACAAAACTTGGACACATAATTAATGGAGTCAGTAAGATTCGCTGTTCAGTACTATGATTTTTATAGACCTCTTGTAAAACTCAGCAGCCGTAGTCCACTCAGCAGCAGCAGCATCTAGTAATAACCCAATGTGACTGACTCGGTCACTTCTGAAAATTTTACTGTCAGTTTGATTCTCTCCAGTTATATATTAGTGTGAATCTTAAATCAGTATGTGGTAGCTTGGTTCTCAGCCCATTATTTAGTAATTCAAATATTAGCTCTAGATGGAGAAAGGTGAAATACATTAGGCATGAACATATGTTAGCTTTTCCTCAATGAACCACTTTATATCTCAGTGGCAAAAGGTTTTCACTGAAAGCTGATATGCTCTGTTTTCATTGCAACTTCTAAAGAAGAAAATGCAAGTTAGTTTATTAAAAAGATGGTGCGTTCCACTTTTAAAAAATCTTAAGTAAATGTAGCAGTTAAACTGTGCATACACTTTAGCAGAATTGGCACAGGAGCATGTTTCATAGACCCTTCATGACTCCACTTATTTAGTGCTGTAATTGTAACTAGCAACTTGCTCTGTCTTTTTCATTTACCTACAAGGGAGAATTTTATGCTATTTGCATAGTTAACTTCATTTGCACCTATAAGTAATGACATTTAAAAAAAAAACATTTCAGGAAAAGCTGTCAGAAGACAGTAGGAAATGTAACGAAGGCATGGAAAAAATTCACACACCAGCAGATGAAGATTCAAGAAGTGAAAGCAGCAGCACTGAAGAGGAAAAAGAAAAGACGAAATGGCTGCTGGAGCGTTTGAAAGCTTTGGAGGTAAGAAGTACAATGGTTTTACACAGAAAAAACACACTGCCCCCCCTGCCTCATTGGTTTATTGGCACTGAATCACCCTGTAGTATAAATCTAGTCTTTCACAGTTCACCTGTAGTCCTGTTGTGGGGTGGTTTTTTTAATGATTCATTTACTAAGGATGAACGAGAAGCTAAGTCTTAGAACCACTGAGAGGATCCCTCTCTAATGTTGAGTATCAGATATCTTTAAAAACAAATTCATACATTATTCTTCATTTAATTGGCACCATGTAATAATAATTTAGTTTTTTTTACTGATTATGTCTCGATTTCAAAGGTGTTTGCTTGAGTTGTCCAGATTATCAAATGTACATTATCAGAAACTGAGTATGAAGTTACATTTTCATGCTAATAAACAGTTGGACTTGATGATCTTAAAGGTCTTTTCCAACCTAAAAGTTTCTGTGATTCTATAATTATTAATATTGTAAGACTGGTATGCATGGTTTAACAACTGTCATAAAACCAGTGTTGCTTCATTGTAGCTTATTGCTCAACTTTTAATTGTTAGATTGCTTGCTTGGGAGAGCTCAGATCTTTTTACTGCTGGATCGCAGAAAGTATATGTCCTTGTAGACTACATGGAGAATTGCACACTCTATGTTTTGAGTGCATTTCTGGAAAAATTAAGATGCAAAATGGTGCACCTTATGGTAATTCTTAAATAGAGGGCAAGTTTCAAAGTTTACTGAGGCAGCCATGGGCAAGGTGCAGGTAAGACTATAACCACTATATATATTGAACTTATTTTGTGCTCCTTGATAGAAGCATGGGTTTCAATGTGTTTTAAAAAATAAGACTATGCATATTTTAATATAATTTTGAACTAGTACAAAGGCATCTTTTTAATTTATCAAGTATTTCCTCCATTCTGTTCTGTTCAAGGGTCTATGTAGTGTTACAGATATGAATAAATAAATGCCTTAGAATGATCTTATGTTGTAAACAAAGACTTCATCACTTAGCCTCAATGTTTTTGCCTAAGTGGCTCTTTTGAATCATTATTTTGAATTATACTCTAATAAAATGAAAACTCTATCTTTGTTCTTGAGGACTTTATTAGAAGTAGAATGTGAACAGTTATAATGTTTGGATCTAAATAGCAAATCTAAAAGGCAGTCTCTTCAATTTTTCTTTCTTTTAAAATCTTAGACTGTAAACCAGACATATTTGATATTAACTCTAATTTTTACTTGGGAAAAAATACATGATATTCAGTTTTTAAGGCCCATAAAATCTGACGAATGTACAGTTCACTATTGTCTTGCTTTATCTGTTGATGGGGAATGATTGTAGTTTCTTCATAGTATTTTGTTTCCAAATATGCACTATTTGTGTTTGCTTTGCCTTAATTAGTCTGCTTGACAGTTGCAGTTCTTTATGTCCTCAGTTGATAGGAAGCTATTCAATAATGTCACAACCTTTATCAGTTGTGGCAAATTGCCCAGATATATAGTGTAATGTTATAGACAGACAGAGTCTAGTTCTGGAAGGTCAGTGAATAGGTTTCCTGACTTATGTCAGTGCTGTGCAGCGACTTGTTCAAAAACACGTATTAGTGAAGGCCAGTACTTCAAGAATTAATCTACATAAATAGTCTGAGGAGCTATCAAAGAGAAAGATGAACTGCAGGGCCAACATTAATTATGACCCAAGATAATTAAAACAAAGTGTTTCTAATTATGTGTTGTTTAGTGTTACATATTCTTGCACTTGATTTTTCTCTTGAAGAATGTAAATTGTAATGTCAAAGACTCTACAGTTCATTAATTAAGAGACATGCTTTTTTGAAGTTATATGAAATTAGCAGTTCGAATCCTTTCCTATTTGCAGAGTAATTATTCCAAATATTTATTAGTCTATATGAAAATGAATGAAAAACTGCTGTTTGTTAGTTCTCATGCTGTGGGTGTCAGTTTTAAATTGTACTTTATGTGATTAGATGTTAGTGTATCATAAACAATTAATAAAATCAGCAAGGCTAATAAAGTACTTATTAAAGTTGGTCCTCCATCTGTGCACTGTAAAATCTGAAGAGTGACTATAAATAAACCCTAGTAATAATAGGAATAGTCAAAACATGGGACTAAATCCATTAATGTCTAGTAGCGTCATTTCATGGGTATCGGCACGTTTAAGAAATCTTTTAGATTTCTTTGTATTTGTTTGTTGCTCAAGTGTAGCTCACGAAAAGATGTAGCTTAATCTGTTAGAGTACTGTGAAAGTATTTCATTCTCCCTATCTATATTCATTGTCCTATTGCTAGAGTGAGCTGCTCTTGAAATGAAAGACCATATGTAAGTGTGTGTAAACATGTATGTAAATGTATATAACAGTGTACTTCTAAGGAAAAATTGGATAAGTCCAAGCTAAGTTTCGAGTGAATGAAGTACCAAAAGAGGAAAGCTGTCGACCAGCACAGGGATAAATGGGTGGTTTAGCTGGTACATATACAATATACTAGGTTATTTACTTTCTTCTAGAATCATAGAATCAGAATTGTTAGGGTTGGAAAGGACCTTAAGATCATCTAGTTCCAACCCCCCTGCCATGGGCAGGGACACCTTACGCTAAATCATATCACCCAAGGCCTTGTCTAGCCTGGCCTTGAACATTGTCAGGGATGGAGCATTCACAACTTCCCTGGGCAACCCATTCCAGTGCCTCACCACCCTAACAGGAAAGAATTTCCTTCTTATATCCAAACTAAACTTCCCCTGTTTAAGTTTTAACCCGTTACCCCTTGTCCTGTCACTACAGTCCCTAATGAAGAGTCCCTCTCCAGCATCCCTATAGGCACCCTTCAGATACTGGAAGGCTGCTACGAGGTCTCCATGCAGCTTTCTCTTCTCCAGGCTGAGCAGCCCCAACTTTCTCAGCCTGTCTTCATAAGGGAGGTTCTCCAGTTCCCTGATCATCCTCGTGGCCCTTCTCTGGACTTGTTCTGAAGGTCCATGTCCTTTTTATGTTGAGGACACCAGAACTGCACACAATACTCCAAGTGAGGTCACACAAGAGCAGAGTAGAGGGGCAGGATCACGTCCCTCGAACTGCTGGTCACGCTCCTTTTGATGCAGCCCAGGATACGTTTGGCTTTCTGGGCTGCAAGCGCACACTGCCAGCTCATGTTCATTTTCTCACGGACCAACACGCCCAATTCCTTCTCCACAGGGCTGCTCTGAATCTCATCTTTGCCCAACCTGTAGCTGTGCCTGGGATTGCTCTGACCCAGGTGTAGGACCTTGCACTTGTCATTTTTAAACTTCATAAGGTTGGCATCAGCCCACCTCACAAGCATGTCAAGGTCCCTCTGGATGGCATTCCTTCCCTCCAGGGTATCAACCGAACCACACAGCTTGGTGTCATCAGCAAATTTGCTGAGGGCGCACTCAATCCCACTGTCCATGTCAGTGACAAAGATGTTGAACAAAACCGGTCCCAACACCGATCCCTGAGGGACGCCACTCATTACTGGTCTCCAGCCAGACATTGAGCCATTGACCACAACTCTTTGTGTGCAGCCATCCAGCCAGTTCCTTATGCACCGAGTGGTCCATCCATCAAATTGATGTCTCTCCAATTTAGAGACAAGGATGTCGTGTGGGGCAGTGTCAAATGCTTTGCACAAGTCCAGGTAGATGACATCAACTGCTCTACCTGTCCCTCAGTTCTGTAGCCCCATCATAGAAGGCCAGCAAATCGGTCAGGCAGGATTTCCCCTTAGTGAAGCCATGCTGGCTGTCACCAAGCACCTTGTTGTTTTTCATGTGCCTTAGCATGCCTTCCAGGAGAATCTGCTCCAAGATTTTGCCAGGCACAGAGGTGAGACTGACTGCTCTGTAATTCCCTGGGTCATCCATTTTCCCCTTCTTGAAAATGGGGGTTATATTTCCCTTTTTCCAGTTGTTGGGAACTTCACCTGACTGCCATGATTTCTCAAATATGATGGCCAGTGTCTTCACAACTTCATTTGCCAGCTCCTTCAGGACCCACGGATGGATTTCATCAAGACCCATGGACTTGTGCATGTTCAGATTTTTAAGATGGTCTCGAACCAGTTCCTCTCCTACAGTGGGTGCAAGGTCTTCATTCTCACAGTCCCTGCATCTGCGTTTCAAGACTTGGGTGGTTTTGTCAGAGCATTTGCCAGTGAAGACAGAGTCAAAGAAGTCATTCAGAACCTCAGCCTTCTCCAAATCCCGTGTGGCCAATTCTCCCGAGCGCTTCCTGACAGGGCCTACATTCTCCCTAGTCTGTTTTTTATTTGCCATGTACCTGTAGAAACCCTTCCTGTTATCTTTAATACCTCTAGCTAAGTTTAATTCTAACTGAGCCTTAGCTTTCCTATCCTGGTCCCTAGCTTCTCGGACAACATCCCTGTATTTTTCCCATGCCACCTGTCCTTGCTTCCACTAATTATAAGCCTCTTTTTTCAATTGAATTTTCCTCAGGAGCTCCTTATCCATCCGAGGAGGACTCCTGGCCCTCCTGCTGCACTTCCTTCTCGTTGGGATGCAACACTCCTGAGCTTGTAGCAGGTGATCCTTGAATACCAACCAAGAGTCTTGGGCCCCTCTGCCCTCTAGGGTTGTATCCCATGGAACCTTCTGAAGCAGGTTCCTGAAGAGGCCAAAGTCTGCTCTTTTGAAGGCCAGGGCAGTGAGCTTGCTGCACGCTCTTCTCACTGTCCTGAGGATCTCAAATTCGAGCATCTCATGATCGCTGCATCCAAGGCTGCCCTAGAGCGTCACATTTCCAACCAGCCCTTCCCTGTTGGTGAGCACGAGGTCAAGCATGGCACCTCTCCTTGTCGGCTCCTCTATTACTTGCAGAAGGAAGTTGTCTTCCACACAATCGAGGAACCTCCTGGATTGCTTGTGCCGGGCCGTACCGTCCCTCCAACAGATGTCAGGGTGGTTGAAGTAACCCATGAGAACAAGGGCCTGTGAGCGTGAGGCTTTTCCTGTCTGTCTATGGGGTGCTTTATCCGCAGGTTCTCCTTGATCAGGTGGTCTGTAACAGATCCCCACAGTAATGTCTCCCATAGCTATATTCCCTTTAACCCTGACCCACAAACTCTCTGTTGACTGCTCACCTGTTCCCAGACAGTTCCATACTCTCCAGCCTATCCCTAACATAAAGGGCAACTCCCCCTCCCTGCCTGCCGGGCCTGTCTTTTCTAAAGAACCTGTAACCTTCCATTCCAACACTCCAGTCATAGGAGCCATCCCACCATGTTTCTGTGATGCCTATTATATCATACCCCGTAGACGTGCACACATCTCTAATTCCTCTTGTTTGTTCCCCATGCTATGGGCATTTGTGTCGAGGCATCTGAGCTGAGCTCCAACTGAAGCCAGCTCATTGGCTGGAGGGGCTGGGATATCTCTACATTGCTCCAAGCATTTATTATGAGTATGTATGTGGAAAACAGCTTATTTTCCATACATGAAATAAATTGCTTGTTCCCTTCCTGGAGTGTTAGCGTGGTAAATATGAGGTACATGGTGGTTTTCTTCAGGAATTTCAATGCAAGGAAAACTGTAGTCATCTTGGACTGTTGGATGTGGATCAGGAAATTGTCAAACCTAAGTGTGAAGAAGGGGTGAGGCTTTACTTTCACTAAAAGCATTCTTTAAATGACTTCGATATCAGAAGAATTGTGTTTAATTTTTTTTTTTCCTCTGGTGCTGTCAAATTTATTGCCAAATAAATTTCTGTTATAACTTTCACGTTCTGTGAACTTCTGTTTAACCTAGAAATTTTCTCACTGAACAATACAAATCAGTATAACAGTATCTTTGCAGTCAGCCCAAGTGAAAGCTATTACATACCTTGATAAGAAACATATATACATATTCTCCCCTTGCTCCTTGTACATCCTTTATCATTTACAGCAAATTCTATTTCCACTCTACTGACTGATAAATACCATATGTTTCTAATCAAATGCAACAGATGACAAATAACAAATGGTTCATACCATCTTATATCCCATTTTATGCAGTTGAAATTAATTGTGATTTGCTGAATATCAAAAACTCCTTTGTGCCTTCAGCATTTTTAGTTGGCAGCTCTTGAAATGCCACTTAATTTACTTCAACAGTTATGATCAAATGCCTTCTAACTCTTACAAAAAAAAAAAATCTGTGATAACTTCTCTGTGTATTTGTAATGCTGCAAAAAAATGAAATATTAGTGAAGTACAGTGAGTAACATAGCAACTCCTTGGTGAGATGTAATTTTTTTTTAACCTGCTTTCATCACCTAAAGATTTTATTTTTTTTTTTAAATGGCAGACAGAAATGTACAAAAAATATAATTTATTCTGGACATGTACCAACCCCCATGCAGCAATTTCAGATATATGTGGGCATATATACACAGTTATAGTAAAACAATAACGTTGTATTTCCAGTGCATGTAAGTTGGAAATTTTTCACAAAACCTGAATTTGCCCTTTTTGGTATGTTAGGTATTATATGGCCTCTCATAGCAAGACTGTATACTTTCAGCACCAGTTTAGCACAGAGGAAAGTTTTAAGAATATTCTATATTTTAAAATTGCTGTCTGTAAAGGCCTTAAAAGACTGTCCCAGACCTTTGTTATCCAATATGGAGTTATGGGCTCTCTGCCCCAATTTGGCCTTAAATGACCGAAATACAGGCTGCCCGAGCACCTGCATAATTGCAAGTGAATTAAACTGATGTACTGAGCTAGTGTCAGTCTTAATCTAAACATGTCTGTAAAAGCCATAGTTACTTTGATTTTTAAAATTTAATCAGTGATAAATACTGTGTCAGATTTGAAGGCTTATTAAAGTCTCTCATTTGCACAGACATTTATGCAGTGAGGATAATTCAGTATGAATTAACTTTGTCTAACTGTATGAAATGTTCTGGCTCTTCCAAACTTCCTTCTTTGCAACTACAGTAGTGCAACTTTCTTAGAAAGTTTCTTACTTTTGGTTAATTATGAAGAAAGTAAGCTGCTTGGGATTGCTCGAAACTAAATGGGCCAAGAGCACTTAATGGAGGTTGTTTTGAACAATGTTCTGCTTTGCCAATAAAAAAGGGATCTGTAGGATAGAGAAATTTTGTTGGTGGCATTATGTCCTTTCCAGTATCTACTCACACTCCCCTTTCTTTTTGAGAAATTGAAAGGACGTGAGGAGTGTGTGTCCATCTGTTACAGGATAAGTAGTGCCTGGGTTTAGGATAGGACATCATATTTTTGCTGACACTTGCTGTGTTTCATGGTTGAATGAGCATGCCTCATGCTCCCCAGTTAGATGAGAAGCTTACCTTCACCTTGTTATGGGGAATTAATGAGTTTTGATTATGTGGGAGCAGTCTCAGCTCTTCAAAAGAGATGATGTACTCACCTAAGCCTATGACTAGCACAACTAACGCCTTGCTAAAATCACAGTATTTATGTTCAAATTAAAATAAACATTGTTAACAAGGAAGTGGTTACATGGTTTGGTGAGTGGCCCCCTTCCCTCCCAGAAATTCTGCAATTTGCCAGAGTTCCACTGGCCTCAGAAAGTAACAATTCAAGGCTGCTCACGACCTGATATTTTTCACCAAATACCAAGCTATTGGGGTAGCATTAAATTGTAACCCTGAAGTTTTCAAATGAAAAGCCTAATTCATGTGTGAAAATCTCATTGCTTGCGGGTGAGTGAGACTCAAAGTTTCAGTAAACTAAGCTGCTGTAGAAGCAGCATCTGCTAGCAAAGAGTCATGAAACCACTCTAATTTTAATTATAGAATTTTGCCCTCTTGCCCTTTGCAGTTCATCATAGAAAGATGTGTTTTGTTTTAATAAATTGAGCTTTGGGAGAAAACTCACTCAGGATAATCAGCTAAATGTTCAAATATATTAGAGGGGTAATTTCCCTTGTATCATCACCATTAAACAAATGAGGAAGTATGTCAAGTATTTCCGATATTGTGTTTTTACTACCCTGAAGAGGAAGAAAGGCACGGTATCAATGAACTATCAGGAAGATAAAAAAGAAATATGAGAAGGGTACATATTTCCTTTGAGTGGATTGAGAAGATAACTTTGAGTGGGGTGCTGGTGGTTTTTGTTTTGCTCTTACATAATTCTCCTTTTTTTTTTTTAACCCCACTCATTTTCCATGTGCTACAATGTAAAATGATAAAAAAAATCATAATTATATTATTTTCCACGGAAAGAATCATACCATATGCAGGGGAAAGAGCCTGAGTTTCTGAAAATAACTGTGAGGAAAAACTTCTTGTTTATTGAACGTTACTTGCTTCACTTGGGTTTATAGGAAATTGGTATCACTTTACTGAGATGCATAGAAAAATCATGAAACTATTCAATATTTTGTAGCAGTGTTCTAAATATTTTGTAGCGACCAGTCTTGTTTTAAACAATCCATTTAATCTGATTCAGCCAGAAGCCTCTTCTTAGCCCAGTGCCTTGACCATCCACATTCATTATGCTTATCAGTCACCAAAGGCCAACCTATTTAATCCTAATTATTGGATTATTTTACTTTTAAATCGTTTCAGTAGGAGATTTTTATAATTACTTTTCTGCATTGTGTCTAAGAACTCTTTTATAGCCAAGGATCAGATAATGCAGCAGGGAAAGTCTTATTTCCAAACTTGTCCAGTGGCTGATAATGAATCAGTGCTGACCTGCATCACTGGTTTCAAAACCAGTCCAGTTTATCCCAGCTCTTTGCTGGTGATCGTATCGGGAAACTGTTCTAGCTTCCCAATAACTGAGTAAATTTTAAATTAAAACTGAACAAGTACTATCAAGCTGAACGCGTTCTATAATCTGTTGATGCTTGAACTCTTCTACTGCAGGTCAGTGGCTCTGTTGATCCTAGTCTTTGGGAAGCAAATTTCATGGCTGCTACCTTTCTCCTTATCTGTGTGCTGTGAGGTACTTCCCTTTTTGCCATCTGTTCTCACCCACTCATGCTGGTCTTTAAATACATCTCCCTCCCAGATGTTTTACCCACCCCCCTCCCAGTGCATGCCCTACTTCTGTTCATATCTTTCATTGAGGCTTTTCCACCCGTCCTGCATGCTGCCTGTGAGTGCATGAAGCTGCATTTACCATAGTCAGCAAAGAAGCTGAATAGCTTTCAGTGGTCAATGCACCTTACCAGTTGGGATGTTAATAGAAATAATGTCTTCATATAGAAGCTGTAGACTAATAGAAACCTCTTCTGGGCAGCGCATTAAATCCAGTTAGTATGTGAAGAGTATTTAACAGAAGAGAATGTGCTTGCAGACACGTAAAATATTGAGGATCTAAAAGGACTTCCTTTTTTCTCTCTTCTTTTACACCTTTTTTTCCTAAACCAGTAGAAATTCTGGGCAATTTCTTTTTTGGCATGCAGAAATTAGGATGATCTAGCAGGGATATGAATTTATACAGGGATGTTGAAAATATCTGTGCCCACTGAATGTAGGAAGAGCTGTTCAGAATTGCTGGTTTTTTATTGCTGTAACCATTTGCTGCTATCATTAGAGGAAGAATGCTGATCTACTGTTACACCAAAAACGTCCATCTCCTGAGATGGGAAAGTGCCTTAATGCATATAAGGCTGTACGTTAAGACAGTGCCTCCTTGACTAGTGAAGAGGCATGGAGGAGGCCATGCATATCTGCATTTTTCTGACTGTTCAGTTCAATGAAAGCTTAAAATACTTAGTTTCTAAAACCAACCATGGTGCCTCCTGGAAGTTTTAATTTGAACAGATGGTATTGTTTTCTTTTCTAACTAAGTCTGGGATAAAAAGATACTGAATCTCATCTTCTATAAAGCACCACAGCAGTGGTTCAGCAGTTAAATGTTTTGGGTCACAACATGCAGAGCTTCTGAATTTTTGTCACATGCTGAAAAGGTAAAAACTTACAGATTGCCTCTGCTTTCTAATATGAGGTACCCAAGAAGCAGTAATCTGCCAGAATTTGCTAATTCAGTGAAGTGCTCAACAGAACATGCTCCAACTACTGTTCCTATGCTGTTAAGATTAAAACTGCATTTAATAGTTTTAAGTGTGACATCATGTCATACCCCATCAACTACTTACATAAAGGGAGTTTTGCTGCGTATCAGAATTCTTCTCCCTTAGCCTGCTCATGCAATCAATTTAGGTTTTAATAAAAGTTACTAGCTTTGTAGCATCAGATATTTCAGTGATCTTATCACACGCATCAGTCTATCCAAGTGAGGTGCAAGGCACATTGGGAAGGCAGAGTTAAGTAACTTAAACTGTTCTTGACTTGTAACTTCTCAAGTTAGAATGACATAAAATATTCTTTTCCAGAGCAGTGAATCCATCATCTTCCACGTGAAATAAACATCCTTAAATGCAATTTTAAATTCACAGTAATATTTTAGGGTATTGTTTAGAAGATCCTTTAGTTTACCTATTGTGTTGATGCAGTTGTGAAAATTATAGGTAAACTATAGTATTGTCAAGATAGTATATTAAGCTCTGTAATTCCCCCCCACAAGAAAAAAGAACTTAGAAAAGCATCGAACATTAATTGTAGCACAACAAAGTGTAATTGCATATATTGTAAAAGCAGATTATAAATTTTTTTTTTTCTCTGATATTCAAAATTCTAGTACAATGGCTCTTTTCTTACAGCTAAGTACCAGTACTTACTTAGCTGATACAACAAATACTCTTTAAATAGTTCAAAGTATTGAATACGGCTACAACAATAATGATTTGGCGCCAGAAGGTCTGAGGAATAGGCATGATCAGGGAAGAAAAGGTAAGTCACAGAAGTCAAGGAAAATCTTCTTGGTTTTATTAAACCTGTCAGATTTCCTCTATTGAAATTAATGTTAACTGTGTTCTGCAAAAAGTCCTTGCTAGGTTGCAGTGAAGGAATCTGATATTTCAGTCCGACTTTTATAATTTAAATAATGATAGTTTTCAGTGCCCTTCTCTCCATGTATAGTGCCTTCTTGCAAGTAATCAGTAGATAATGTAACTCACCTTTTTTAGCAATCAGGCATGTGGTACAATTGAAAATTCACTCTCCCTGCTGAATGAAATGAGATTTTCCAACACTGTGTTATAGATCTAGGTGATTGTGTTTATCCCAACACATCTATCATTCAAAGAGTGAGACCCAGTAGTTTTTTTAAATAGTTTCTATCAGGTATGCACTCTGGGCCCAGTTCTGCACAAGCACTTTCTGTGAGCTTGCTCATTGCTCATAGTGGCACCTCTTTCAGAGGAAAGATTCTGTGTGACAGAGATTGTAGAATCACACCTTATATTTTTAATTTACATACTAATGCATGTGATTTGGCAGTAATGCCAGCTGTGTGGTTCATAAACTAAATAAATAGCTGCAGTTCATTTCAGACTATTAAGAAAACCTGGTATTCTGTGGACATTCTCTACTGGCTCTATAGAAAATCTCAATCAATTTACCTCACCTGTTGGAGCTAAATCCCTTACAACTCTAGCAACTAGCAAAATAATTCTTTTTTTCCTTTTCTCTTTACTGGCCTCAAAAAATAATGAAACAGTAATGAAGTCTCATAGTGATGCACTTTTTCTTAATTCAGTAGTTACATCCCTTTTGTTTGTCTTGTAGAAATACAGAATTGGAGATTATAGCTGGGATTCTGGGCAGGTATAGTTACACTCATATTACTAGAATTACTGGAGCTGTGCCGACTTCTAGCATATAAGGTTCTTAGCTCCTGTGTCAGCCATATGTTTAACTATACACGTGAAATCTGTATGATTAACATAGTCCTGAGATTCAATATTCACTAGCTTTATTATGCAGCCACTTTAAGAGTCCACAGCAAAAAATACTAAAATGATTATTTTTAAGTCTGTTTAATCTGTCATGGTGACAAACACAGATTTTAAGATTAGTTATAAATATATAAAGACAATAGATAAATCGAATGTGGAATAGTCTGACCTCAGTCAGTCCCTTATGTTTGACTCTGATTTTCTCTGATGGTTCTGTAGATATCTCTACAGATATCTACACTCACTAACTAGTTCTCTAATTTCAATGTGTCATCAAAACAGCTATACATGGGTACAGTATAACCTCATATGCATGGGCTTGGATACCTGCATCACATACATACATATTGTAATGAGCATTTGCCTGCTGAAGATCTGCATTACTATTAAATGCCAAGTAGAAGAAGGGGTTTGTTTTCTTCATAAAGGCAATATTTTTATATGTTTTCACATATTGCCCATTCCTGCCAGTTGTAAGCTGCCTTTCCCCATATGGGATGAGGAAGATCCTCCATTCTGTTTTGTCTCAAGCTGAGCACCCTTCCTCTGTTTCCCCCATGAAACAGCTAAAACAGAGTCTCTGCCCCAGGACAGCCTCTGTTGTGCTGTTCAGCAATGTGCAGCAGTCACCTTCCCCTGAGACTAACAACTGCCTTCTGATCTTTTTGACGGATGCCCGTGTTTCCTGTGCAGGTGGGGAAAGGATTAGACTGCCTGGCAGGACTCTTCAATTGCATGTGGGATATATAGGCACATAATGCCATCTAGAGGGCAGAGTTTCTTCCCTTCCTACAGCAGTACCTGTGGTAACTGCTGGCTTTCCATCATACCTTGTGACAGTGCTCATTCATCTTTGTGATTCATGCATTTTCCTGTTCCTCTTCTCATTAGTATGTTCTCATACAAGACCAAGACATGGAAATTATTTAGGAGAAGAGAAACACTCAATTAGTAATTACAACTGTTTCCCTTTAATAAGCCTGCAGGTTTCCTTGTTGTCTTCAATCAGTCAAGTGGGCGGTTTCTCCAGAAAAAATCCTCTGATTTTAAATGCTCTGGGTCTTAATGCTTAAGTTCTTTAGGAAGAAGTTCCTTGAGAAAGAGGAAGAAAGTAAGACCTAGGTTTGTTATTCAGCTTTTTGGTGAACTGTAAGAAAAAGAATACATACAAATTGGTTACTTTGCTAGACAAGGTCCTTTTTAAAGTTACTGCAGCGACAATTTCAGGTCAGCTGAAGAAATGGGTCTGAGGGTTGCGCTTTATGTAAGTCTGTTGTGTGTTTAGGCAGAAGAACTTAAATCTTCTTTTTATGTATGTATCTTTTCCACTGAAATACTTATTTAGTATTTCTCTCAGTTTATGGCAAGCTGGAAATAAGTGAAGACAGGCTTTTCAGTGAAGAGGTCATATGGCTGAAAGCGCCAAAGTTTCTTCTTAGGTGTCTCCTAATAGCTCTTTCTTTTTCTTCTTTTAAACCTTACGGAGTTTGCTTCTTTAGACCTTAGACATGTCAGAGAAAAGTCTGTTGCCTCCTCTTTGATAATATCCTCCAGTCCTGTATTACATTTGTTTTAATTATACTTCAGCTGCTAATACCAGTAATGACAGTTGTAATTTTTTTTTTTCTAAAATAAGCAATGGATGTTCTTTCTGTAACCTTAAATCTGATCTGTATCATGACAAATCTAATTTTGTAAGACACCGTAGTGTCTCCCCAGTGCCATGCAGAGGTAGCTCTTAAATAAATGCATACATTAATTTGATTAAATTAAGGTAGGATGAGTGAAACAGAAAAAGAGGCTTTATTACAAACTTTATAAACAATATAGTCTTTTTTCTATAGTGCCCTGCAAGCAAGGTAGTTCAGGTAGCAGAGGCAGTTTAGCTGGATGGCCTGGTTTTCATTTGAACTAATTAACTCTTCTTGAAAACCAGGGTATTAGCCCCAGTAGAATAATGTGTTAGCAAATTGAGGCAGCTTTAGCAGATCTTTGCAGGGCTGCTTGGTCTAGTGGGGATATCACTGCTAAGGAAACAGCTTGTGTCTTCCTTTTGGTGTGGTAGAATGTATTTTTTTCTGTTCCAGTGGTGGTCTTCCTTGTACCTTTTTTATCAAATATTTTGTCCTTCACAGTGTCCATATATTAACTATGAAAAATTTTACCTAGTTAGATGGGTAAAAACAGGTATTCTTAGGTGTTTTTTTTTTTTGTAAAAAAGAACTTGCTAGTATTAGCCAAGAACTGTAATGTATTCAAGTTGAATAGAAATAAGAGATTAGAACTTCTCATGGTTTTAAGCAGCTGATTTACCCTGCTAGTGACCTCTGCCAATCAGGAATATTTCCGAATTGCAGGCCAATCTGACAGAGCAGTAGTGTGGTCGATCCTAGGTATATATTACATTGTATAGTATTTCATACATCTGTTTATTTTTGTTCTTTTCTCTGCATTTTCCCTTTAGGCCAATCAATTAATCACTGATTCAGCTCTTGAACAGCAGCTTGGAATAAGATAACAGCAACATTTTCTCGTGTTTCATACTAGCCTTAGTGTAGTTGGCTATCAAACTCAGACATGTGAAGGTGGGTGCAGTTCTGGTGGCTGCACTTGGGTTGTGCTAACTTAGGTGTGAGTCAGATTTGGTGCATTACTGCTGCTGTGCTTTTCATGCCTGAGCTTCTTACAGGAGCACCACTGAATCATCAACTTCAGCTTAATGTGTGTTTCATATGGGATTGTACTTGTCATCCAGAGCCTGTTTTTTTAGGAACTACAGTTTACTACTTTTTCAACAAGATACGTAGTCTAAGGCTTTTCTTGGACCTCCTGCAGATGTAGTTTACCAACAGATTTAAGTACAGAGAACAAAATCAGATAAATTTTATATGCTGAAGATCAAGTTTAGGTAAATAATTGGATTGTATTTAGTACACCACAGTAACAGTTAATTATAATTAAAGTAGAATTTGCTTTCCATGTAGCTGGCTTTAATGTGTATGTTTCTGTAGAGTTTAATAATTTCTATTTTCAAAAGTACAGAGCTGTAAAACTATCCAAGTAAAAAGTTCCTCTAGTACCTCTGTCATATGTAGGAAAAGGCCTTCCAAACAGGCCTATATTTTGCTTTGGTGTTATGGGATATGCTCTTGACTTGGCAGTTGACTTCCTTAGATCTATCACTATTAATTTAGGACCTGAAGATAGCCTGCTATATGTCTACCTTAGCAAGCAGTGCAGTGTAATAGGAGCAGATCCTCAGAGACAAGGTGTTTGTGCTAAGGACCTGACATCCGTATTGTAAACATTTGAGGGTATTCACTTTGGCTGAGCTATAGTTAAGGCCACCAGTAATTTAGTCCCTATTCCAATTTCATGTGAAAGAAGCCCAGGCTGTTGACTCTAAGGCCACATTGTGGTGTCAGCTGTAGTCTGGTCAGTGCAATAATCAGAAAAATCACTTGGGAAAAACACTGCTCATCCAAGCCAAAAAGCCAATGTAGATGAACCTTATGTCAGCAAGCAGCATAGAAGAAATTTCGTATGACTAGTTAGGATAACATTCAGGAGCTGCAACATCAGACAGTTTCTAAAGGATCCTCATCCCTCTATATCCATCATCTCTGAAGTGAGCACAGTATGCAGAGCAGAAAAAACAGATGTAACCCCAAACTGTTGAAGCTTTTAAAACAGACAGCATTTGGGGTCTGGGTTGTTGTTCTTTTGGGCAAAATACAATTACTCTGCAAATTCACTATTCCACTCTAAAAGATGAAAATGAATCAGAAGTTTTAATTTAACAAATGTCAGTGCAGAAATCAACCTACTGTGTATTGCAGAGTGGAGTGAAGGGCATTGTTTGTTGCTTTTACTTTGTCTGTAAAAACAAAAGAGAAAAATGTTCAAAGCTTTCAGCAAGGTGATGTTTGCAAAGAAAGTCTTATTTCAGTTAGCAAGAAATTAGCAGTAATTTTGTGATTCAGTTATTAGAAGTTAGCTATTGGCTACAAAACAGTTGCTACGTGTTATATGGCATTTGATCCTATCTGTAATACAGTGCTCCAATACCTGTTCTGCTTTGCTTTGCTTTGCAATTCCTTAGCCAGAAGGAATGGAAATAACTAAAGCCATCAAACAAAGTTCATTTTGAAATACCTGGAGCAGTTGCCTTGTGGGTGACTTCTGATGAAGAAAGTGAAATTGCAGGAAACATTGCCTTCAGAAATAACTCGATGTTCCCGTGTAGTTAAAAAAAAGAGAAACTTGTTATGAATTTATGTTACCAATTGTGAAACAGTTGACATTAATAGGTTATTGTTAAAACCTTTTAACTCCAAGTCTTTAAAGGAATAGACTAAAATGATTCATGATAGGAGAGGGAAAATAGCGTGTTTTATATTTTATTATATTTTAAAATATTTTGTGACAATATCAGTTATAACATCATGTAATACTTTAAATCTTATTGCATGGTACAGCACAGTGAGTGTGACATTTAAGCATATGGGATCAATGTTTTCCAGGCTGTCAGTATAAATCACTTTATAAAATAAATTTTTGGGTTTAACTAAGTGAAAAAAACTTGGCATATGTAATTGGAAAAAAATATTTCTTGATAGAAATTCAGCATCCACTTTCTGAGCAAAACATCTATTGTTTCACCTTCCAGTGAGAGCCAAAATAACTGATTATGGGAGGCAGGTAATGGTGTTGTTGATTATATATTAAAAGACACAGGAAAAAAGCAGGAATTTACTTAGGGTTTTGGTCTTCTCTTTCTCTCATTGACCCCAAGTGCACTCCATTGCTTAGTTTCCTGGGGGAGGCCGGTGGGTGAGTAGGGAGGAGGTTGGTGTTGGTGTTCCTTGAAGATAGTGCCATATTTAGCTCCAAATTTAAACTGTCTACTATTATTTAATAACAGCCCTTCAGTTCAGGAGCATGGAGCAGCACAGAAGTACAAGTTACAGCAGCAGGGCCATTTTCTGCATTGATCTATGAAATTATACTTTGTGTTCACTCCAATATATAAAAGCTGCTTTAAAGGAGAAGAGCTGCTCTTCATAGACAGAATTTCTAGAAATTCAAAAATATATTTGCATATGTGTAATCCTTGGTTTCCTGGTATGTAATTTTAAGGTTTTCTGCCAATTTCATTGACTGTCATTTTCATTTTATCTTTGTTTTTAAAGAAAAATGTTACTTTTTTTTTTAATTAATTCGATTAAAAATTATGTTCTATTCCTGAATTGAATATTTCAATGTGACCTGCCCAAATTAGAAAAGGTAAATTAAATTTGCTAAAAGGAATAGCTGAATTCTTGAATCTTCACTTTTGAAGAAAATGAGCTTAAGGCCTTTATGGCTTTTTCCTATACTTAGATATTGAGATATGACCTGTGAAGCCAAACTGTCTCTTGGGCTTCTTTTTCCATACCTGCTTCCCATTGCCATCAATCAGGAGTAGTATTGGCTGTATTTGCTATGAACATCTCAGGTATGCAAGTAGGGAAAAAAAAAAGAAATGAGTTCTGTTGGAATAAAGTTGCCCAAAGGTTAAGTTTCTTACATACATCTGCAATGTCTTGTTCTTTTCAAACTCTACATTAGATTAACCTTGAAGTTGAGAATGCTACTCAGGAAGGTGTGGATAATGGAATCACGGAAAGTAGAAAACTGTCACTGTGTCAGTAACCTCGCAGTCAAAATTGCAAAGGTTTGAAGGATAACTCATTTAAAGTGAATTCTAAAGTTGCCTTTCTTATTGCTTGTAAAACTTTCCTGAAAGTATATGAGTTTTCCTCAAGATTGGAATTAACAAAAAGCAAAACAAAAAAGAGGCAAAACCACCCACCCTTCTGTTTTGTGATTAAGGAAGTGAAGTTTTTAAAAAATGGTTACTATATGGATCATTTCAGAAGGACTCAAAGCCCTGGAAATACTTGTACTGATTTCAGTCTTGCTTTTAAATTTGATCAACATCTGCAAAATGTTTCCTTTGAAATCAAGGCAAATATTTTCTTTGAAAATGGCTGCACTGGAAGTTTTTTTGAAGCTTCTACATTGGGTGTGTAGGTAGTCAATGGTTTTCAAAAAGTCATTGCTAATTTAAAAGAAAATATTATTTCAATTATTTTTTTCCGTGAACAGTTGTTCTTTTTGAAAGAAGTATTGAAACAAATGCAACAGACCAAATGTGATATGATTAATTCATATATGAGTTTTCAATGCAAAGATGCCTATGTATGTGTTAAATACAAGTAGATATTAAACTCAACAAGCCCTATAAGATTAATCAGATACAGGCCGCTTGCCTTTATCTTTTTGCGTTAATTGTAAGAATCTTAGTTTCCCTTAGAATTTCAGGATCTCATGATACTTTTTTCATGGACCAGAGATTTTATTTTTAGTTCTTTGATAGAGGAAATAACTGCCTGTTAATATTACATGGAGAAGCGCAGTAAGTCTGTCAGAGTGAAATGCTCTCTGTTCTTAATGGAGAACAGTTTCATAATGGAACAAATCACTTAAAATGAGACCAGGGGGTGGGGGAAGAATGACATGGAACATCTGCCTCTGGTTCACAGTTTGCAAGGGTAAGGATCACTGAATATAAATACTGGAAAATCAGAAAATAAATTTTGTGACATGCACACACTGTTCCTTGCATAAAAATTCAGTCATATGTCTTATTTTTGTGTGATGGCATCATGGTCTGTAATGCAGTGCCTGGGTGCAGTGCCTCTAGGCAGACAGTCTGTGCTGTGAGAATAATGGCCATCTGGAGAAAGGTGAATGAGTTTCAGCTTCCTTCCTTCCTGACTGCCCTGTCAGGGATGCTGGATAGCAAGATTGGCATCACATAGCTTCATGGGGCTGCCTGACTGTGAGTGGGAGGGCTTTCTCTGGTCTGGCATTTTACCTCTTATTAATAGCAGCTGCTAGGAACAGGGAATTCCTAGGAAGCCTAGCAATATTGTTTATGGAAGGTGAATGCCTTGGTCTCTGTGCAGAGCAGTGTGTAACACTGAGGCATGCAGTTCAGTATTTTATTCAGGGAATGAGTGATAAAAAGTATGAGCCTTGCTGGGATTCTGGTTTTCCATGAATGTACTTCTATGCTTTATCAAGTCTATATGCATTATATACATCAGATGTAGTATGTGTCTTCAACTTAAGGAAATAGAGCTGTGTACTCACTGTCTCTGCTTATTTACATCTATTTTACTCCTCAGCCTCAAAACATGTTTTATATGTGATCATCTGGAAGACTTTTTTGGAAAAAAAAAAAAGTCATCCTTCATATTTTTAACCTCTTTGTTCAATGCTTGTGTTGACATTGCTTTACCTGTTAGCGCATTGCAAGTCTATTATACTCTCTGTAAATAATGGTAGCATTTGCTGTTTTCTACAATTTGTGGGCAGGTAAACATACAAAGCTGTTACTGATATATCTGTTAGTAGCCTATGTATTTATTTGCTGGAAGATAAGCCTAGGCTTATAATGCAGTCTGGTTTGCTAGATCTGTTCCTAACCTTCTCTTTAAAATGTCAACTCTAGACATTTCTGTCGTGTCAGAAGGGAAAATGTTGAAGGTTTTAAAGTCTCATTATTAACTACTTCAGAATTAACCAAAGTAAAAAAGAGAATTATTCTTTAACCAGTTACAAAGTTCCAACCCCATCCTCTGAAAAGTGTTTTTTAAAAAAGGTAAAGGTACTTCACAGAGGAATTCCCAGGAATGTGAGGTTTACTTTTAGTCATTTTTAGGAGACAGTCTCATCAAGCAGACTCTCATTTGGCTTTAATTTGTTTGATTCAACTCTTGAAGTTCATGTTTTTATCCAATATAACTAGATTTGAAGGATTAAATTCTAGTTATCCCCTTCTTTCAAAGGGAGGCTTGATTGTTTAGGTTGAACAATCATTTTTTTCTCCTTGTGGAAACTGGGAAAGAATCAGCATAGACAGGAAAAGTTGCTCTGTGGTTATGAGCCCTGGGTGAGGGTCCCTGCTTCCAATCCGTTGGAAAGGTAAATGAACAAGTTCTGTTTTCTGATCTCTGGCAGCATGAATTCCATGCAGTTTTTAAAGTTGTTATATAATTTCCAATGTAAATTCCTGTTTAAATACATGAATCAGCTCATCAATAATTGGCAAAATATCGTATGCAGCTGCGCAAACCTTGGGCTGCTTTTTGTTGAGAACATTTCAACTCAAGTTTTTATGTAATCACAAGTGGTTAGCTTTCAGATGTTGATTGAATATCTTCTGATTTCTAGCATACATTAGAAGAAGAAGGTTACACTGCTCTCTACAGTGTGACCTGTAAAATAGGCCACAAGCCTATTTGTTGGTAGCACAGCTATGGTAGAGCATGGCCTGTGAGATTGCTTTTGAGATCACTTTGGTAGCTTGTTCTAATATCAGTGTGATTTTATGTCATTAAAGAATTTAAAAATGTATCATTGAAATTTTGAATTGCAAGAACAATCCCTAACAGTACTGCCCAGTAAGGTTTAATGTGCTTTTTATGGTCAGAATTATAATTTATACCTTAATGGTAGTTCTCTATTTTATCATTTAACAACACATACATGCCGTGTTTTACCTGAATGTGAACTGAACAGTGACTGTATATTTCAGATAAAATGTATCATGTTTTAAGTGTCATTAAAGAGGATATTTTATCATGCTAAAAAAAAAAACTGTAAAATGATGCTACTGAGAAGGCTAAGGGCCCACGTGTTTTGAAGCAAGGCTGAGAAGCCTAGCAGTCATCAGATCGCTAGTTTGTCCTTTTGGTTTTTTTTCCCCATCTCCATAAGCCAGAAGAAATAGTTAGGACTAAGATATTTGAAAAAGCATACAGTAATATTTTCTAACGTATTAGTCCACTAAATTCACTGCTTATTTCATCAGTAGCTGGCATTCTCTAGTCTCAGGTTTGCTGTCCTGGAGAGAGGGGGCTGGAGAGCAGAATGGTAGCACATGGGCTGCAGTTCAGCAGGGAGACACTTCTCATGTGCTCCTGTGTTGCTCTGTTATGGAAGGTGCAATCAGAAGGTGGAAACATCCAAATGTTGACATGCAGGTCATGAGGTGCAGTTTCTGTTTTACCCCTAACAAAGATCTGTCTATAGCAATATAAAAGACACTGGAAAGTGGCCAGTGGAAATGATTTTATAGTGCTAGAATTAAGTCTTTTTTTTCCCCTAGAATTGTGTCGATTTAAAAACACAAATATAATTTTCAGTACTTCTAAGCACCATAACTATGCTTTTAAAGTTTCTCTGACAATTTATTGGGTTAGTCTTTCAAAGGACAAATTTTCTTTGTAACATGGACAGAATAATACAAAGAGTTTCCGGTGACCAAAAAATGTTCAAGTAGTAAACTCTTCCTAGAGCAGCCGCTTAGAAAATAAATGCTTTAAGTTGAAAGAGGGCAACATTACTTTGAACTTTTCCAACAATAGGCTTTGACCTCACACATGTGCTGTGTGAAGCTGTGACCACAAAAATACACAAAATGAAAGGCTGAAAGCAGGAAAAAATTGCTGAGCACATTTTAAGTGCTTGGACAGCTATTAATACACTGCACAGGGCATGACAAATGAGTGTCTGTGTAAATCAATAAAGCTTTCTAGAAATGAACAAATGGTTTAGTATGAATAACAAAGCAGTGCACATGATAACCAGTGTTGTAGCATTCTGTCAAGGATTTTAAAGTTCACTGTCATAACTTTGTTCCTCTTGACCTTTATTGATGATACCTTCAAAGCATGTTGAGCTGCTAACTTGACATACAACCTTTAGACCTTCATTTCCTGCCCATGCCAGGGAGGGGTGGACTAGATGATCTTTAAAGGTCCCTTCTGATCCAAACTACTCTATGATTCCTTTATTGCAAAATACATACTGTTCTCTGCTTTCTTCTCTCTTCCTTCTCCCATCCTTTTTTCTCAACTCTGCAATGGTTCAGTAAGAAGAACTGTCTTGTGTGTGCTTCTCTTTTATTCATGCCTTCTAGTAGAAAATTCAGTGGTTTAATTCATTTCATCATGGTTATAAAAGTATAGAGGATTGCCTGTTGAAGACTTTCTAATAAGTACATGAAATAATTCCTTATTTTTAATTCCAAGTATGTCCTAATTCATAAATCACTGGAACAGGCTAGCCAGATTTTTGTTCCTGTTCTCTTGACTTAAAAAAATCAAGGTACAGAAAGGTAAAGTTTAAACTTTTTGAAAAACACTTTAGGGACTTAAATCCAAATCTTATTTTCAAACATGATTTAAGCACTTCAGTTTGCTCTTTCAAGAAGCACACAGAAATGGCTTTTGCAGGATGTTAAGTGAAAGATGTCCCCTCAGGTGCCAGTTGAGAGATGCAAATCTGGAGGAGAAATGAGTATCTCATGACATTCTCAGGCATGTGCTTGTCGCTTCTGCCATATGCAGGTAAATGTTGAACAAAGTATAGTTAGTAGACAGTCCTTAACCTGTTGTAATAATCCTCTCTAAAGTCACTAAAAAGGAAGAGAATGAAGAAATCGTCCTAAATGTCTGTAGCAATGTAAGAATATATTTTTTAAATGTGCATTCATTTTAGCTATATGTAGTCAGTCTAGTGCTCTTACTCAGCTTAAAGGTGCCATGATCTATGACTGTAGGTGAGGACTGTAGGTAAGACCAAAAACGTCTCAGATTTGGCATAGTGAGACTGGTGGGAGATCTCACTTTCTGACCATGTAAACCCAGACAAAAAAGACCATGGCCTGGAAAGGAGCAGAGCTTTTTTTTTTTTTCTTTGCTCAGAGCCTGCTGTTACTGAATACTTTTGGGGAGACAAAATTTCCCTCTGTTTTGGGGTAGGAGGAATCAGGGGCTTTTATTTGGTTTTTTATTTTTTCCCTATGATGCAAAGAGATGTAGTGTCTTTTGCTGTTCATTACCAAAAAAGAAAATATGACCATATTAAGGATATAATTGCGATGCATTTGAGAGTTCTGGTGAAGATTAATTTTCGCAAGAATTTAAAGTTCAGGTGGTTGTACCGCGTGAATGGATGCTTCCTGTGTTTCAGTGTAAGGGTATACACTGAAGTTAATTATCATGACTATGTTAGAATTTTTTTTAGAATTGTCATTAGTTAGCCTTCCTTTACTCCCCAAGTCTAGAACATGTTTATAGAAACATGAGGAAGGCTAAGGCTGCTGTCTGTCTCCTTGTTTCTGCTATAGCATAATGAGCAACAAATCATTGTGAACCAGGGAACAACCACTTGCCCCAAAGAAATTTTAAGGAAAATTATGTATTTTGGAACAAATATGGTTTATTTCATTGCATCTGAATTGTGTCTACATTCATGGGAACTAAATTGATAGCCTTGAATGAAACTGTGCAAACAGCTGCCCCAAAAGAGAAAATACAGTGGTATTCTTCGTCTGTGGAAAGAAAAAGCTTTTAGCTGACTAAAAGATGATTTTCATCGTTACGAGGGCTATGTTTTCCATCCTGACAAAGGGATTAATATCAGAGTTGGCAAATGACTGTATCTTAACAATGGTATCAATACAAGGCAACCTCTGTTTTATATAAAATAGTCTGAAGTTTTCATTTTCAAATTGATTTTCCATAAACTCAGTTTCATAATTCAGAACAAAGTCTCTAATTTAGGCAATTGAAAGTTGGTAAGCATTATCCAAATCATGACTGAAATCTTTAAATTTTCCAATGTTTGGAGGTACTTTTGTGCACAATGCTTTCTTCCAAATGGGAACTCAGAAGTACCTCTGTTTTTACATTTTAGGATCCTGAATATATAATGATCCAAAAGCAACATGTAATGTTTCTTTTAATGTTAAGTTATGCCACAGAGTTACTTTTGGCTGACTGACTGATACTGTGCTTTGAGAGCTGACTCCTCAAGGAAAGACTTGCTTGTCTGTAGGCGCTGGTGGCAGGGATTTAATGTTGCTTGGCTGTGGAACTTTGCTAGGCTGCATCACTTTTAGTGTTTCTGGGGCTGAGGGACAGAGATGCTTCACTTTTGTGAAAAGTAAATATACATAAATTCCTAGAAGACAGCTATATCTAAAACTAGAAATCCCTATAGAAATCAGTTGGTATCTCAGAGAGTTCTCGGTAAGCTGGTTTTCTCTTGCATGGTCCCCTGCTAGGTTATGTATGAGAAAAGTGACTGCATTAGGGGTCAGTACTTCTCTACCACTGCCTTTGGGTGCCTCCAAGTGTGCAGTAGCTTTCAAGCTGTGAGAAGCATGGGCTTCTTACTGTGGTTTAGCCTTGTGTAAGTACGGCTTGAAACCGAAGATGAAAATCAGATGTAGTAGTGGTTTCCTCCAAGGAGACCTACTTTGCTTAGCTGGCAAAAGATGCCTAGAATATGCAGTACTGGAGGTAAGCAGATTCCTCTGAGCAGAAACTGAGCAGACTTACAATACCATCAAAACCCAGTGGTTTCTGTTAAATAAATGAAGGTTTGGATTAGGAGGCAGGGGTTTGAGACCACAGGTGCTATTACAAATTTTCCAAATTAATACTTTTGGGGATATAAGTATTATTATCAAGTATTCAGATGCAGTATAGAGTGATTTAGTATATCAAGTAGTGGTTTTCCCATGTTGTGGGGACTGGCGCAGGATCTTAAGCAAAGTCAGTCAAGTGTTCCCTTGTAGTGCAGTCCTTGTTACAAAAATGCCAAATAAATAGGCATGATTTGCTTGACGATCAAGAAGCACAGAAGTCAAGCTAACATTGACTGCACTATATCCTTTCACTACACTTTCGAAGCCAGTGGTGTGAAAAAGGATTTTATTATACAGATGTTTCCACTGTGGCTTGATAAGAGGGGAAATGTTGCATTTATTTATAATGCTGTCAAGTTCAGATCTCCTAATTTTGGTAGCTTATTCGTAGATGAATAGCTCACTGAAATCAGACATGCAGGTTACAGATCCAAGAAAACTTAGCTTCCATTTTATAGCCTTACAGCGTTAAAACTAAATGGAGTAAGAGAAATATGGGGAGCTCTCTGTGTATTTTGCATAGTACAACTATGTATTGTAGTTCTTTTAGACATCTCTATATTTGATCAGTCTGCCTAACTATTTTAGGGTAGGATCATACAAATTATTTTATGTTAGTGAAAATGAAAATTAAAAAATTAAACCCATAGGTTTACCAACATGCATGAGTTAAAGTCTGTGCAGGCTAATCCTTTAATGATTGCTTCAAAGCAGTAAAAAGAATTTATTTTGGATCGTATTTTAACTCAGAAATATATTTTTATGTAGCAATCATCTCTTTATTTTTATCAATCAGTCTGCAAGAATGTGTCTGTAAAAGCAAACTGATAACTGTATATTATAGCCTCTTCGCTATGGAGGACTATTTACCCTCCAGCTTCTGATTTCTTACTGCTGCTTTTGCGGCTTCTGCTTCTACTTTGCTGCTTACTTCTGCATCTGTGCTTTTTTGCTGCCTCATCTCACAGTGCTCTCTACAGGATCACCCATAGACATTTTATAGCCATATGTTGAATCCATTAGTAGATGACATTGTGAAAGTATGATGCAGAACATTTTACCACCTTTGCTGGCTTTAATTGTACCCTCAAGATAAAGCACTGATTCCCTGCAGTTGTTTATTTAGACTTGTAAATAAGTAAGCTCTATATGTCCTTGTTTCTTACCACCTTTTTATTCTTTACTCTCTTTCTGTATGCTGGATAATTATGTATGTTTACTTTTTCTTCCTACTTGTGCTTTTAGGATTTAGCTGAAATTGAAATTGCTGTTAATGAATTGATTTATTGGACTTTGGGACTTTCATTTTGTTGAATCAATGACTCTTCTTAACAAGGAAGAGAACTGTGCATCTTCCCATAGAATCTTTCCATACAATACACTACATTAAGTTTTTCTCTAAAATTACAAATGTTAACTATGTTTATGACTGTTGTTTTGTATAACCAAAATTCTTTTGAAACAGCATTTATTTAGCTTTTATAGATTGACAGAAGGTTAAGGTGAAGCAAGTAATGTAAATTGTATAATAGCTGTAATTATGTGAATGCAATAATTTTGGTGTTGTGGTTACGTGATGTGAAGTTATGCATGGGAGGCAGAGAGGTTTCTAGAGCCAGTTTTAGCTCATAGATTTTTATATATTGTTTTAGTTTCTCAGTCTTTAAGAGGCTAGTTGAAACTTGCCGTAATGCAACTGTATACAGCTCACTTTAGAGATTTTTCTTTTGCAGTACTATAAGAATTCCTAAAGTCAAGTTATAATATGTAGAAGAATACATTGGTTTACTGATATTTGCATACCAGATTGTGCCATTTTGGGATTTGCACTATGCAAAAATGAGTGCAATGGAAATCAAAGAAAGATGAAAGGCACTACTATACAGGAAACTATCATATTTAAACTGACATATGTGACTGACTTTAAGATCACATTTAGATGTAGTAAAATACATCTCTCTTGAAATGATAGGAGTAGCTTTTAAAGTAAAGATTAATGAATTTATCTGGTTCAGTTAAAGGTTGTAATTTGCCAATCAGTCGTAGCATGAGCAGTGCCTCCGGAGTTATCAGCTGCAGAAACGAGGTTTATAAAGAGCTGCCACACTTAAAAGTTTACATAAAGACATCTTTCATACTGCCTTTTGTTTCCTTTTGGTAGTAGCTGCCTCTGTTTGTTTCCAAGTGGCTTTCTCAGATACCAATTATTATGTTTCATTGCCAAATCTGTTGTACCTGACAAGATGAGATTGTGGACATATGTGGAATATCTACTCTGATATTGTTCTAAATTGTAATGCATGGTGTGAATAATCCCATAAATGAATATCACTTCTGTTTTCACTCAAAATACCAGCTTGTAGCAAACCGAATTGTATTGTGCTTTTTATTCTGCATCTGGAAGAAATACACAAAGTAAGCACCCTGAGAATTTTTACATATTGTTATGTAGTACGAGATACCCTTTGATTAATTTACATATTTGTTTATTTATTCCATATTACTGTAGGCAGAAAATTCAGCACTGGCTCTGGAAAATGAAAATCAGAGAGAACAGTATGAAAGATGTCTTGATGAGGTAAGGTAGATAAAAAGATTGTTCTTACCTGGTACTATAATGAAATGAATAGAAATGAATCTCGCCCTCTCTTACAAGGTTGACATTGTTCTGCAATTGTCTACTATTACCTCATTCTAATTAATTCCAATAACATGTGTTTGGCAGTTGTAGATACTGTTGTCCATGACCTCTACTGTAAATCATGGTTTGACCACACCTCCTCACTGGAAAGGTGAATCCCTGTGACCAATATTTGGAACTGATTTGCTTTTATTAGGAGGATAAACTGTTAATTTGACTACTACGTGTTGTGTACTCCTTTCCTGTAGAGTCGAAGACAAGTGGGAGTGGCTGCTTCCATTAAAATTCCCCCAGCTTTCCTATGTAATGTATTTTGTAACCAGGGAATTAAAGTCTCTCAGCTGCCCATTAGGGTTACATACAGAGCTTTCTATGTTGGGTTTGTTTGTGTTTTTTTCTAGCCATTGGCTTATGTCTCCTACACATCTCAGCTTTTCATCAGACCTTCCAGTTACAGCTACAATATAATTCACCCATTGGTTACTGACCATGCACTCCAGCAATGCTTGCAATTCCAGAAACATCTAGTATCTCTTATTCCATGCAGCTTTCTCCATATATATATTGATGTTTACTTGTTTCTCCTGTTTTTCCTGAAAAAAGGCTCTTCAGCATACGCAAGATCTTAAGATAGTTTTAAGACTTTCAGTAGTTTAAAGAGTTGCTTAGTAGAAATCATTTACCCATTCTACACTAAGAATGCATAGTAGCATAAGGAGTTAGCTAGCATGCAAAAAAACCCAAAAGCAACCACAAACAAAAAACTACACCAATTTCTCACCTGTACATTTGAGAAAAGAGTGCATGAGCATGAATACCACACATAGCAGATGACAATTCATGTCTGCATACCAGCTTTCTAAATTTTTAATTATCATTTGATGAAGTGCTACTGGCATGATGAGCAATACAGCCCTGGTATAAGAAGCCTTCAGTTTAGTGCAGGTTTTCATCAGCAAATCTACACTTTTGCCACTATAACATATTTTTATGAGGGAGCTGGAGTAAAAGACTTGCAGACGTACTTGCCCATGAGGTTATGCTCTGCCTGTTCTGTGGCACTGGGATGCCACCAGAGCCTTGGTCTGCATTGGCCTGAGTCACTGCATTCAGTGCATTCAGTGAATGGTATTTGGATATCTTGGTGATAAGGATAAAATTACCATATAATTGCTAACTTTAGTTTAAATTACAGATTTTCTGATTGTCTAGGAAAAAATCTGCCTACATAATTAATTTTAGAAATTAGTAAAGAACCATAAGTGTCCATTTAGCAAAACACATTATAAAGACAGAAAATATAGGGGGGAATTGTGTTTGCAGTAATGTGATGGATTTCTGAATCAGGGTTGTGTTAATTATTTTTTGCAAATAATTATATTGGACTATGCTCTGAACTTTATTATCTTCACCATTAGGTTGGCTGTTTTCAGTTCTTCCATATTATCACAGCTGTATCCATCTTCTACTGTGTCAACTTGACAAAGTGCTTTGAATCACCTGTGGTTTTGTTCTTCCCTGCTTTACTTTTTGTTTACGTATTTTCTTCCCCCTTTTTTTTTCCTTCCGTCTATTTTGCAGTGACCTCTCTTGTCCTTCCCCATGGCTTGGTATCACTTTTTTCTTCTCTTTCCACTTTCAGCCCCCACAATGTGTTGGCAGTGGCACTGTAATCAAGATTGTTTTAGCTGACACAAAACCTAATTGAACCTAATCCTTTCTGATCACTGAGGTGTTGCCAGTGACTGAGGCAACAAAACCATATTTGATAATTGCAAGTTCTGCAGGAGTCCCAGGTTAGCACCCATCTGAGCACCTTCCTTTTGTGGAACATTACAAGAAATCACACGTTCTCATCCTACTTCATTATACTAACAATAAGGAGAATAGGAGAGGAGATGTAAATAGTGAATAACCCAATCAGTGATTGTGAGAGCCTTCACTTTCAACCAGAGTCTTCTGAGGTTACACTGTGTATGACAAAGTCCTTTCCAAACAGGGATTCTTACTGGAGATCTTAAGCAGATAAAATGCTTTCCATAAATATTTTCGAGGGGGGGGGGAATAGAAAAAAGAAAAAAAAATGCTGCTTAAAATTTTCTTTCCTTTAAGACTTTGTCTGATGCTTCCTGTATTCATAAGTCACCTTACACAATCCCGACTTCTTGAAGGTGAAAATCTCTTCAGACCTTCTCTGGTTTATGCTTCAGGACTTCAGCAGTTTTAGGAGCAGATGTGTTCTCTACAGCTATGTATCTGTTTGTGCTACTTGTCCCAGAGAGACGTGATGCATGTAAGTGGAGGAACACAGTATTACTGAGAACACAAGCTTCTGATCACACCCAAACCTGAGACAGCTAAGCCTGCCACCAGAAGATTACAATAATTATTTTAATTTTGCGTTTGAAGTCTTGGTTTTAAGTGCATTGAACTTCTTCCAGACTGATACACAAGGAGCTACATAGCTCATGCCCAGCTGTTCTGGCTAGTTACATATTTGGGATGTTTGACAGACCCTTGAGGTAATGAAGGCTGGAAACATCATTTGATAACTACTGAAAGAATGCTGCCATCTTTCACTCATCATTCAGCATCCTCAGATTGCAGCTTCTCTCCCCTAAGCACAGGCAAACTCTGCTCAGGGCATTGCAAGCATCATTTAACCTCGTCACCCTGCCAGTAAGTGATCCTGCTTGGTCCCTCAGGCCTCTACAGCAATGCGATAAGGACAGTTGCTATGCACAGTGTGCTTTCTGCTGAGGTGTTGGTGGCCGTTAAGCTATATTTGAAGGAAGTATAAATAACCATCATGGGTTTTCTGTCTATGTGTGACAAAAAGATACCACAGCTGAGGTTTTAAAGCTGTGCCTGCCATTATTTTTTCCTATTTTTCCTTTTTTTTATCACCAATTATTTTACATAGTTCTTTTCATTCCTATTATATCCTACATTTAATATTGTATGAATGCTTGCACCTGTGACTTAAAAATGCATGCTTTGTAATCATTTTCTTGGTAAAATTCACTGAAATTCAACTGTTCATAGAGGTTAAATCTAAAAAGAATATGGGCCAAGCTGAAGTGAGTCCTTTATGAATTTTAATAAATATTCACTGATTTTTAAAGTAATTGTTCATCTCTGAGATGTACATATAAACAACTTCAGAGCAGTATTTGGAGGAAGGTGTCATTGAAATGTTCTAGTACTTGATAAATAAGAAAAGAGCTCATTTAGTTTCAGAAGTACTTCATAAATGTATCTTTCTGTCTCTGAAAAATTTAATACAAACCCCAGGATTGTCTTCTTGTACCTTTGGGGTTTCAAGTTAACATGCTTAATCCTAGTTTCCTACCCTGGAATTCAGCTGTTGGTTTACTGGTAAGTGGTAATGCCTTGTTTATTCACATCACTGTGCCAGCTGAGATTTCTGTCAAGCTTTTCCATACTTACATGCAGGAAATTATGCCACTTAGGGTAGGTGATTTTTTTTCTTTCTGATATTTTAAGAATTAGCTAATAAAAAAAATAAAGGCATTGTATTTTTAAGATTTGAGATTTGAATAAAATACAAAACTTTTCATTTTAGTACACTTGAAATGTATTTGTGCATATGAAATCATACATTAAAGGCAGCTATGTAAAATGTCAGTACTTGTTAAAGGTGTAATAGATGATACACTAGGGTCTCTGATTCATTCTTCTATACCTTTGCTATTAAGACCACTTTATAACATGCATACATAAAGCATAGCTGTGTAAGGAAAAAGTGAAGGTGGTTCTTTTATCTCTTTCATTGCAATCCACGAAAGGAAACCTCACTTTAAGATCTTGGCTATTAGGAAAGAAAGGCAGGCACTGTGAAGGCAAGCAGTGCCATCTCCTACATAACAGCAGACTAAAGAACCAGCCATCTCTATCCTGTTTCCTGTTTTGCCTTAACTGCATGAATCACAAGTCAAGTCGTTTTACAGCCTTCTTTTCGCAGGGATTGAGCTACACTTCTGCCGTATATCAGTGGAAGTTTCACATACTCTGCGTCTCAGAACTCAGTCCCTCTGCCATCAGTGGTCTCAGTTGCCTCAGTTTTTGGTATTTGTGACTATCAGTTTTGTAGTGCTGGTTTATGTTGTTCCCGCATAGCTGTGGTGTCTCTTAATATGTGTAAGTAAAAATGAAGTAGATATTATTCCACTTTCTAACTGCTAAATTAATCTTAGTAACTACAGAACATTTCACTGAAGGCTTCCCACATCTGTTCCTGCTGAAAACCAAGAATACAGACCTGAAAATGTAGTTGAATGGTTTCCAAAGTTGCTGGGCACTAGAATAAAATAACCTCATTTTGTAAAGAAACTAGTTGCATATCTCTCCTATTGAGATCTATGGGAGCTACGGATCACTGGCATGTACTTTCATTTAGACATATAACTTCACACGCTTAAAGCTGGAAAATTGGTCACATATGCATCGGCAAGTTCAGGTTTTCCCATTTGGAAGATTATGCCATTTACACTCCTCTGTGCAATATGTAAAGCTGTAAGGAGTAATTTTGTAAGCTATTCTGTTGTGAGTGACTAGTACACACTTCAAAGAACCTTTTAGTTCTTTCTTGGTAAAGTAACTCCATGTCAGAAAGTAAAAAAATAATGTATTCAATATGGTCTGTTCAATTTTCAGGTAGAGCAAACAGACATTAAAAGTACATGCCAGAAGGAATACTGTCAGATGTAGATCCTGAAAGCCTATAGGGCAAGGCATATGGTTTTTCAGAACTGAAACATGTTTACTTCTGTTAGTTATTACTGTTCTAATATTAGTCTGTGTCTTCTGTTAAATCATGTATAGAGCTATTTTATGGGACCATTGTTCCACGGGCTGCCTTAAGTTAGGGACCAGCTTAGAGAAAAAATTGATACCAGGCAATTTTATGAGAGTATGAATCAAATTTACCTTTGGGATCTAACAGAATTGAATTATTTCCAGAAATGAATTAGCTTCAGCTCTTTCCTCAGAATTCAGTTCACATCAGTGGTGTGGGTTTTTTTCTTTAATTTGCCAAGAGTAAGAAGAATCAATGCAGGTTTGGCAACATCTGCATATGCTTTAATTTCTGAAAGCCAAAACTAAACCATAAATCATAAATATGCTCTATTTTTGCACATAGTGAGAACTCTAGTTACTCTGCCTAAATACAAGGCCATAAATATAGAGAAACAGGTTGTATGATAACATGCATATATAGTTTTAAATTACTTTAGAAAGGTAACATACAAGTTAGACATCATCAACAGAAAATCTTGTCTCAATCCCTGTTTCTGTCCCTCCTTCTTCCTCTTCGCTGTCCCCATGCTTGCTAGTAAATATAAATTAGAAAGGATGTATAAAATAAATAACTTCAGAATTCCCTGTTGAATATATAGTTGTACTAATCAATGGTATGTAATCTCATTCAAGTCAATTATTCTATGTGGTGTGAATTCCTTCCAACCACATTCTGATGACAGTAGGTACTTTAATTTTCAGTAGCACTTCATGGTTTCTGCTTGCCATGGTAGATGTACCATTTCGTCAATATTGAATCAAGAAACAATTAAACTTCATGAAAACATTTAGGACTCCATCCTCGGCTGGTAAAAATCAGCTCTAGTGAATACAGTCAATCCATGCTGATGCAAACCAGCTGCATATTCAACTGTGAAAGTCCAAAGATGAGATAAGTTAACCAAATGTCCATCGTGTCATGCTGCAATTGATACGTTTGTTTATAATGAGGACTAGCACAGAAGTAGTTAATGTGTATTTCATGTACTCCTACTAGTATTATCTGATGAAAATACTAGTAAATAACAGTATGGTTTAGATAGTGGTTGTAGATAGCAGAGTGTAAAGCCACAAAAGGAGGTATTACTGTGCATACACACACAATAACATACTTACACCATTTTATTTATTTATTTCAGGTAGCTAATCAGGTTGTTCAGGCTCTACTTACTCAAAAGGTAAGTTGTGGTTTGAGTATTGTGGCATAACTTAAAGCTCGCAGATGTTCATTTTTCATTTGAGGGATATATTCTTGTATAGCATACGTTTTTTTAAACTATGTTCACACATTTAATTACCAAGGCTGCCACATGTCAGACACAAAGTAAAGTTTTTTGTAATCCAAGTGAATAAAAATCTGTAAGACTGTATATCTTACAATCTTAGCTATTGTTTATCTATATTGACACAATAGCATCTGAAAATTCTTCCTCCCGGTGGTGATTTTTCCATTCCTTACCCATAATGAGTTACATCACTCCCACAGTCCATTCCTGTGGAATGTCCAACAAACAAATTACAGTGCATGTCAATAGCTGGCATGCTCGCTTACATTCAGTGGAAGGAAAGACTTCCCAGTGTGGGCCTGTGCTTCTGTGAGTGAAAGAGAAGGCTCTGTGTGTAGAATGGGGATTCAGCTACTCTACTTGTGGGCCGGTGACCAGCAATGGAGAACGTGCATTTAGTCTTAGAAAACCTTTTGATGTCCTCCTGCTCCATTCTCCTGGCAAAGCAAAGGAAGTATGACACAGGCAAAACTCTTGTAGGGTGATTGCAAGCCTGGCAGAATGAAAAGATGCTACTATGCCTTCTCTAAAGGTCTGTTCTGGATTAAGTCATGTCTGAAGTTTCCATTCACACTCCACATGGTTGGATATGAAGTATGGTTGTTTCACCTAAAACCTAGTTGGAGGAGTAAAATTAAAAATTAACTTCCTAAAATTAAGAAGTGATTGGGGGGGGGGGGGGGGGTAAGTAAGATGAAGTTAAACAGGGAGCATAGCAAGTAAAATAATCAGCTGCCTACAGAGGGGAGAGGAGTGACTGGTAGGACAATTCTACAAAAAAGTGGTCTTTGAGTTGAACATGATTCCGTGATTTCATTTGGGAGGAGGAGGTGGGGGAGACAAACAAAATCTCATAAAGATATGTAATAATAAGCTATGAACCTTGAGATATTCATGAAATATCCTTTGTGAGATCTAGACCACTTGATGAATATGGCATTCTTAATAATGCTTTGGATCATTTAGCTTTAAAAAGACAAGTCTGAAAGAGACATAAATACGATCTTTTAGTGCGGATAGTGCAAAGAAGAGTATAAATTGTTTTGTCTGCACTGAATGACAGGACAAGAAATAATGTTTTTAAAATGCAGCAAGAAACACCAAGTCAAGATAATAAAAGGCATCTTCTATATGCCCAAAAGCCTTCTAGATTCAAATAGTTTTTGAGGATGGGCTCGAAAGCCTCCATTGTGGACACCATTTAGAACAGAGGAGCATCATTCAGAATGCCCCCCATAAAAGGGACGATCATGGTCTGAGGGTGACAGCAGGGCAGGCAGGAAGCTGAGCACCAACTGTCAGGGTCAGGCCTGGAGGCAGTGATCAGTGTCAGCCTCGGTCCTATGTTTGCTGGTGAAATCCATAGGGAGGAGGCAGGTCTGCTGAGCAAAGCCAAACCCAGGGGTCAGGATGCAGCTCAGGATCAAGCAGACAGGAGGCTGGGTGCAGGTGTAGCTGCAAGGTGGCTGCTGAATGGCTCAGACCTGAACAAGACTACCTTGAACTCTGCCAACTAAACTCATTCATTCCAGGGAGTGTGCGCTGACAGCAGAATAGACAAACATCTGCATCCATAACCATCTGCATCTAACTGAATGGTAAATAGGTGCAGAAGGTTGCATTGGGCCATCTACAAATCAGGGAGTAGGCCCTTCTAAAGCCCTTACTGGGCAGATTTTTTGTGAATCAATTTTCTGACGTTCTAGATGGATTAAAAGATGCTCAGGGAGATGTTCTGGCCGTGTTAGGTCTGCTCTTAGGTATCCTGCCCTGAAGACAGAGATGTCTAAGTTACCTGTAGGTGAGTGATGCAAGACTGTGGAGGGTATAGTTGCCCATTATATAGATAATAAATTCCTATGGCCCAAGCTAGCATTAGGAATCCAGAAGTAATAATGTTCTCTAAATCTCTTCACCTGACAGCTGTGGCCACAAAATAGCCACACAGCTGTTACCACAGGTTAGGGTTGAAAGTATCATTTTTTAATCCCGCGTTTTTTTTTGCTGCACAACAAAGCCTTTTAGTCTAGAGAAGGGATACTGCCATACAGGAATTGGAAGTATTGTAGCTTGGAGGTGATTTGTGCAAACCACAACACATGGGGAAGCTTTCACTGTTGCTGTCTGTGCTGTATTACTCTTCTGTACTGTGTATACACACATGCTGTATGGTCTGTGTATCATCAGAGGACTGCAGTCTGCAAAGCTATTGCTGTAACACCTTCTAGAAATGTAACTTCAGCTATTTTTTGAAAACTCTTAGATCTGTGTTTCAGTTTAGCTTAAATGGAAGTGTTTTCTCACGTTAATATACACAAAAACCTCATCCTCATTTTGTAATATAAAACCATACGTGATTAAATGTTTAGCGGAGGGTTAATCTCAATATATTAATCTCTAGTTTGGGAATATTATGGTTGTTTTGCAAATGAAGAGAGGAGCTTCCTGAGTCCCTTCACAAAGGCATCAGACATTCTGATGACTACATAGTTTCTCAGTAATGAATCCTCCCAAACCCATAGGAACCAAGGAGTTCATACGGATACAATAAAAACAGATTTGAATACATTTAATAAAGTGATTTACTTAGTATTGATGGGATTTAGCAGCTGCTTACCCATTACTGAGTAATAACAGCTAATTTAATATCCATAGAAAGAGGAAAGAGGGTACTTTTCTAAATGCTAATGAATATTAACTGTTAGCGTGCTCCTGACACCATTCATACAAGTCCTTTTATAAGAAAAGACAGAAACACAATAGCATACAATAAAAAGGAAATTGGACTTCTCACACCAGTCCCAAATAGCTAGATACTGGAATCCAAGTAGTAAGTAGTAAACAGATAAATCTACCATTGCACAGCTGAGCAGTAAGACAGAGCCAGTCATGCCACAGTGAGATAACACATCTCTGGGGCATAGTGAGACATGAAGAAAAGCCAAGAGCTTTCAGAAAATGGAGAAGAGTGGTTTTGTACAGTAACGGGTACTGCGTAGGCTTTGCTGTGAATTTGAAATTGCCCCTCAAGGACTAATTTTTGTTTAAATTAAGTAAATGCTGTAATGTAACGAATAAAGCACTGTGTACCCACCGGTATGTGGAAAGACTGTGATTCCACTGAGAGATTCTGGTGACACAAATTGAGTGAGCAAAGCTTGAGTGATTTATCAATGTCACTGAAACCTTGAAATGGAATTACATTCTTAAATGTGCGCTCTTCAACTATATAATTTGTTACAATATGTATAAAATTTCTCTAATATGAGAGGCTTTTATTTTGCCCTTTTTTTTTTTTTTTTTTTTTTTACTGTGGCTATGGAAAAAACTATATTTAATTGAGATTTGTGCTGAATTGGCCATAGAGCAAAATTGCACAATTCTACATAGAAAAATTATATAGATTTTCTGCCACTTACTAATAGAAAATTTTATCTCTAGGAAGTTTAATAAGTCAGAAACCCAATAAAATTATTTCAGGGAAACCTGTGTGCTCTGATACTTACTGGAAGTATCCATTCTTTCTCCTTCCACCCAAAGACTTCTTACATCTTGAGATGTTGAGAGTCCTGGAAACGAATTTTTAATTTCCTCTCTCCCCCCATGTAAGACCTGGATCAGCAGTTTGAAATTTGAGTTATTCCGCTTAATGAATTCGTTTTGTGATCTGTGTATCTGTTCTTTGCATATTACCCTCCTCCACAGGAGTATATTCCAGAGAATACTTTTTTACTCTGGTTTCTGTATGAAAGTTATTTCTTCTTCATTAATGAAATAAAAAAGACATTAATTAAGTCTTAGACGAAGCAACTTCAGAGGAAGAGCAATGTGTTTCTGGAACCTCTAATGACGGCATTGAATCACGATTTGGAGAAAAGTGAGTCTCATACTCAAGAGAAAAAAGGAAGGACAGAGAGATGCTTGGGTATTACTGTAGTGAGACCATAGGAATACCTTAGATATTTGGGAGATTACTATCTTAAATAGCTGGTTGTTTTGCCCACAGGGCAGGAATTCTATGCTTCAGGCATTTGGTAGTTGCATTACTTGGTAATTTTAGGACTTTGGAATTCTAAACTCAGAGTTTATTTTACCAGAATGCTGCTACCTTTATGTGCCTTATTTCTCCTCTGGGCTATATGTGGCATTACCATTGGCACAGTTTATAGCATCTGGGTGGGTAATCTACTATCTTATCTTTCACTTTTTACATAAAGTCTAAAGTTTGAAACATAGATCTCACAGTTCTAAAACTGCAAGGTGGGAAAGTTTGGAGCAGAGGCATTGCTAAGATTTATTTTTTATATACATTTTTAGTTTCTGTTAATAATTTTTCCTTCTCAGTGCACTTGGTAGTGTTTAAATGTTAAACATGTTTGTAACAGCTAAGGCTCTGTTTTAAATTCCCTGATTATTTGTGAAAGGGAGATAATGCTGGGTCTTGATGCTTGCATTTTCCTAATAGAGATTACCTTGTACAAGGCCAGAGATATGAGGTCTCAATGACAGAAATCAAAGCTTTAGGGCTTCACAAAACATTAAACCCAAGTTTTTGGGGGGGTCATGTTGGAAGGCTCTAGCAATTTTATTTAAATAGCCATTTGGCTGCTACCTATAACAAATATTAAGAAGCTATCAAGAGAACATAAATGCATTCATCCAGTAGCATCATAAAATCTGATACATACTATATACATAAAAAGATGTTTATAATTTTCTGAAAGTCTCAAGCTTATTTTGTTGTGTGTTCACATCTTACAACCTCAGTGCTGGTTAGAGTGGAGACCAGAGCAACTGTAGGCAAGAATTTAAGCTACATCTGACTATAATTTCCTCCTATGAGTTGTTTTCTCATAAAGCCAGGTCTTAATGTTGATAGTGGTATTGACAGAACATCATGTGGGGATCTAGAGGCTTGTTTCTCCACCTTCATGTGGTGGAAAGCATTACCAACTGGGCAATACCAAAAGGCAGCAACTGTCCTAAATTTAAATGAATATGGGGAAGTATTTGAAGATTTTTTTTATTTTTTTTATTTTTATTTTTTTAAATAAAGCTGGGTATGGCCACACCTTTTTTTACTTTTGTTTGTAAACTCTCCAGGGAGATTGCTTTTTCTGATTTATGAAGCTCTCACGCCTAAAATGGAAAATTGCACAAATTGGCTAAAATCCTCTCTCCAAAATCATCTTTCTGATAGATGTGTGTATTCCTTCAACTGGCCAGGAAAAGCAGGTCTTGCATTGAAGGCAGGTAGGTAGGTAGGTAGGTAGGTAAGTAGGTAGATAGATGGATAGATAGATAGATAGATAGATAGATAGATAGATAGATAGATAGATAGATAGATAGATAATTTGCTGTACCCAGAAACCATTAGTGGCTTGTTCATGATGATGTTAAAAGACCTGCATCTTTCAGTTTTGACAGTAATGTCTGCACCTTAAGATTCAGAGACTCTCTAATGGCCTATTTTAAGGTTTTTTTGGTACCTCATGTTGGAAATCTCGGACAGGATCATATTGCCACATGCATCTGGTGTGTAAACGTTTTACTATGGCCTATAGTGTAGTTCTGCTGTGGCAAGTTAAAGTGGGGAAGAAACAGACCATACACAACATGCCGTCCAGCAATGCTGACTTGGTTATTCCAGGGGATCGGACTTCTGAGGAATACCTTGAAGGCACAGTATCACTTTGAACTTCTTCCTGGTTTGGTATAGTTTACACTTTTTTCCTTAGCTTGCGCTTTCTTACAATATTCATACTTTAATTGCTGCTTTCTGCTTTGTGTTGGCTGCAAAATGAAACATATTGCTAGCAAAGTCACTTTTTATACTAACAGAAAACTCCAAATGGATGTGTCAGGTAGCTACTCTTTCACATTACAAGATTTTTTTAATCTTGTCCCATGATGATCAAACAACCAGAGAAAATGAAGTAGGGCATTTTTCTGATTCATACTGTTTTAAAAGTTGTATGTGTATTTCTGCTTAGCATCTGACATTAGAGCTTTGTAAGTGCTTCGGTTACCTGCTTTCTAAAATCCTATTTTCCCTTCTGCCACAGGATTTGAGGGAGGAATGTATAAAGCTGAAAATGAGAGTTTTTGATTTGGAACAACAGAATCAAACATTAAGTGTGCTTTTCCATCAGAAAGTCAAACCAGCTTCTGACCTCCTTCTTCAGGTAGGAGATGGCAATTTGCAGAAAGCAAACTATGAGCTTTGTGTTTCTTACAATTATAAAATATATTTTTTTCATTTTAAGGTTATGGCAGTAAGCAGGAAATGACAGTTGATATATTTAATATTTTGGAAGAATATCTGTTATCTATAATCTGATACCACTGAAACTGCGAGTGTACACCAGTAAGATATGACTACATATTAGATGCAAATGTGGAGAGGATCACACCTGCAAAGTAACTTACTTTTTAGGTGTTTTTTCACTATGATAAATGGAATTATATGGGTTCATTATCCCTTTGTAGGGGAGAAGCTCTGATTCTTTTAACATCCAGCTTGATGGTGAGCAGTGTAATTTCCTGTGAGAAGACAGCCCATTTATTTAACTTTTGCCATATGTATTACTTTCCTGGTTTCAGCTTACTTACAAGGACTTAAGTACATCTTCACAGACCCAGAGTGATTTTTTTTTCCAAATGTTTTATGGAAGGATATAGCTGAGAAACCAATTGACCCATCTCCCACTCCTTTGCCATTCTGGAATAAGAGATGTTTCAGTATCTCTTTTCATTTGGCAAAGTCCGTTATTGTGAATGCATCCATCGCTTTGTCATCCTTTTGTAGAAGTAGAATTGCTTTGCAGAAGTTCCAACAAACCTGACCATGAACTAGAACAATAAATGAGGATTTTTTTTTAAAGACTCTGCAAGTTTCTAACAATATGACAAATTCTGGGTTTAGCAATCTCTGTTATTTCTTACTAAAAAACAAACAAACAAACAAAAAACAAAAAAAACCCAACCAAAAAAACCCAAACATTCATTTTGGAGGAGTCAGATAGGTAGGTGATGTTAAATAAGTATGTATATCTTACCTAAATTCTCTGATGCTGTGCATGTGTATCTCAACGTAAAATTTGACCCTTGCACTGTTGCTAAACAGCTGAGGGCTGTTAACTCTCATCAGCTCATGCTGTTTACTGAGGAAGCATGGTCTCCTCACCAACTGGTGCTTAAAGTCAAGGGAATCCCGGGGGTGGCAAACAGCTATACTTACATACTGCAGAACTGAAGCTTGGGCAGAGTGAGGCCAGGTTACCATCACAGGGATCTGGGTTCTTGTGTTATCCTGAGGTTCTTGTTCTGTCTGTTTATTTTGTGTTGATATAGGTATTGCTAGATCAGGACTTTCTCTCTTCTAATTGCTTCTGCCTTGCCCTAGCTGTTAAAACACTTCATATGTAATCAAAAAAACAAAAACAAAAAAAAAAACAAACCCAAACTAAACAGACAAAAACCCAAACCAACAAAAAACAGATGAATAAAAAACCTTGGTAAATTTGTGAGTTTCCAGAACCTTGTTTATCCTCTGACTGTACTCCAGACTTGAATAAATAGTATATAGTCTGTGATCCTGCAGTCTGAGGTGTAAAATCTGGAGAAGGGTGTTTCCTTAGGGCTGAAATTAAGCAAATACTGTTGTGTGCCTGCATAGATTTGAAGCATTGTATGTATTATGTCTTTTTGGAAATGCATACATACCAGATTTAGAGCAATAGCTAAACCCTTTTTTTTTAATCTGTTGCTCTACAGAAGAGTACTAAATATATGGTTAAGGACATTCCTGTTAAAGCATGACCCTAATCAAAGTGAATGGGCAAATATTGCTAACTGGGAGGAGGGACAGGCATGACACATGGTGTTAATTTCACCTTTCTAGTACTGTCTGATACAGTACAGTTCAATTTTATTTAATGCTGATCTCATCCTGGGAGTATTCACTCTCAGTAGAACTACAGGTTTTGAAGAATGCTGTAGAAGAGGGTGA
The DNA here is from genome assembly GCF_028554395.1 of Pezoporus wallicus. NCBI lineage: Eukaryota > Metazoa > Chordata > Aves > Psittaciformes > Psittacidae > Pezoporus > Pezoporus wallicus. The sequence goes on from NW_026637685.1 coordinate 720,175, forward strand.
AAGCTTAAAAAAAAAATAATACCCGTTGCTTTTTCTGAATATCCACTCCGTGATTTGGTTGTCTGTTACCATCGAATTATTCTGTAATTGACATTAGAAGACTTGTATTTTTTTTGTGTATTTGATTTTGAGCAAATACAACATGATTCATTTGTCTTCTTAGGAATCAAATTATTCATATTTTTTTCAATGAAAAGATTGATACCAGTGTTTTGAATTTGACTGCAGGGTAATGGCCTGTGCACAAGACTAATATCACCGTATTGTTTTAACTCATGCTTCTCACACAATTCAAAAGAAAAACTTATTACTACCAATTTAAAAACAAAAACAATAACAAAGAAAACACATGTAGTAAGGTGTTCATGACTGCTGCTGTGAAAATGTTATTAAAAGTATTACATTTTCATGCATTTACAAGAAGTTTAAGTACTTAGGGAATTGAAGGGTCTAATAATGTTTTAAATGAAATATGTGTGTTTTCTTGAGACATGTGATTATGTATATTGCTGTGGTTAGACATAAGGAAGAAGTTCTTCACTGTGAAGGTAGTGAGGCACTGGAACTGCTTCCCCAAAGTGATAAACGCTCCATCCCTGGCAGTGTTCAAGGCCAGGTTGGACGGAGCCTTGGATGACATGGCTTAGTGTGAGGTGTCCCTGCCCATGGTAGGGGGGTTGAAACTAGATGATCTTAAGGTCCTTTCCAACCCAAACCATTCTGTGATTCTATGTAAGTTCTTTACTACTAGAAATTTTGGTGTGCTTACTGCTTGTAGGGAGTGAAACAGAGGATATGTCACTTCTGTCATGAAAAGATTAAGTAATGCAGTCTCTGCAAAATGTAAGGTGGAGAAAGAGATAACTTGGGCTTTTTTTTGTCACCTCTTTGATGTTGTAGACAATTGTAAGAGCTACCCTATCTTTCTGGGCACATTCTTTCTAGCTGAAGTGTGTGATTTACAGAGCCAGTATTAGGATAGATAAATAAGGAGAAGCCAGATCACCTCTTTTTTCTTAAAAAAAAAAAAAATAGTAATTATTCAGGCAGTCTTCTCTCTGAAGCAGCTTTCTTAAAATGTTGAAGCCAAGGAAAAGTGTTTCTGTCTCAGCACCATCTGAGGAAGAGCAATAGTCTTACTTAAAAGCTAGCACAGAAGAGTAGATTCTGTCCAAGCAGCCTTCATTTTTGAATGTGGTTGCTAAAAATTGATGAAATTCTGCCTGTCATAGAAAGAGGGGTTTGGGAAAGAAAACTGGGAGCTCCATTTCAGTGAGCCACCTTGTATTTCATCTGCAAGTGGGAGAGATAGTTGGGAATAATAGACTAAGATTTAAATTTGAGTACAGTAAAACTGATTGGAAGTGAAGAGAGAAATCTGTGGAGGTGATGTACAGACGGTTGCTGAAGGGATAAGAAAATCCAAAGAGAAGATACAAGAGTAGGAGTAAGAAGTCTTAAATGAAACTTAGCACTTCTGCTTTGCCAGTGTACAGCAGCTATGAATTATTTTTAAATGCAAATGTCAATATATTTCTGTTTTTGCCTCATTTTTCCTAAATGATGTACTGTTTTCTTCAGAGAAACTTTACTGAAATCACCAAATTACAGTGCTCTTCCATTTCTTAGTTCTGGCATTTTGCAGACTTGTTTTGCTGCTGGGTGTGGACTGCTCAGTCTTGAGACAGATCTTTTCATAGATCTTTCTCCTTGTTAGCCTCCTTTTTACTCATATTTGAAAATATAACTAATAACATCGAACCTGTTTCTGATGTTACATATCCTCCTATTACAACAATGATGACTTGTAGAAAGTTACTAATGATAACAGGGGTCAGGGTTTGTCTTCTCATAGATATCACCATAATTTGTTTCTATTTTGTATCTCTGTTTGTTAGCTGAATTGTTCCCAAGGATGATGTCTTGCTTTAACTTTTCACCCAGAAAGCTGTTGTTGCAGACTTTTTATAAAGCATGTGAGGAACCATTAGTGAAAGGTTTTAAAAAGTGGCAAGTAAAAAAGACCTTAGGCCCCCTGTAGGAGAGGATCTGGTTGAGGACCGTCTTAAGAAAATGAACATGTACAAGTCCATGGGACCTGATGAAATCCATCTGTGGGTCCTGAAGGAGCTGGCAAATGAAGTTGCTAAGCCACTGGCCATCATATTTGAAAAATCATGGCAGTCAGGTGAGGTTCCTGACAAACTGGAAAAAAGGGAAATATAACCCCCATTTTCAAGAAGGGGAAAATGGATGACCCGGGAAATTACAGAGCAGTCAGTCTCACCTCTGTGCCTGGCAAAATCTTGGAGCAGGTTCTCCTGGAAGGCATGCTAAGGTACATGAAAAACAACAAGGTGCTTGGTGACAGCCAGCATGGCTTCACTAAGGGGAAATCCTGCCTGACCAATTTGGTGGTCTTCTATGATGGGGCTACAGAACTGACGGACAGGGGTAGAGCAGTTGATGTCATCTGCCTGGACTTGTGCAAAGCGTTCAGCACTGTCCCACATGACATCCTTGTCTCTAAATTGGAGCGACATCAATTTGATGGATGGACCACTCAGTGGATAAAGAACTGGCTGGGTGGCCGCACACAAAGAGTTGTGGTCAATGGCTCAGTGTCCAGCTGGAGACCAGTAATGAGTGGTGTCCCTCAGGGATCAGTTTTGGGAGCGGTCTTGTTTAACATCTCTGTCACTGACATGGACAATGGGATTGAGTGCACCTTCAGCAAGTTTGCTGATGACACCAAGCTATGTGGTTCGGTTGATACCCTGGAGGGAAGGAATGCCATCCAGAGGGACCTTGACACGCTTGTGAGGTGGGCTGATGGAGTTTAACCATGCCAAGTGCAAGGTCCTACACCTGGGTCGGAGCAATCCCAGGCGCGGCTACATGTTGGGTAGAGAAGAGATTCAGAGCAGCCCTGTGGAGAAAGGCTTGGGGGTGTTGGTTGATGAGAAAATGAACATGAGCCAGCTTCAGTGTGCACTCGCAGCCCAGAAAGCCAACCATATCCTGGGCTGCATCAAAAGGAGTGTGACCAGCAGGTCGAAGGAGGTGATCCTGCCCCTCTACTCTGCTCTCGTGGGACCTCACCTGGAGTATTGTGTGCACTTCTGGTGTCCTCAACATAAAAATGACATGGAACTGTTGGAACAAGTCCAGAGGAGGTCCATGAGGATGAACAGGGGACTGGAGCAGCTCACATATGAAGAAAAGCTGAGAAAGTTGGGGCTGTTCAGCCTGGAGAAGAGAAGGCTGTGTGGAGACCTCATAGCAGCCTTCCAGTATCTGAAAGGGGCCTATAGGGATGCTGGGGAGGGACTCTTCATTAGGGACTGTAGTGATAGGACAAGGGGTAACGGGTTAAAACTAAAACAGGGGAAGTTTAGATTGGATATAAGTGTCCTGGGTTCAGCAGTAGCAGTCATGTTTTTTCCTTTGTGTTAACTGGTGCAGTGCTGTGTTTTGACTTCTAGTTTGAGAACAGCGTTGGTGAAGCCGATGTTGTCGGTTGTTGCTAAGTGATGTTTACCCTGACCAAGGACTCTGTGAGGCTCATGCTCTGCCAGGGAGGAGGGGAAGCTGTGAGGAAGCAGAGACGGGGCGCCTGACCCGGGCTAGCCGGGGAGGTATTCCATACCACAGCACGTCATGCCCGGGGTGGGGGGTAACTGGGAGTTACCCGGAAGGACAGGAGCTTCTGGGTGGAACTCGTTTTCTTGGCCGGTGGTATCGTATTCTCTTCCCTTGTTATTTTCCCTTATCATTGTTTTAGCTGATAGTAGCGGTGGTGATTTGTTGCTGGACTGTTCTTGTCTCAACCCGTAGGAGTTGCACTCTCTCGATCCTCCTCCCTGTTCCTCCGGGAACGGGGAAGGGGAGAGCCCCGGTGCAGGGGGGGGGAGACGGACACGGACCTTGATTGTTGTCAGCTCGGCACCACTCACTGGGAGTGAGTGAACAAGTTACCTGACTGGGTTTAAACCACGACAATAAGGAAGAAATTCTTTCCTGTTAGGGTGGTGAGGCACTGGAATGGTTTGCCCAGGGAAGTTGTGAATGCTCCATCCCTGGCAGTGTTCAAGGCCAGGCTGGACAGAGCCTTGGGTGGCATGTTTAGTGTGAGGTGTCCTTGCCTATGGCAGGGAGGTCGGAACTGTATGATCTTAAGGTTCTTTTGAGCTCTAACTATTCTATGATTCTGTTATTCTAAGTAGCAATATTTATTGAGTTGATTTATTTGATTAAATAAGTAATAAAATTTTCCTAGTTGAGAAAGTATAAAATAATATTTCTAGTCATAAGATTTACAATACTTCTGATCCTAAACTATATTTTCATTGCCATTTTATTTCCATCATAAAAATTCTACTTTATCAATCCCAGAACAAAGCAGGTAGGACTCTTCAAGCATCTATTTTCTCGTGTGTTTCTCTGGCTAGATTAGTTTCATTTAGTACTCATGGACCATCCATGTTGTTTAATTTTGTCTAAGATTTTTTCTAGAATGCTACAGCACAGTCCACTGAATTCTCAGGTCAATTTAAATAATAACTACTTTGTTATGACTTCATTGATACTAGCATTTTTAATAACCTGACAACTGCGTCCTGGCATACAAGACAGAGTACAGCTGTATGTGCTTTGATGGAAATTGTTGTACATCTTATCAGGAAGGGGTGAATTGCACCAGTGACATTATAATATATGGGAAGAAAAAGAAGGCAATTAATTGCCCTAAAATCTGATAAAAGGAGATGGAATATGTAGCCTCAGAGTCTGAGTCTGACCTCTGGTTCAGACATCATTAGGTATGATGATGTCTGAATGCAGAGGTTAAAAGTGAAGTTACATTTACAGCAGTCAGATAGATTAAATATTTAAGTATTTCAGAAAGTAGGTATTTGAGGGTTTGAAATTAAAGCTAAAGATCTTTGCACACTATTAGAAAACAGTTTGTCAGCAGTCCAAAGTATATTTCAGTAACTAGATCATTATACGCTGAGCAGCAGTATAATTCCCATCTCACAGAAGCCAGCTACTACTCCTGCCTTGTGCCTCCAGGCTCTTCAGAGAGTAGACAGACTGAGACCAAGATCAGCAAATTGTATTTAAAGTTTTGAAACTCCTGCAGTTGACCTGCTTATTTTCTTACTTCACGTTTGTTCTTTTGTATTCATCAGATTGTCAGGGCCATCTGCAAAGCTTCTGAAAAGTTCCAGTTTCAGAACAAACTGTCTTTTCCTTCTCAGTAAACATATAAATCAGGTGTGGCAGTATCTGTAGTGATACTTACTTTCTCAGAAATCGGGACTGGTGGCTTGAAGGAGAAATTAATCTCAGATCTGCTAATTGTTTCAGCAGTAGTGGAAAACTTCTTAAAAGCTACCTCAATCTCAAGGATTTTATCAACAGATAAAAAGGTAATCACATAAATCTAAAGCAGGTTTGACATATATTAAGTTTAAACTAGTACATTAAACTTTATGCAAGAATTGCATTGCCAGTAGAGCACCTACTAAGGAGTGAGGTGGTGTTTTTTACACCATTTGCAGTTCTCAAAATATTTCAGACCACAGCCCTGCTGCAGTGCTTTCTCTTGCTCAAGGTTACCAAAGGTGCACAATCGCTGTCATGAAGATCCTGTCCCAAGAAAAAGCATCCAGACTTGTAGCAGTGTGAAATTCTAAGAATACTTCTGTGTATCTCAGGAGATACACAGGATTAGATAGTGGCTTAGTAAAAAGCGCTTAAAGATTTTTGAGACTTTCAAGAATGAATTAAAGGATTATTTCTTCATGTGAAGATGCCAATGTCATAATTTTCAGTCTTGCATTATCCCAGTAAACTGGTACCTGCTTTCTATTTCTGTCATGTCCTCACTCACCAATAATATCTGAGAAGACAGAAGTACAAAGCTTTGAATCTCTGTACTTTATCTCAGTTTACAGCATCAGCGTGTGATAATACATTATAAACAGTATTTCTTAATTGCCGTGTTTGCAGCTCCAGTTATGTGCTGAGAAAACAATCCAGAATTCAAGTATTCATGAAAGCCTACTGGTTAGATGAACGGGTGACCAAAGTCAGTGATGAGAGAAGGAAACATCCCCCCTCCAAATTAATTTCATCTAATCCCCCTAAGCCATATGACCTAGTTCTGAATGAACAGCAGCAACATAATACCTGAAGGAATTAGGCTGGATATCTGATACCCAACCAGCTCTGGAAGGAGGACCTAAGGTAGGCAGATGTTTAGAAGAGCACTGAGAATCATCGGATATCATCTGCCACAGTGGTTCTCTATGGGCCATCTCTAGTCACAGGGACTTATTCTCGTGTAAATCACAGCCATGGTGTGTAGATGTCCAAGAAGCTTTGTGAGATCCCTTGAGTCAAGTAACTGGGATGGCTTTTCTTGTCCCTGAAGGACACCATTCTCTAACACAGTGAATCCAAGCATACTCTTTTCTCACTAAGGAAAGCGTAAAGCATTCATTCTTAAAATAAAACATTTGCTAAATTTATTTGCTGGATCTGAACCTAATCAAGGCTGACAAAATACCGTTACAAAAAATATTCAGGTGTGGTATGTAAGAGGAGAGGTAGGGCAGTATCCTTCACAACATTTCAAACTAAAGAAAAACAAAGAACAGTTAGAACAGCTAGAGGTGCAGTGGATAATAGTATTTTATTATGAGGGAGTTAGATCAACTGACCTGATAGGTCTCCTCCATCTACAACTTGTGTTTTGTTTATTTTCTTCTTGGCAGACTGTTGTCCCTTATTTCAGTACCTAAATTCCTACCAGTTTGCTCTCAAACAAAAAGAAAACTAAAGTTTACTGGAAATATAGAACTGATGAGAATGATAATGCTTTTAAGAGAAATTTACTCCCAACTGCTAGAATTTCTAATGTCCAAGTACTTCAGCTAGTCTTGAGTGGTTCCCAAGACGAGCACTGAAAGGCTTTCCATATCAGAATCATAGAATTGTAGAATGGTTTGTGTTGGAAGGGACCGTAGAGATCATTTAGTTCCAGCCCCCTTGACATGGACAGGGACATTTCCCACTAGACCAGGTTGCTCAAACCCCCTTTCAACCTGGCCTTGACCATTTTGTGATACAATTTAAACATATATATTTTTAGATGGCAAATTTAAAATTGGCTTTTTCCATTTTCCCTATGATAAATTGCTAAAGCGATAACCAAAAACAGTAAATCAAATGAGCAAATAATCTTTAGGAAAGCCACAGGTGATCTTTGGTGAAGCTGTTATGAATGATTTTGACTGAGGACAGCAGTAATTTTTTTTTATTTTTAAGTTTTTAAGACATATATAGATTTTTTTCTGAAGAGCAGAAACAGTTTTTCAGAGTAAGTATCTGTCAAGGAAACCTTAAGGCTATACTGATGTGACAGGCCTTAACAACAAAAGTAAGATTTTACTGCCTTTTCGTTTTTAGACAAAGAAAAGTATGCAGCTGACACTGTGTGAACCATAGATTTCTCTTTATTTTATGCATAGATTTTTATTTTCAGTGATGATACACATGATGACAGGAATCCAATATGATATTTGAAGCCCCAAGCAAGTATAGGGGCAGAGTCATTAAGTACAAGAATGTACTTAATGGTTTTTCCTATTATTGTGTACATTCAGTATCAGAATAAATGGAAGAAAAAAGGAAGGAATTCCACAATACAAAATAGTATTGCTATATTCCTTTCCAAAATTGCCCTGTGCTTCAGACTTACAGTAAGTGTTAAAAAGATACAGTTTTTTATTCCATGAAGTTAAATTTAACCTATAACAATGCTTAACCTGTTGGATGCTATTTCAGCCTGCTCTGTTTGTCTTTTATGACCAACAGATCCATTTTTTTGTCTCGTGTGTTTCTAGGTTTGAAGTTTATATATATATTTGGTGTATTTAAGTGTCCTGAGTTCAGCTGTAACAGTTATTTTTCTTCTTCTGAGTAGCTGGTGCAGTTCTGTGTTTTTGACTCTAGTCAGAGAACAATGCTGATAACACACCCATGTTTTCAGTTGTTGCTAAGTAATGCTTACCCCAATCAAAGGTTTTTCAGACTCACGCTCTGCCAGTGAAAAGGGACACAGGAAGCCGGGAGGAAGTAGAGCCAGAACACCTCACCCAAACTAGCCAAAGGGATATTCTGTACCACAGCACATCAAGGATCATTCATTGAGGTTTCCTTTCTAAATAAAAAAATCTTTCTCATTGAGATTTGGATAGCAAAAATTAGCATGGATTTGTTCTAATGTTATCCAGTATGTGATGTGGTAAGTACAAGCCATGTGCCACATATAAAAGGGCAAGTTCATCTCATCAGGTCAACTTTTGAAGCCTTCCCAGTTTGGATTTCACAGTGGAATGAAACAGTAGCCACTGCATGCCCTGCTTAAATATAACATGCACAGACCACAGGCGTGCTAGATAATTGATTTCTCATCATGGTGCATATTTCACACTCTGTAACTCCCAAATGAAATAACAAAAAATGCATATAATTGAATGATTCAGAGATTTAGAGGACCACTTCTTGTGCGGTAAAGTGGGAATTTATTGAAATTCTAAAGCAGTGTAGAAATATAACCATTATTATTAAGGAGATGTCATTTTCTTATTGTACTAATGGAGCTAAGTATATAGTTAACTTTTGTTTTCTTAAGATTTTGAAACTGAAGTGAAAGATAACTATGCAAAAGTATGTATATGAAACAAAAATGGATAAAGAATAAATTTTATCTTTTATCACATTCAGTACATATAAGACTTCGTTTACATTTTACTTTATAACTGTGGGTTATACTGTTATTTTAGTGGCACTTCAAACATGAAGCAAGATAGAATTACAGCTCTTTTACTTAAAATCGGTGTGCCAATAAACTTGGTGGCATTTAAGCTGTTCAGATTATATCACATCAGTGTAATTTCCTGGTAATTTTAAATTACACATTCCATCAAATCAATCAAACTAACATTATGCTAAGTGGGTTTTAGCACTTAAGATTACTCATTAGGTATTTTCTGTTATGAAAAAATTCATTTTCCTGTGATACACTTTATGTTTTGTATACTCCTATGGATTCTGCACAAAGAAGAAGGGGGATGTAATTAGAATAAAATGGTATTCATAATGAATCATAAAACACCTACTGAACCGACCTCATCTTTTACTATTGAATTTTACTAATGCTCTCCTTTGTTTCCCAAATGACCTGTCTTCTTTAATGATGGTTTGGATACTGGTACGATTCAAATCCTCATCCAAAGGCCATGACACTATTGACTAGATCTCTGTTGACTTCGCTGAGAATGTGAAATACTGTATTGCAAGATAAAATCAGTGAAACTGAAGAGTCCATTAGTGCCTTAACTCTTGAATTACCATCTGGGTATCTCTCTTGATAAGGACAAGCTAAAAGGAAAAGTTTCCCTTGTCATTAAATCTTTAACAATGTGATATTGACAGACTTGAGTCTCTTTGTATTTTTAGCATTTTTAGATTGCATTCATGATCATTTCTTCCTGTGGATGTGAGCAAGCCATGTTTCATTACTCACTATCCAATGTCTGGGTGTAGGGAGGGGCAGTGATTTGTCTGTGTCCTGTGTGCATTACAAGGGCATCTTCAACATTAAGAATTAAACTCCATCTTACTGCATTAGAAGTATGGAAACCAAGTAATGGCATCTTGATTTAATATCAGTGCTTTAAAATTCTCAAATATACGCCAGTCTTCAGTTCATCTTTCTGGTATACGGTTTCAGAGATGAACTACTTAATTTTCCAGTGTTTTGGTCCTAATTTTTTTTATTCAGTCATATTTTAAAAGCAGAAATGCTCAATCACTTTTTTTTTTTTAGCTTTCCATTACTTACTATTAACTCAATTTTTTTTCTCTAACCAAACCTTGTATGCTTTTTCTTGTACAGTAGATACAGACACAGGTCTAGGCTCAATTACTGTGCATTATAGATATTTCAGATGTGAATATGAATCTGAGATTAGCACTGTATTTTAGAGGCTCACTTAAATTTATTCCCCTAAATGGTCCTTAGGAAATCTTGACAATAATTAGAAATATGGTTACTCTCAGCTCTACACCAGTTCATGGCAGAATAACAAGTGGAATTCACCTTTAATTTAGGTCTTTTGGTCCTTCATGTACATGGGACCAGACTTGCAGGTGTTCTTAAAATTTGACTACTTATTTGGTGCCAAACTGGGAGCTGACCCCTTTTCAAATTCCTGCATAATACCTTCTAAGCCCTGCTTTTATCTACCATGAAAACATGATCGATTCACAAGGGCAGAGATTCCTAACCAAATATTGGCACAGCTTCTTCTGAGCACAGACAGCTGTGGAAAGGGTTTGCAGCAGCTATCGCCCAACTGTGCTAGAGTTAAAGCTCACAGCTGCTTTGAGCCTGGGGGCAGGCAGCCCGAGTATTGGCTGCAGGGTGGGAGAGGGAATTTGACTCTTGTCAATGACACTGTTTGCCAGGGCCTAGCACTCCTATGAACAGTCCAGGTTCTAAATGTTGCTAACCAAGAGGCACTGTGTCTTCCCTTGCAAGAGGGAAGATACCCTTCCTTTGGTCACCAAAAGGGAAGGGCTGGTTGGAAATGTGACGCTCCAGGGCAGCCTTGGTTGCAGCAATCATGAGATGGTCGAATTCGAGATCCTCAGGACAGTGAGAAGAGCGTGCAGCAAGCTCACTGCCCTGGCCTTCAAAAGAGCAGACTTTGGCCTCTTCAGGAACCTACTTAATAAGGTTCCATGGGATATAGCCCTAGAGGGCAGGGAGGCCCAAGACTGTTGGTTGAGATTCAAGGATCACCTGCTACAACCTCAGGAGTGCTGCATCCCAACTAGAAGGAAGTGCAGCAGGAGGGCCAGGAGACCTCCTTGGATGGATAAGGAGCTGCTGAGGAAACTTCGACAGAAAAAAGAGGCTTATAAAAGGTGGAAACAAGGACAGGTGGCATGGGAAGAATACAGGGATGATATCTGGGAAGCTAGGGACTAGGTTAGGAAAGCTAAAGCCCAGTTAGAATTCAATTTGGCTAGGAATGTGAAAGATAACAGGAAGGGATTCTATAGGTGCATTGAGAATAAAAGACAGACTAGGGACAACATGGGCCCTCTCCGGAAGCTATCAGGAGAACTGGCTACACAGGATTTGGAGAAGGCTGAGGTTCTTAATGACTTCTTTGCTTCAGTGTTCACTGGCAAATGCTCTGACCACACCACCCAAGTCTTGGAAGGCAGATGCAGGGACTGTGGGAATGAAGACCATAGGTGCACTGTAGGAGAGGATCTGGTCTGAGACCATCTTAAGAACCTGAACGTGCACAAGTCCATGGGACCTGATGAAATCCATCTGTGGGTCCTGAAGGAGCTGGCCATCATATTTGAAAAATCATGGCAGTCGGGTGAGGTTCCTGACAAACTGGAAAAAAGGGAAATATAACCCCCATTTTCAAGAAGGGGAAAATGGATGACCCGGGAAATTACAGAGCAGTCAGTCTCACCTCTGTGCCTGGCAAAATCTTGGAGCAGGTTCTCCTGGAAGGCATGCTAAGGCACATGAAAAACAACAAGGTGCTTGGTGACAGCCAGCATGGCTTCACTAAGGGGAAATCCTGCCTGACCAATTTGGTGGCCTTCTATGATGGGGCTACAGAACTGATGGACAGGGGTAGAGCAGTTGATGTCATCTACCTGGACTTGTGTAAAGCGTTCGACACTGTCCCACATGACATCCTTGTCTCTAAATTGGAGAGACATCAATTTGATGGATGGACCACTCGGTGGATAAAGAACTGGCTGGATGGCCGCACACAAAGCGTTGTGGTCAATGGCTCAATGTCCAGCTGGAGACCAGTAACGAGTGGTGTCCCTCAGGGATCGGTGTTGGGACCGGTCTTGTTCAACATCTTTGTTGCTGACATGGACAGTGGGATTGAGTGCACCCTCAGCAAGTTTGCCGATGACACCAAGCTGTGTGGTTCAGGTTGATACCCTGGAGGGAAGGAATGCCATCCAGAGGGACCTTGACACACTTGTGAGGTGGGCTGATGCCAACCTCATGAAGTTTAACCATGCCAAGTGCAAGGTCCTACACCTGGGTAGGTTTAGTGTGAGGTGTCCCTGCCCATGGCAGGGGGGTTGGAACTAGATGATCTTAAGGTCCTTTCCAACCCTAACTATTCTATGATTCTAAGAGCACAGTTTGGCCCAGGAGCAATGACTGACATTTTTTGTTTTCCTGACATTTTCTGGCTACAGCAGTAGGAGCGAGTTGCAAATGAACATGGGGAGTACAGGTCTATATGTTCATATCACACAATATGGTGCATCCTCTTTGTTGGCACCAGCTCTGGCTCTCCCACTTCGCCTCTGTTTCAGCTGTACTTGCATGGCCAGGCTGATTGCAATATCCTTCTGTGGGTTCTCACTCCAGAAAAGGTCAGTGGAATTACAGAGGACTGAAGCCAGGATTTGAGGTGCTGGTTCAGATTGTCAAGTCTACAGGGTCATTCTTTGTCTTGCACACAAGCCTTTTGATTTTTGTCTAGCAGTATAAATGTTTCAGAACTTGGTCTGCTATTGGAAATCTTGTAGTCACATTTGATACTTTCAAGAATGAAATACCACAATATATATACACAGTGACCTTCTAGAAGCTTTATTTCTGAAAAGCAACGAAAGTTACAGAAGTCTGTGGTACCGTTCCTGAGCTGGCAAAAAATCTTTCAATTTCAGTAAAAGAAGTGAAGCCAGTAATTCTTACCAGCTGGGAATCTGCCCACTTACTCTTTCTAAACAATACCTCAGGTAAGTGCTTTAAAGAAAATGGGGTAGAATAAAGTACCGTGCTCCAGGTATTAAAGAAAACCTTCCTAAAAAGTCATTCCTTATTTGAAATTATTCTGTTAAAGCCAAAAACAATGCATTAGAGTTGGAGAGAGAAAAGCCTTAAACTAATGATAAAAGTATTTCTTTAAATCCTTCTACTTTTAAACTCCTTTCAGTCCACCTGATATTTCAACAATATTAAAAAAAAAAGAAAAAAGAAAAAGAAGGTGGAGGGATTATGATGCTCTTTAAATGCATAATACTGAGGGAAGGAAAATATGGCTTATTCAACATTAACCTTGACAAATTCCTGCTCCTGTCATTTAAATGAATGAACCTTTCCCATGTCTAGGTTGCTGGACCTTGGGAAACAGAAGTGAGGAAGGACTGTAAAAATGATGCCCATATTTCTCAAATTATTCTTCTGAGTAAGTGAATTATGTCAGTGAAATCCAAATAAGGATGAATCTGTTCACTTGAATCACCTGTTCACAGCCAATAAACTTCCATGTGAAACAGTGCTTATCCTTCTCAGTTGCCGTGTATTGATCTAAAACATCTTCCCTGAGCTTTCTCTCTCCTTTTCCTCCTACAGGCAAAAGGTTAGAATTAGATAATAGTATTAATTTTCCAGACATCTGCACATGTTTTAATAGCCTTTAGAAGGTTTGAAATGGTTTCTGTTTGACCACCACAGGGCTAAAATGCCATTAAGACTTATATTGTAGCAATACATAACAATCATAGCCCCATAGTTCAACCTGGCAATAAAAAAGCTAATTTATTTTATCAGAGATTTAAATTTATGTGATGAACTCCTCTCTCAATAGGAGCTGTAATACCACTCCTACAAAATACCACAGCCCTTCATATTTTCAAAACCAGACAAAGTACTTGCAGTGACCCTTGTGTATGTATTTGTTCTGTGTGCTTGTTGAGTGTTTGCACGTGTGTTTGTGTGTTCATCTAATACCATTTACCATTCCTGAGACCTTTTTAGTTCTTCTGTTTCTTCATTCTTAGTCTCATTTTTTTTCTATCATCTGACTCACAGCTCTGCGGGAAGAAAGTTATTAGCAGATCCAAGGCAGTCTCCAGTGTTAGCCTATTTTTTTTTAACCGCCCTGAGAACTGGAATTTTGTTGTGGGACAAAATTATTACTGTTTAGGTAAATTGAGTTTAAAATAGCTTTTAAAATAGACATATGCAGTTAATAAGGGTATTTTGAAAATCTGTGAAAGAAATATTTAGAGCTCAGACAGTTTTCATTTCCAGCTATATGCTAGAGGAAAGCTTCAGCTTATCCCATTATAAAGTGATAAAGCAGCATTTGATGGCAGCAGCTTCTGTGATAAAATGATCATGGCAGCACTGAGAACGAATCTAATAAGGGAATTGATCTGTAGATTCCAATTCTGTAAGAGACAACATCGATCAACATAAATGTCAATAACAAGATCGTACTGAGTTCTGCCTAATTCCTTTAGATGATTTTGGGGCATAGTCAGAAAGTGAATGTGAAAATGAATTTTAAACTGCAGGAATCACAAAGACAGACCAAAATTGCATTGTGCTACCAGGATTATCACTGACTCTTTTAGCATCACCAATTTAGTAGCATGTTGAAATTAGAGAGTAGTATTTAAGCAGATAATGATTGATAATGCAATGTCTGTTGTATAAGCGAGACTGAAACTTAAACAGTACTTTTAATCTGTTTTCATGTTAAAGCATTTCTTAAACCAGTGAAATAATAAAAAACAGCTCACCTTTTTACTGCTAATTCATAGATAGCATGTGTAAGGCATGCCTTAGAAGATTAGTGGTATAGTTCTTCCTTGTCACAGATGTTCAGTGTAAAGTTGTTTCCCAAACTGATTCTGACCATGCTGAAATGTTTGTGAATACACTCTCTGATGTTCCAAATACTTCCTAACACCTGCATAATGTTGACAGTCATTTAGCAAAGTGGAATTAACATATTAATTAGAATTAGATCAATAGAAAGGATTTACTAAAAGCATTTACTGGTTTGACCCAAATTATTAAGAAACAAAATGCAAATATGTACTTAAGAAACAAAATACAAATATGTACTCAAGAAAAGGCTTAACTGTTCTGCAATATTATTCTCATAAAACTGCTGTTTTACCATACTCCAAGGAGTATTCCATGAGCAAGATCACTGAAAACATTTATTTCATTAATTATTTACATTCTGACTAGCTGATTACCGGATCATTGATGTAAACTGTTGACTTTACAGTAATTACAAACCACAGGGAACTTTATACAGACATTTTCCTAAGAAATTAAATTAGCTCATTTAATTATTACTGCAATATTTACAGACTCCTACCATAGTGTTATTAAAATGAGAACTAACGCTTTGGAGTCTCAGAGCTTGAAAACACTGATAGAGTTATAAAATGAAAAGTAGGATCAGGGAATATTACTTTATGTCTTTCAATGTAACTTTTATTTAAAGCAGTTTATAAAAATTAATAAAACTAAGAGATTTGGAACAGGCATAATTTTAGGCTTACAGTAATGTTGCCAACTCTCTGAAGAATACAGAGCGCTTATGTTATTTATGTTTATGCATCAAATATCTGCTTAATACCTCCCAGTTTATACCCTAGGATGTAAGTTTCTAACCTTCTGGGTTACTCTGGAATCTAATTCACAGGTTTTTTGCCATCTCTGTATGGCTTGATAATAATAGAGAGCAGCAAGCCTGGAAAATCTGAGGCAGATGCAAATGAAACCTTTGTTTTATTTTTTTGTGCTGGATTTGCCGTGTTAACAGGATTTGCTTATGTAGTTTTTGCGCCCTAATCTTCTATACAAATATTTGTAATATTGTACCTACGTACTTTGTCTTGGGTGCTGTCAGTTAAGTCTCAGTAAACTTGCCTGGAGAATTTGCCAGTAGAACTTGACAAACTACTATTAATACTGGGTTTGAATCTGAAGTCTAGCATCTTCTGTATCACAAAGCTTCTAGGTTTTTTAGCAAAGTCAGCCTAGTAGGAGTGAAAACCAACAAAAACAAATGCAAAATATCGAAATGGAAGTTTCATGGAAGTATTTTTATTAGATTAATGGAAAATCAAAATCCGCTTGACTTGAAAATCCTGGAATAGCTGGAAACTGTCTTTTTTTTGTACTAACAACTGATTTAGCTTACTGAAATGTATTCTACAGTTAATCCTTTAATATTCATTTTATGCATAACTCTTCTTCCTTTACCACTGAGCAATACTGCATGTTTGTGATTGTTTCCTATGTTTGACATAGCTGTAGGTAAGACCAATAAATAGCAGTCTCCAACTGCCTGCTCATACCACTGTAAGAGTTATCCTGGGGTCACTTACTGTGTATTAACCACCTCATTCCACCAAAAATAAATACTGTAGCTGTAGTGGTAAATCTCCTGTGATACTGCTGTTGAGAACCCTATCAGCAATATACAGCACAAATTAATTTTAGTTAACCTGTCAGACAAACCTTAGTATATAACCAGATATTAAATATGAAAGACAACATGCATGTTGGTGCTAAGTACACTGGTGTATAAAACTTCTGAGTTGTTTTGCCTGTTCCAGACTGAGATGTATGACATTGCATGTTCCACACTTTTGCCAAACATCAAGTATCTTTGTTAACTGCTTGGTCTGTAGCAACAGAGAAGTAGAAAAAAATAGCTTAGTGTGATGCTTTAGCTTTACAATCAGAAGTTACATGTTTTGCCTGCACAGAGGTATATTACTAGCTTCTAGAGGTCTAAGAAATGATGAGCATATGTTTATTTTTTTTGGTAAGGAAAGTGTGTTTTAAATGGTCAAAGGCTGTTAGTTCCTCGCTCAAATTTTAGCTCCAACAGTCAGAGAAAGGAGTTACCTAACAAGTAGACTACGTATTGCATGTTCTCCTAGATGTCTCTTCTGACTAACTCCTGTTACCCATACTGCAGATCTTTATTCACTTTTTCCAGGGGATGATCTGAAGCAACAGAACAGGGCACGAAGGGAGCTGTAATGAACCTCTGTTTACTCCCATGCTTTACTGATACTTTGCCATTTTCTTTTCCTCAGCTGCTTGATGCAATATTTTGGTGCTTAAGGAACTGCACTAGTACGGATTGATTGATCATAGTTGCTCTGTGTGCAAGTGAAAACACAAGTCTAAATATTTGTTGTGGAATAGTCTCAAATAGACAAACCTGTAAACATGTAACATTTTATAAACAAAATATATAAATCCAGAAGGACTGTTGAGTTGTCCTGTTACTACAAGGGAATCTGAATATGGACTCGGAATGCTACCCAAATGCTGAGGGCAAGAAAATTTAGTATCTTAACTTAGTGTTTCTTCCTTTGAAAATGCTGATTTTCTCCTCCCTTCCGCAGACTGACAGTTGTTTTCTTATTTCCTTATCCTTTAAAGCTTGGTCTATTTTTAACACACTTGTGAAAATGTAGAGACATAGACCTATATGATGTTACTATGAAGCCTGTAAGGCCATATTCTATTCCCAGAACTGGCACCCAAAAAAATCACATTAACTGTTTACTACTGTGCAGAAATGCAAAAATCTTTTTTTTCTTAAAAATATTTAACTTTCTCCTTATTTCAGAGTATTTAGTGTATAAAAAGTCCTCATTTCATACTTCGAGCAGTGCATGTTCTTGATCTAGGTAAGTTCTGATGGAATAAGTGAAGGATGTTCTGTCACCTCCAGCTAAACATCCCTCTGCAACGTATGTAAGGACAAAAAAAAATCAAGATTTAGTTTCATGAAAGATTGTATTTCTGTATAAACTAATACTACGTAAATAGCATACCTAATAATATTTTTTTCTTGTTTAGTCTGCTGTCTTCCATGATGTAATGGAAACATAGCGCAGAGTACTATTTCTGTAAGACCTTTGAAACTAAAGCTCATCATAGATGTGATTAATTCATAGCTGCAGTCTGCTTCTGATAGATACAAGAGTTAAAGATGAACAAGGGAACCGGAAAGTGAGACAGATCAGATGATTGGGGAAAAAATGTCAGCTAGAAAGAGCTTTTTTCTATCATGAGCCTCTGTCACACCTGTAAAGAGATGACCATATCAGCACTCTTCTTGTGTGGCACATTATTTTACATGGTTTTGGTGGAATTACTAAGATGTAACTCATTTGGTACAGCAAGGGTGGAATTGGAGCAGTGGTGTTGCTGTTGTTGTGGACTTTAGGGGAATCTTCTTTGTGCAGAGAATTATTAAAAACGAGTGGTGTGAAGGCTGCAGAAAAAAATATTCCCTGGCAGTCCAATTACAGTGGTCAGGTCATGTAGGAGAGCAGTCTGTACAGGTGTGTGATGCTGAGATAACAGCAAAGATGGGAGGAGGTCACATGCAACAAACAAACATTTACAGCTCTGGCACAGAGCACTACGATTAAAGTGTCTCCTTAGAATTGAGAGAGGATTTCTTCTTTGTGAATGATGGACTTTGGTTCATGTGAGAAAAGCAAAGCCAATTGATTTAATAGCAATTAACTCATCCAATATTGGAGAGCCGTTACAGTTGGGCATAATTCATTGAAAATTGTTCCTGCAATGCTGTAGTCCATTAGATGTTTCAAAAAGGAGATGGGAACTGATAGATATTCTGCACAGATACAGTCAAGAGGCAGAATAGTTAGGGGAGTCTCTCTGTAATATTGCCTCATGCCAGCAGGTAGTAACCTTCTTTTATCTTCCTAGAAAGCCTTAATAAGGATGCCTCTGGGGGAAGGGGAACTGACCTACTATTTAATGGATTGGTAATCTGCCTGCCAGATAATTGTATTTCCTATTGCACTTGATATAATAGTTTTCCACCTAAATTATCAGTTACTTTGGTTTTATTTTTTATGTGGATTTCAGGAGTTAATCTTGACATTGAGCCATAAAAGACACGGCTTTTTCTGCATCAGTGTCACAGGTGAAGGAGGAACTTTTTGCTGCTGTGACCAGCAGCCGAAGAGGCCTGCTCTGCCTGGGCTTCTGTACCTCTCAGCACCCACTTTCTGTAGAGGCATGGGTCTAGTCTAGCTAACATGCTAAGAATGTTTTAGTTCATGCCTGCCCTGGCAGTACTCAGTACAAGCTAATTTCCACTTAAGTTGGTTTGGGCATGCTGTATTAACTTCCATAATGGTTTTTGTTGTGCAGCCCAGTGCTTCCTCTGTTCAGAGAGGCGCAGACATTCCCCACCAGGTACAAATACTTCTCAGTTTCCTATTGTTATATAGGGCACCAAAAAATGGGGCAGATGGCTTGGATTTATAGTTGTAACTCCTCAGTTTTATATATAAGTATTCATTTAAATTGATATGATGTTTTCTGTGGAAGTCGTCATTCTGTGCTGTTCTCCTTTCATTGCATTGCATCATAATAGCATCAACAGTGATTTTAATATTGTACAATTTTCAAGCTCCTTGATCTAGTCATGTGACTGTCATCTGAAAATAACCATAAAGGACAAAGTACATTTTGCGTATCTGAGAAGAAATCAGAAACAAGATGCATAGTTAGCACAATCTGTTACTTCATTTTAAATGGATCATTAATGAGGTTTTTAACAAATAGTTTTTTCCCATTTTTTTTAATTAGAAAATGGAGTGGGGGAAAGAAAAACATAAATGAAAGAAAAACAATTTTCTTATCATTTTTCTTTTGTAATCGGATGACTTGCTTCAGTGCTGTGTGACTATATTTAATTAATGATCTCAAACTTTCTTATGCTGTTTGTTAATGCTAGTCATTGTGCTGGCTGTGTGTCTGTTAGTTTATTTGCATATGTGTGTGTGGAAATATTCCCAATGTGATCATCTGTTGTTTGATACAGAAATGTAATCACATTATACATCTTGAGCATGTATTTTCCTTCTTTGTTAATCATTTTATTCTGCTGATTCACCTTTGTTATGACAGTTTTATAGAGTCATAGAATTTAACACTGGTTGTGATTTGAAAACAGGATGACCCACGTGCATCCCATCTCTTTTGGTCACTGAGCCAGTGTGGGGGGACCCCCAGAATTCTGAGCCATTTACAGCCCACTTTGCTAGGCAACATCTTATCACTGGCCAAAAAATTGTTTGTTTTCTGCCTGTTCCAGTTGAGCTGATCTCTGCTCTTATGTCTGATACGGGCAATAACAGCAACATGCTAAATTCCATTGGATGATGCTGTAGGGGTATATTTAATTTCCCTTATTGAGATGCATATATGTTCCCATTTAAGTAATGAAGTATTTAAAATGCCTTGCCGAAAAAATGAGAAGACAGTTTCACAGCTCTGAAATTCCTATGCCAATATTTCTAGAACACTTTTTTTCTGGGAAAATAAATGTTGAAGTATAAATGTTCATCCATTGCATATGTCTGCAGTCATCATCTCTAATGCTCAGATTGGGCTATAGTAACTTCTGCTAAAATATCTCTGGAAGCAAAAATCAGGTGACTGGTTTCACTGGAGAAAGTAGTTAATTCCTTTGCAAACAGCAAGTACACCACTTGTTCAGAACATCGGTGAGTCCTGATACTGAAAACAGTGCAATTTTCTGGTGGTTCAATGATGCAGTTGGAATTATTGTCAAGAATAACACGTGTACTAAGTCAGTAAATCTGTGAGTTTGGGAAGGCATTTTACCTGGAGCTTTAATCTTGAACAAATACCTGACAGTAACTCGAGTAATAACACTTTAAAAGGTGCACACTGAATAACTAAGGGATAGACATCACTGATGTTATAAAACACAGGGCCTGGATATAGTAAATAGTATAATGAAAAGTATCTTGGATACTGAATGCTTGTAGCATTTCAATCTATTCAAGAATATATTGGACAAAATATGTTTATACAGGATATTGATCATTGAAAATATTTTCCATAATCTGTCTGCAACAGCTAGTACCTCCTGAATGAATATGGAAATATTGAGAAACTGCTCCCAAATTTAAAAAAAAAAAAAAAGAAAGAAAAGAAGAAAAAAAAAAGCTAGTTTTCCTGAAATAGATGCATGAAGCGCAGCATGCAGATAACAGAGGCTGTAGGAATGGTGCCTGCTTTGTTCTCTAGCAGGCAAATTTCTGCAGTGGGTACCAAGAGAGCAGGCTGGGGATTAGCTGGGCATAAGATTGTGTGTGACTGATGCTTTGGGGCTCTGCAAAGAAGTGTCTTCTTGTTACTGCTACTGCACAGCATGGAAGGGCTTTTGTGCTACAGTTTCTTTTCCTTCTTTGACCAAGGCTTTTGGATGTGCAGGGTGATGGACTGCTCACGCAACCTCGACAAGTCTCCATGGTTTGCATCCTTCACAGGGTCCCCCTAGAAAAGCACCCTGGCCAGGACTGCTCCATTTGTTCCTCCAAATTGAGTGTCCTGGTGCTGTGGAGGGCGTAGATTTAGTCTCTCATGTTGCAAGCCTGGAGAATTACTGGGGAAATGAAAAGAGCCTGATCCAAAGTCCTTTTGTTTGGTTGGGTTTTTTAAGTCCTTTTTTATTGATTTCAGTGGGCTGTGAGTCAGATCCATGCTGCCTGTTACATGATACGTTGGTCCAATGACTGACAGGGCTGCAGATGCTTATTCTTTTGAAGTCATTGGCCAAGGCATTCACATAAACCATGGATTTTATTGAAACTGCAATTAAAGCAAATCAGGCTTAATGCACACTGAAAGCCTTTGTAATTAGTATACAGGTGAACGTGGAGGAAAAGGCACAGCTTTCCATCGTTCCAAGCAAAACCGAAAAAAAGAACTGTGTTTATAATCGAACAGCATGTGAATATTAATGCACAAATTCCTCTGAGTCCCCTAGTTCCCCAATGCAATTATTTTCTATTCACATTAATTGTTCCTAACAGATGACAGTAATGACTTTGAGTTAAAATGTGTGCAAAGGAGGCCTTCAGCAGATCAATGCTGTTTAAAAATGGGGTCACTTCTGCAATCATTCACTGAAGGTGTAACAGTTCAAAATTAAAATAACATTAACATTTTGATTGATTTATAAATGTTAATTTTGTAGTTCATTTTTATGCCTTTTTTCCTGAAACCTGTCAAACTCTATAGATAATGGTGGGTCTTGCGTTCATTTGTCATTGTTGCATGTGAAGTAATGATAAGTTGCAAAACAGTGACTAGAAGAAGTAGAGTTTCTTTTGGATAAAGAATGATCTGTTTTGCAGACAGGAAGTCTTGGACAAAGTAAGCACAAAGAGCAATGTTTCAAATTAGAAGAAATACTCTTTTACCTTGGGGTCTTCTTTTCCCTTGAAATTTAACAGCAGAGTTTGGAATTTTAGAAATGCTGATCTGCTGCATATTTGACAAATGCTTATGTTTTTCTCATTCCCTTCTGCTCCCCCAGAAACTCCATTCACGCATCTTAGACCTCTCATCTGGGGATTTGCTTTCAGAAGTAGAACGAAACAGAAGCCTGATGCAGTCTCGAACTGCTGATGCTCAAATTCACGTGAGTTTTTGTGCTGTCCTTGTACCCCTTATTTGGGACCCTGCTTTTTGCTTCTGAAGTCTGATGCCAGGGATGAGCCATAAAGCAGAGCTCTGAATTGAAACACTGTTGAGGCAGATAAGAATACTTCTTTCTTCTGTTCTCTGAAATTTAATATTGTGTCCTCAGTTGATATAGTAAGCAGATAGTGTCACTGTGCAAAAAAAAGCGTAAATCTTAGCAATGTCCCCAGTATACCTTTTTGGGTATTGATTACATCTCAGATCTCTGAGAAATGGTCAAGGAGCTTTTTATTAAAGCCCATACACCGTATTATTCATCCCACTTTTATGATATATTATGTATGAACTTTTAAAAATTCATGGGCTCTGCATTTTTTTTTTCAGATGGAGTTAGCTTTGTGCTTATTTGGCAAAACGTTAGCCAGTGTGGCTTTCATGTTTCATTGTCAAAGAGAAAAGTAGCTTAAAAAACAAAAGTCACATAGAGGGAAGGAAGACAAGAACGGAGCATTGAACCTGTGTATGACTTTGAAGTATAGTAGTGTCAACAAAAATGTAATCTCCCTTGTAATACATACTTTAATGAAAACACATTGTTTCAGAGGTTCACAAAAATGCGAAGCACCTTTGCTTGATATGTAATTAAGCCTTCAGGTTAGTTTTTTCTAACATTTTTTTGTCTAACAGTCTGATTCCATTTTCTGTGATTTCTAGTGAAAATGGTGTGTTTAAATTGTAATACTACTTTCAGGCCTTTTTAATTTCATTGAAGGTAATGACTTAAGAGTCTTAATTACAAAATTAAAATTTCACCGTGACAGTTATAGACATGTAAGCTAGTTAAATATATTTAATGAATGCATCATAAACATATTATTCGAAGTACTTTCTCAGATAATTACAAGAATAAAAGCAAACTGCATGGGAAAATTCCACCCTCAGTGATCTGAATACAGTGTAGAAATTGGGTGGATATCCTACTTCAGCATATGTAATGGTGCAATATTTTTGCACATCTTCTCCTTTCTTAAACAATACAGAGGATTACACTAATACACTGTTCATTCGCTTTCCTTGGATATCTCCATTTTTCCCACTGCTAAAACTGTAGTACCAAAGGCCTTTCTCCTCTCTTTAGGTGAAAAGGAAACAGTGAGGGGATGGAAAGGCTCTCAGACTAGCTGAAGATGACAGGAGGGGAAGGCAGTATTTGTCAGTACACTGTGATCTCTTTCCTCTGACATGAGACTCTCATAGGAAATGGTTTTACAGGCATCCTTCCCTTATACACTGTGATGACTGGGACATAGCCGAGTATAAAGGGCAAAAATTTGACATGACATGTTTTCTGAGTGCCATAGCTGAAAGGCAACAAAACAGCCAAAAGAAGCAGATGCTGCGAATGGCCTCTCTATAGTCAACCTTACAGGGAATGACACTGTCATAGCTGGGGAAGCTGATAAGAGAGGGACTCCCATGTGAACCACGATGTCATAAATAAAGAGTAATTTGTCTCAACAAGGCAAGAAAGTCTGTTTCAGAGCCCAAAACACAGACATCAGCCTGCCTCACACTGAAAGATGTATTCTTCCCAGATCCGTAGATTTAAAGGCTACTCCTTTGACTTCATAGGAGGACATGTAGCAATAATTCCCAGAGGTGAAATGTTCTCTTGCTACCTCTAAATGATTTTTCCATTCATAGGTTTTGCCTGTGACAGAGAATAATGGTTTGCCCTGTAGTTACGTTTGTCAAAACCAGAACATTATTATGTCAGTTGAGCAATGAGCAGCTGTACTGATGAACTCCTCAGCAGTAAAAATTCTGCTCTCCCATTTAACTGAAAAAAGGTTCAACCCTTGTAGTAATAAATGGGAGGACATGGGAGAATAAATGGAAGAAATTAGCAGAAGGGCAACAAACATGCTAGTGTATGAGAAGCGCCTACAAACAGCATTTTTTTGGAGATTAGCATGAAGAAGCTGTGTCTAGTGCATATACGGTTTCAATAATTGTTTTGTGGATTCAGTAACTTCATATTTCATGTATCTTCTTGAATATAAAGTTAAAATTTTTAAGCAAAATTAGTTTGGGGTATATCTACATGCAAAATCAATAAATATTTTTAGCTTGCTTTAATGAAATCTGAAGCAAAGTTTTATGAAACAGAGTCATATAGAATCATAGAATCATTTAGGTTGGAAAAAAACCTTAAAATCATCGCATCCAACTATTAACCTAATACTGCCATGTCCACCACTAAACCGTATCACTAAGTGCCACCTGTATACATTTTTTAAATACTTCCAGGGATGGTGACTCCACCACTTCCCTGGGCAGCCTGTTCCAATGCTTGACAATCCTTTCAGTGAAGAAACTTTTCCTAACACCCAATGTAAACATCCCCTGGAAAAACTTGAGGCTGTTTCTTCTCATCCTATTGCTTGATATTTGGGAGAAGAGACCAACCCCTACCTCACTACAACCTGCTTTCAGGTAGCCATGTCATTCTGTCTGGTGTTCCTGGTAATTAAAAAGATGTCTGACTCTGTAAGGGAGCTGGAGAATAGCATAATAGAATGGTGCAGGCACTTAACATTAAAGAAGCTCTAACACTGTTAGGCACAAGAGTATTAGTTTGAAAACAAATTAAAGGCATCCTAGATACTCCTACAGAGGTTTAATATTTTACCTAAAGTGCTATCTGCTCTTCATTACTCTCTTCCTCAAAGCTGGCACTTAGTCACAGTCAGCTGAAATTGCATTTGGAGAAGGGCGATAACTACACAAGTACTAAAGGCAGCCATAAAGTGTCAATAAATTGCATAAGCAAGAGGCTTCAGCTGTCTGCAAGCGACACAAAGATGGATTGTCCTACGTCAGAGAGTTTCTTAGACAAAGCTTTGAACTAGATAGGAAACCAAAATTAGACTGTAATGGAGAGATTCCATTCTCAGTGGACATTCTGGCTGGGATACTAAATTAATTTACCTTGTCCGGGGTGCACAGCCTCATCAGTTACATTGTAGGGCTATAATGCAGTTGTCAAGATGTACTTGTATTCTTATAACTTTGTTTTCTGTATCTTACTCTGGCACACTGCTTATATACAAAGCATAATTCAAATAGAATAATCGTTAGCAAAAGAATAGCAGAATATTGGTTTGAGAATAAAGAAGAAAATATGGAGGATTGTGGATTTTTGCCCTGACAAATTTTAGCAATTTGTAATTTAGTTCTCGGTATTAAATTCACCAGATGCTAATGGCATAACAGGAATGCATAAGTAGCTTACTTGCTTTTTCTTTGTCCTTCTTAATCAAGAGGAAGTTAAATGATCTTTTTCCACCCGTAAGATATTTCTATTTCTTCTCATATTTTAGGAACGCCAGCAGAATGTGAAATCCAGTATACCCGTTTTGAAATGCCAGAGTCAATTAAATATGACAGGTCCTAGCCGCCTGTATCCCCGGAGCAGCTGCAGTAGCAGTGAACTCTCCCTCTCAAGTGCTTGCAGTGAATATTCCAGCAGTTCTTCCTACACGTGGAATGATGGAAAGACATGCAGCAAAAGGGTAAATCAAATTAATTTTCTTCATTTATTAGCGTAAATTAATCTGAAACAAGATAAATTGAAAAGCTGCGTATTTCAGAGATTTCTTTTCATTTTCCTCTCTCTTTTATATTTAAAACAGTTGTCACTGAAATCAGTAAGGATTCTGTCCCAAATGTCTCCCTCCCTTTCACTCTCCCCCTTTTAATTCTTCTTTAACAGTTCCTTTATCACTCCAGTTTGCGCACAGCTTCTTCATTTATTCTGGCATTTATTCTGTCTTTCACAGTCCAAATTGCTCTTCTTCTTTATCTTAATCCTTCCATTCATATTGTTCTTCCTACAGGTTTTAAATGTGCTGTAGCCTTCACACCACTGTGAAATCCTTTATTAAAAAGGAAAATTGTTATTAATAGCAATGGAGGAAATGTAATACCCTATGCAACTCCTATATCTGTTTTCTAAAATGGTAACACTTTTTATTAACAGCACATGTGAGTAATATGTGAATTTTATTTTGTTTCAACAGTCATCTGTGAGCTGGGATAAAAGAGTAAGTGTTGGCTCTTCGCTCCCAAGCAACCTCTCAAGTCCTGCAGATGATCTACCTCCAACTCGTATCAAGGAAAACCATATCTTAGAAGGGCTGAAGAAATTACAGAAGAAAAAAATACTACTTGAATCACCTTCAGTAATATCAAAATGGGGTTACAAAGACTGCATGAACTCTAATGAAGGAATATATTCCCCTGGAGTTAAATGTGGCGGCCATAGTGAACAGACTTATTGTAAGCCAACAGAAATAGGAAGTATTTGCATTGAACATAACAAAACATTCTCTTATGATTCAGATTCACATGATGATGCAGATGACGATTCTTCATCCTTACTGTTGCTGCAGGAAGTACCAAGCAAAGACTGCAGGACCTATTGTAACAAATTAACTCACAGCATTTCTGACAGTCTCTTTGACTGGGATCCTAATAGGAAACACTTGCCAGAAAGAAGTTCATATTTTAATTCAAAGGAAAGACCTGAAAAATTGACTAGTTTTGTCAGTGGATTTCAGGCAGAAGTAAAATCATGCACCAGAGCAAAGCTGCCTGAGTTACAGTTATATCAAAGCCATGCTAATATAGGCTGGAAGGACCTTAATTTTCAGCTTTCAGATACTGATGACAATGAAGTCTTGGATGAATTGCATATAGAAAGCAGTGATGAGAAAAGTCCATCAGATTTATTAGCAACTCCTTTTACTGAGAAGTACATGAAGACCTCTGACATGCTCAAAGACACGGAGAATTCTCAGTTTGTATCTACTGACAAAGAGGAAAAAAAGATATCTGCTCCCTCAGACATTAGGCCAAAGACATGTAATTTCATTAAACAACAAAAGGTTATAAAAAAGACCTCTTCTGAAGAGTGCATTACAGTAATATTTGATGCTGAGGATGGTGAGCCTATTGAATTCAGCTCACATCAAACTGGAGTTGTCACTGTAACAAGAAATGAAATTTCAATCAACCAGCCACGAACTATATCCAGTGCAGAAGATACTGAATTTATACCTCAGGGAATAACTGGTTTGCAGACAGGAACCAATGCTAGAAACTACACTTCTTTAGAAAGACCTGAAGATGAAACTGAGAAAAAGACTCTTGAAGATAATACAGGGAATAAAAACACAGTTGTCACCATGACCTGCAGTGAATCTTCACACTGTGGAAGAATGATGCCACAAAATACTCCACGACAAAAACTAGCAAAGCCAGTGTATGATGCAACATACAAGGGCAATTCAAGCTCCACGGTGCATTCAGGAATCAATCAAAAGCCAAACTTGACTAAAATACCAAGCAGAGGTAAATTTTCTCCACAAAAAGCTGCGATGACAGAGAATGGGGACAAACCTGTAGCTGAAGCAGTAGGCCCTGCAGCCCTTGAAATATCACCTGCTCTGCCACCTGTAAAGCTTTCAAGATTTAAAAAGGCACAAAGTCCACCACATCATTTTGACTCAAAGGTTGACTTTCAGGTTCCAAAGACCCCTATCCACCCTCTGCCTAGCTTGAAACATCCCGGCAGAAGTGACTGTTCAAAGTATCCAAAGAGTCAGAATCCAGCATCACCACTGTTGCCTCAGCACCTTATAGAGCCCACTGACTATGGAGAACCTCCAACCAGAGACTTCCATTGTGATTTAGCAACTGTAGAAACTCGATCACCATCCCCACCCCTTCCTCCAGGCAGGTCAACATCCTTGTTGATTCAGCCTGATCATGCTCATTCACCACCTGTAGTGGTAAAATTAGGAGGAGCTGGTGCCAGTGAAACAGCAAAAAATATACTGAAATCATCACCATCAAAAGGAACTGTGAACTCTGGCTTTCATAATCAATCTAGTCATGAATTGCAAAGAGAAAATGCAACTTCTGGGGCCAAAATTGAATTATCTTCCCTTCAAGAAAATGCAGAAGCAATTATGCAAAATAAGAGCGTATCTCAGCAACCCCATAGTGCATGCCAAGAGCTTCCCAATGTTTCCACAAAGCAAGTCTGCCCAAAAAGCCCTAATCAGCTGGGTTTCCACAGGAATCGTGAATTTCCTAACACAGATTTTCAAACAGCCAAGTCCTTTTCTCTAGGTTTTCCATCATTGGAAACAACTTCTTCACAAGACACATATTCCAGAAAAAAAGGTATTTCCTGTGACAGTGGGGTAGATCAGACACAAAAGGTGCCAAACATTCTCCCTGCAACTCCTCAATGTCATGCCACAAGCACAAGTGAGCCTTTACTATCTCAGGTAGACAATTCCCCATTGTCAACACTGTTTCATGGTAGTGAAACTGCACATGCTTCCCAAAACTCGAATGAGAAAGGAATGAAAACCCGTCTCCCTGTAGGACTGAAGTTATTTGTCAAATCCCCCCAACTTCACAAGAGTTCTACTGTACCAGGGAAACAGGAAAAAGACAGTATAAATGCAGCTTCCAAAAGTAATGTGAGTTCAAGTAAGTACAAGCAAAATGAATCTATATGTGTAACCAGTGGAAGTACAACGGATGCTGAATTAAAAGACTCTAAGTCTGGTACTGAAGTAAAACACAGTTTTAGTGTGGGACTTGGTATGGATGCAGCATCACCTCATTCACATGAAAACTCCAACTTGGTGGTAGACAGAGTAGATGGATTAGAAAACAAATCAGTTAAGAGATCTGTTTCTTCTAGTAACAAGTCACACTTGAAGCCAGCTCTGGGCATGAATGGAGCTAAAGCTCGCAGTCAGAGTTTCAGCATTCATACAGGGGAAAAGCCTTCTGCCCCTGCAACAGAAGGTCTCGGAAAAGTACGGACTCAGATTATTACAAACACTTCTGATAGAGGAAATTCTCTAACAAGGCAGAACTCATCCATAGAAGGACTTCAAATCAAGCCCATTCCTGGGTCAGCAGTGACACCAGTGACTCTTTCATATACTCCTAAAACCACAGAAAATTCCTATTCCAGACA
The DNA here is from genome assembly GCF_028554395.1 of Pezoporus wallicus. Lineage (NCBI taxonomy): Eukaryota > Metazoa > Chordata > Aves > Psittaciformes > Psittacidae > Pezoporus > Pezoporus wallicus. The sequence goes on from NW_026637685.1 coordinate 749,658, forward strand.
AGGCTCTCTTGGAAATGCAACTAGTTGCAATAGCCAGCATGGAAGCCCAAGCAAACTGCCCTTCAGATCATCTCCAAAACAAGACCTGTTTCACAGCACTTCAAAATGCAATGGAAACAAACCATTTTCTCAGAAAGATGCACGCAGCCTGTCTGTCCAGAGTGAGAAAAGCACTGAAAGTTTTCAACATGAAGCTCATAGTAAAAAAAGTGTTCTACCAGCAGAACTGGAACTAGAACTAGAAGCATCAGTTTCTGTATCTTCCAAACAATCTTCATCATTTCAAAGCTCAGATGGAATAAAGTGTTCTCAGAAACTGGAAGCAACAAAGTCACGAAAACAGCAAATGTGTTTACAGTTGGCAGAAGCCTCTGAGAAGGGTGCCAATATTTTGAGTTCTGCAGCTCTGCAACCTACAATAGAGGAAAAAGTCATGCTATGCATCCAAGAAAATGTGCAAAAGGGTCAGGGACAAGCTAAATCTCCCACAACAGAGACTAAACAAAGGACTGGGCCCTCTATAGCTAATTGGTTTGGCTTTCGAAAGAGTAAGCTCCCAGCACTGAGTAGCCGGAAGACTGATGATCCTAAAACAAAGGTAGAAAAAAAAGATGCAAGAATTTCAGGATTTGGAATTAAGCAGGCAAAATTGGATAGAAAAAAAGAAAAAAAGAAAGCTGAACAGCACTGTGAAACAGAAAATGAAATTAACAGGAAAGCAGACAATGGTGATATTTTAGCTGATGCCATGGAGAGCAAAATTCTGAAACCTTTGCAAGACACTCCTGGTGAGTTTGAGTGTGAGCAAGGCAAAGGTTCCAGCACATCTGCGTTCTCACCAAAAGACATTTTTATGAAAGAGCTTTTAAACAGGTAAAACTCTGGAACACGGTTTGGGATGTGTTGTTGTACACTGTACCTTTACAACTGATCAAATGCCAAGTTCAATGTGTTTCTCATAGGCTAAGAATGCATAGTAGTAATTAGTAGGTAGACAATCAGGATGTGAATCTCTGCACAAAAAAGACCCCCAAAACATTAATAGTGAGGTGATAATTTTGTTCATGTTACTTTGTTAACCAAACCAGTGGTCTTTGAAATTAAAAAATGACAAGTTACATCCAAGTTGATAGAAATTCAAATAATTCCAGAAATCGAGAATCTTAGCAGATGGTGTGTAAAGATTGGGAATATTTAGGTACATGTTTTAATGTATTCCATCTTCATGTATTGTAACCAGCAGACATATATTTGGTAACTAGTCAGAATTAATTGCATTTCTAGCTACCACAACCTTCATTCACGGAACTTAACAATTGCTATATTGTGTTTTCAAGTTTGCCCACAGCAGTCCCAAATATAATATAAATCATTATATGTGAAAGGCTAAATTGATATACTACCTGAAATTGTAAGTGACAGGTTTGATCAAGGCTACTTAGAAACATTTATCACTCAAAGGTTTAGAGACAGAAAGATACAGAGAGGTTACTTCAAACATTAAAGGAATGGGAAAGTAGAGCGATTGAAGAAGGGCAATGTAATTTATCAGAGGAATCGTTCTCTACCTGCAGAGTTGATAAGAAAGCAGCTCAGCAGACAGAAAGTGGATCAAATAATGTTTCCTACAGGAGTGTGTCGAAGGGCAGCTCCCAGGGCTCCTCTCTTCACAGCAACTCTATTAGCTCTCAAGGAAACCACAAGAAAAACAGCAACACAAAAGCTGATATGGAAATGCAGAATCAGACCCTGGTAAGTGCTTTGGTATACGAAAACATTATTATGTTCTTTTTTAACTTCTGGAGGTGCTCCTGCCTGTCAGTACAGACAAACAGGACAATAGCTGTTTATATATGATAGAAGGATTTTGTGTAGCTAGAGAATTGTGAATTAATACTAAAGTTGGCAGTTTAAATACAGGCCAGTTATACGGCTAGTCATGAAGATCCTACTGCTTCTGCTGGCAATTCAATTCCAATGGAGTTACATGCACAGTAGTGCTATAATCATACTCTAGTAGTGAAATAATAGGACCTTTTTTTTTGTCCATTTTTTCCCTGAAAACTGCATGCCAGTGTTAACATTCCTCTGAACATTTATAGAAATTGTTTCACCTAAAAAGCGCGCTGCTGATGCAAAAGGGGCAAAGTATTTGACCATGTTTGAGAATATTTGTCACTTAAGAGAGAGTCTTTCAAAAGCAAAACCATACTTTTGACCCATGTCTCTGTACCATGGAAAATCTACATTTAATGCCCTGTAGTTAGTTTTATGCTTCAGTAAGGTACTAAGTATATCTCATACACCAAGTTACCCAGAAAGTAGGGATGATGCAATTTAGAAGAAAAACAAATTTTTTTTTTTGCTAGCTACTAGATTCTGCTTCTTGAAAGGTTTTGTGAGTGGCTAACTTTTCTGCATGGAGAAGTATACATGCAGTCAAGGACCCAAAGTCAGACTGAATGGGTGCACTTCCTTGTGAAGCTTCTATTAACATAGAATTTAGTAAGCAATTTCTTGCCCAGAAGGGGCCTTTCCCATGATGTTTTAAAGTTCAAGCACCAGGAAAACAGAGATGCTTTAACTTGATGAGCATTATTTTCTCATTCCTGATAGCTGTCCTGACCACATTCTTACGATGATTATTAACAATAATCACAATTTCCACCAAAAAGACTGAAAACCTGTGCCAAATGCAATACTGATCATGAAGTTAAGGCTGTCACTTTTGTTGTTCTGATAAAACCTAGTTACTGAAGTACAGAACATGCAACTATTTCATCTGAGAGAATTTGAAACACAAATTCTTTGGGATGTGTTTTAAGGGTAAAACAAATTTCAAAAAGCTTCATTATGGGAACTGGAAAAACTCTTAGCTTAGTACTGATGTTTAAGATGCTTAAGGTTAAAATATCCCATGCATAGTTTCAACTTCAGGCAAGTGTTTAATGCTGATGTCTTTTCTAAGAACATCTGCAAGGTCATTTTTAAAACTTAACAGTGAATATATGCAGAATGAATATGTTTGAAAACTTTTTCCTCCTGACTCCTGTGGTATCATCTCTTCTTTCAAAATGTAGATGTCTCCTGCATTATAAAGCCACAAATTATAAGCATATCTAAGGCTGTCCTTGTAGTGTCACTGAAAGGAAACAGAGAGAGTGAAAGTCTGGAAATGTGCAATATGCAGGAAATTCAATCCAACTGATCTAGAACTTTGATAGCAAAGCAGAGCCCCTTATCAGAGCCACTCAGTTTTAACTATGCCCCATTTAATATGGTCCTGACAGCTTAGGGTATATCTTCACTGTACAGAAATACAAAAAAAAACTCTGCACACTGCTTCTACAGTTTCTTTCTGACTCATTATCTTCTAATGCTGGAATAATTTGCTGTGCTTTTTGTCTGTCATTTTGTGAAGTCTCTCTAAACATAGCAATAATAGTCATTTAAAACTCTAAGTATATGTTCAAGAAACATGCTTTGTTTTATCAGGTAACTGCAAAGATTGTTCTTAATATACAAAAATAATGGAGAACTGCTAATTATACTATTTCATTATTAAGGGCATGTTAGTTACAGGGAAAAGGCATTACCTGTCATATACAATACACTCCCTTATTCATGGGAAATCAAAGTATTTTTTGTATTCTTTTTTAAGATGAAGTTACATAATATGCTTCATCTTTTCGAGTTTCATATTATGTTTTTTTGTGTCACTTAATTCCTGAAAGAAATACCTAGTGCCAAAAGACTGGGGACATTTAGAATAACAGTACTAAAACCATGCTTACGGTTCTTAATGCTAACCTGTGAAAGAGATATACCTTAAGATTCCACAGTATGTAATATTTCATCTTATGCTCCAAACTTCTGCAAGAAAAACAATGCAAAGTTTTTAAATTCAGAGTTCATGCATCTTATTACTATAATTTCCAGTTATTCTTTGGTGTCTGCTTACTTTGAAGCAGATTTCAAAGGACTGTGAGACAGCTGTGACTGAAAAGTCACATGCAGTAGAATGGCCTGTTGTGCATTTTTTTGCTTGTAAAAAAGACAAAACAAATTCTTTCAGAGAAAACAGCATAAATCTTTTGAAAAGCCCTAAACTATGAAGATTTCTTTTTTTGAACAATGCAAAGTGCATTCAACCATACAGGTTTAGCGTCGAAGCTGCTGTATTTATATACTGCTTCTTTAAATCCTCCATAACATTTTTTAACATTAATTTCCTAGCAAGTTTTTCCTTTCAAGCCTATTTAATTTTTGATGGTTAAATCTCTTCCCTTATGGTGTGCCAGGTAAAGACTTGGGGCCCTGTTACACTGTAACATATGCACCAATTACATCTGATTCTGTTCATGCAAGCAATGTTATTGCTTGACTGCCACTAAATTTATGGAAAAAGCAATGTTCCACCAATGGCGGCCTTGTGCTTTCCCCTTCAGAGGGATACGCTTCCCGTTAGTGTTCATCAAAAAAGCACTTTGTTCTAAAGGCCAGCCAACAGAAATACATAATCCTTTAGCTCACACCAAGGATATTCCACATTCTCCAATACTTTTTCATGTCCTTGGCTGGAGCTTAAGGTGAGATACAATCATTTTTGTGCTGCACTGCTTCATTTCATCTATGTGATTTTATTACAACCCAGTGTAATTTAGAAAAGCCACGGGCTTTACTTTGTGAGGTGGAAGTGTGGCACCAAAATCGAGACACCAGGAGCTTTGTGTAGCACTGTCTGTCTGCAGTCTGTGTGTTTGGGGAATACCCAGAGATCTATCCTAATACTGTGAAATGTCACATCAGCAGTAAGCCACAGACTGCCATGCAGTCTGCAAATGTGAGAAATTGTTCTGCCCATTCTTTGCATGATCACATACTCTTGTCTTAATTTTCCATAGCCTGAAGAGCGTTACTTCAGAAGAAAAAAAGATGTAATCAAATCTCTGGGATTAGGAGATTATAAATGCACTTTATTTAGATGAAGAGCAAGTCTTTCATGTTTTACTTTCATGAGGCTAGTCACAGGAGGTCAGTAAGGCTACTAGTGTAAGCCAGACAAGCAGAATATATACTATGGTCAAAGATACGGCATGCAAATGATGATAAATTCTATTGGGTTATATTGCAGAAGATATTTAATGTTATTGTGGATGTGCTGTAAGTAGTTTAAAACAGCAGAGGGACTAATAAATAGGTTAAAATCTTTGAGACAGATACTGAAAATATACCCTGAAAGTATCTTCATTCCTGTTTATGTATCATGGCAGAGAAATGCGTCCCTGGATCTGAATTATGGTTTCTGATGGCATGTAATGGAAGGGGTTTTCACCATATGCTAGGAAGATACCCAGGTTATATATACACTTGGGAAATAGTGCAGAAGAACAGCAAAAAATATGCCTTCATCTGAAAAATAGAATATCTAGGGGATTTGATTAACATATACTTGAATAAAGCATGTAGGCTCTTAGTGTGCCCTGCATTCTTAAATTAATTTTTTCTCTCTGTTTAGCTCATTACTGCTTTTAAATAGGAGTGGAAACAAAAATGCCAGAGTTCTGTGTTTGCAAACTGAACTACAGAGATACCGTATCATGTATTAAGTTCACTTTTTTTTGGCTTAGAATGTGAAACATGGTATTTCTAGAGAGAAGCAAAGAGGTCAGAACAACTGCAGAAAAGAGTTTTCCATTTGAGGAATTACATCTTCCAAGGGTATTTTTTGACTGCTGCATGCTACTGTTCATAGAATGAAGTCTTCCACTCTTAGGTGCCCTGTAACTTTATTCTGGTTTATTTCTGAAAAGATATTCTCTAGTTATCCTGAAGCAACATGACTGAGACAGATTTTCTTCACTTTTGTTGTTGTACTATGTACAGGCTAAAGTAGTCACAGAAAACCTGCAAGAAGAAGAGGAGGACACCATGACAAGGACTACATGTCAGAGTCATGTGATAGGTACAAAATTATGTTTTACGCTGGATTTTATTGCTGTCAGTTCTTAGGGAAAAAAAAACAAACATGTTTAGTTCTCATTATTTATTTGTTTGCCCTCCTAATGTTAGCTTTAGCATTCATTTAGCTCTGTTCCTGGATAACCTGATTTCACCAACTATATAAAAAAAAATGGGTACATACCATTAGCAGTTGTGGGTCAGTTCAATGCTGACAGAAGGGCTTTGGAATCTGGCCAAGAAAGATCATTTCAGCATCCAAAACTAGATGATTACATATAGTGGCTTAATTCAAGGGCAGTTGTGCATGATACTTTCAGTGGGAATATTACTGATATGCTGTAAGTCTGTCATCTGGCCTTGAATTCAGAATAAAATTCTGAATAGCAGAATAATTTCTGTAATGAACTAAACCAGAGGGAGTAGCAAAAGAGGTGTCTGTTCAAAAGACCTTAAAGCTGTTCCCTTTGTAGGCAGAGACTGCAGCAATGGTTAGAATCTGATTCAGTGTTTTCAGGTCACTGTAAGTGATTTAGCTAGCCAGAAGCTCTTTTATTTCACTAATATTGTCAACTTAGCAAGTGTGGCTGAACAGAGGTATCATGTTGAAATACACTTGTCTTTGAGGTAGTAGGAAAGTGTTTGCATACTGTGTTGACACCTTTTCAGTCTCAAATTCAGCCAAATAAACTCTGGCTATCTTACTTGCCAAAAAGATCCCTAAAACTCTATGAACCCAGCCGTAACTTAGCTCCATTACAGCAGCCAAATAACAAGAACTTCAAACAATGCAGTGAAGGGATTCTGCGAGTGGGTAGGCACTAGTCCTGAAAAGAGAAATACATACTCCTCACTCTGTGAGTTAAAAGACTTACTTTCTGTTACTCAGAATTGTCCAAAAGAGTATAACTCACTCGAGATTGTTCAGAATTATTTTCCCTCAGAATTATTTTGTCTCCATCCCAAAATTCTCAAAACTTCTACTTTGAATTGATGTGAAATGTTTGGGTTTAATTTTTTAATCCAGATACTGAACAATTGAAAACAGCTATTTGCAGAGCTTTTTTCTTTTCAGACACCAGTATAATTGGTGGTTGTGGCTGAGACCTAATTGCTATATATTTCAACATATTACTTTGGTAGTACATCCTGTAATATGTCATGCAGGTAGCTTTGAGAGTGTTAATGTTTTCCTTCTCCTACAGGCACCAAATCTGAGTCTCTGACAGGATATAGTGGTTCTGGAGCAGCTTGGTTGGCATTCCCCAAAGTCAGAGTTCAGTTGTGCCTTAGGTTCATGAGGCCCTTAGTTTGGAGAGGTCATCTCTGTGGGTCCAGTCCTCCTGTGCACCAGAGTCCTTTTTTGCAAAGACAGGAGCGTTTTCTTCACTTTTTTCAGGGCTGATGACATCAATAAAGTGACAGGTAGGTCTGTGGCCCAGGTCTATCCAGGTCCACAGTAAGTAATGCTACAGAGCAGTGCTACAGGCAGTGCTGCCCTTGGGGGATTTCTATAGCTTGTAACAAAGACTTTTTCATCATCTGAATTATACCAATTGCAAAAGCATCTTCTTTTCCTTAGGCAATGCCATCTCTTAAATGCTCAACACAGGATGCCAGCTATCCCTATTCTGTCAAACCATCTAGAGTAACACAAGGAAATTGCTCTGAGGATCTAGCTGTTAATGTCAGGAAGTTTTGATGATGGGAGACGTTATATGAAATGGGTTGTATTGGCACAGTAAAAATAATACAAATCTAGGCAAATTTGTTAATATCAGCACAATGAGTCCTAATGCAGGGTGTACGAGTGGTTACTTATTTGAGCAGGACAAGCCGAAGCCTAGGAAATTAGAAGCATAGATCTAAATGCACTTCCTGAATACTCCTATATCAGTATCATGCTGTGCTTTGGTCCTCTCTCATCAGGCAATATTTTATCTTACATTTGTGTTTTTTATGCTGCATGTTGCATTGCTCTTTGTGGATAGCAAGATTTCCTAGGTCTTACTCAGATTCTTTTACCAAATTCTTTGACAGAGATTCTGGCTTTTTTCTAATACAGAGGACTTCATAGATAGATACTGTTTTTTTTTTTCAGGACTGAAACTCTATCCAGCTTTAGGAAACATTCATTTGGAACATTTGCCATGTCACCTTGCAGTTTTTAGTCAAAGCCATACACAAGGAGGGACTTGTAAAGATTATAAAAAAACTTGTTGGTATGGAGAATTATCTGAGATGGGAGAGAGACAAATTTGGCTTGCTTTACTATCAGCTCCTAGGCTTCTGGTTGTCAGAAGCAGAAGGGAATACAGGAAGGATAGCTCTGTAAATGCTGAGCCTTGCTGCCATCAAGCACATGAGCCAGGTCCTTAGTCTGGTCAAAGAGAGCCTGGTGGAGGCTTGTGGTCTGTCTTTTTCATTGAACAGTTTCACTGGGCGGGGGGGGAGGTGTGGTGTGTATGTCTTCCAGAACAGGAACATTTTTGAAATCTTGAAAATTTCAGTGGGCTGTAAGTTTCTTACTGCATTCTTCACTATTGTAAGCACTAATTAAAAAACAAAACAAAACAAAACCAAAGGCCACTGTGGTTTTGTAGTTGTACATTAAGGAGTTTGTTCTACTGTTTTTGATCTAAACTGTTAACCAAATATTGCTGAAAGTCTAGAAGATGTAGAAGGGCTATGATTAAGCAGGGAAGATGTTCTCTACATAATAGGAAAAATATGTTGCTGTAGTTACCACTGTAAAATACCTAAATTGACATCAGTTCTGCCCAGTTAGCTAATAAACATATACATATAACTGAACCGTCTTCAAGCTTGATATCATGTAAGACAATGCTGGTTCATCACGTTCTAATAATAACTCCTAGGTATGTTATATAAAAACCATGTAAAATGCCAGTTGCTAGGTTTTCAATTCATTGTTAGTTGTTATAAACAAATTCAAGTATTTAGCCGTCTTTGGATTTGCTAAATTGAAAGAATGGAGTGTGATATAAAATTTCTCTTCTAGTATACCTGTATCTCAGGAGCACATGATCATTTCCATATGAAGCAGTCTGTATTGTATTTAAACATATATTTAAAACATTTTTTTTAAACGTAAAACAAAAATACATTATGCCCTGGATGCTTTTGCTGTATTGTCAGCATGAATACCAGATGTGGTCCTGGAAGCACAGACGCTACTTGTGCTGCCACTTCCCACAGACAGGAGACCTAAGAATCCCTGAGCATCATTTTCAGGTCCAGAGCTCCTTTCTTAATCCCATTGCAATAAAGTAGCTGGATTTTGAAAGAGTGATGAAGTGGGAAATCCTAAAGTACCGAGTATGAGGAGGGACATCATAACAAGGTTGACTTTCCCCAGCTCAGACATGTACAGCAGAGTCTCCAAATATTCTTGTAACTAAAATTCAGCTATTGTTTCAAATTAGCAGCCACTCCTGGGAAAGTGTGAGTGCATTAATTATAATGTACTAAACAGTTTTCAGTAAAACAGTGTCCTGGGTTGGGCTGTAAGAATTATTTTTCCCCTTCTAGTAGCTGGTGCAGTACTGTGCTCTTGACTTCAGTCTGAGAACAATGCTGATAACACACCGCTGGTTTTAGTTGTTGCTAAGTAATGTTTACTCTGATCAAGGACTTTTCAGTCTCAAGCTCTGCCAGGGAGGAGGGGCATAGGAAGCTGGGAGGAAGCAGAGACAGGGCACCTGACTCAAACTAGCCAAAGGGCCATTCCATACCACAGCATGTCATACCCAATATATAAACTGGGGGTAGTTACCCGGACGGCTCAGATCGCTTCTCAGGTCAGGATGGGTATCGGTCCGCGGGTGGTGAGCAGTTGTATTGTGCATCACTTGTGTTTATTGTTTTCCTTCTGTTACTTTCTCCTTTTAGTTTTATATTCTCTCCCCTTGTTATTTCCCTTATCATCGTTATTATTATTGGTGGCAGCAGTAGTGGTTTTGTATTGTACCTTAGTTACTGGACTGTTCTTACCTCAACCCCTGGGATTTATATTCCTTCAATTCTCTTCCCCATCCCTCTGGGATGGGGGAGAGAAGAAAGGGAGGGGAGTGAGTGAGCGGCTGGTTCTGAGTTGCTGGCTTGGCCTAAACCATGACAAACAGCTTCAAGGGAAAAGCCAGAAATCCATGCAAGCAAACGAATGCTAATTACTGTAGAATTCACTCTGGCAGACAATTTCACACAAAAATACTATGTTATACAGTAGCAGTCATGCCAAAGACGATTATAGTATTCATTTTTTATGGCTAAAATATGGGTACCTTGAAGGAACAGAAGTATTTTTGGTTGTGCAGGTGCCTACACAAAATAAAATGTTCTTGACCTTGGAGTTTTTTTTTAGGAATATGTATCTGTAATGAAGAGGAAACTTAGTCATAATTAATCATATCACCCTTTGGTGGTGTTGTAAACCTGTGCTGAGGCTGAAGAAGGGAAGACAGTGTGCCGTTTTCTCAGACATCAATGCTTTGGTGGTTTTCCAAACCCCATGTATGAAAGCTATATGATTATAATTTCTCTGGGTCCAGTTTTCTTTACTGTTTGTCATTCCAGATGGGTGACAAGTTTACTAGAGAAGTGAGTTAATATTAAATGTGCCTTTTGCTAATTATATACTCCAGCTTCACACAAAATACATTCTCAGCATATATTCACCAGCCTACGTAGGCTAATAAGCAGTGTCTGAGGTCTCAAGTTCTTAAATTTATACTCAGGATTCAATAAAAAAAAGATTATTTTTTTTTCACAGATATTTCTATGTGTGAATATGCTTATTCACCATAGTGGATTTGCAGTGATCATTCTATCCTTAGCAGTTCCTAAATTAATCAAACAGGTGCTTCTGGTCTAAAGCACAAAACTTCAGGGAGTACATGAAAACATGGACAGTTCATATAAAGGAGTTATTTTATTGAACTGGAGAGTTTTTTGCTTTCAGATAGTATCTTTAATATGTCACTTGAACTAAAGGGACAGATTCATTCTTTAATGAAAGCCTGTTGAACTTTGACGTCAGGGACATCACTATAGGTAAGCTTTCTCCTTGGAACGACATCACTGGTAAAAATAAAAGTGAAAAAATAATCTGAATATATCTGCATTTCACTTGAGCATTGTGGGTACTCTAGAGAGCAAATACTTGATAAGCAAGAATTGGCAATAGCAATCCAAAATATATCAGGGTGTTGTTGGTGATACCTGCTCTGTTGGAAGCACAAGATACTACCTGCTAAAGCTGTATTGGGAGTTAATTCCCAAAGGCAGTCTGGGGCTAGATCCACGGTAGAAAGATTCACAGTTATTGTAAAGAAATTAGCTGTGGCATTGACCCCTGTTGTTTGTTTGGAGTGTTCCTAGTTAAACTCAGAGCCAGGCGAAGATTATGAAGATAAATACAGTCTGTATTTTTGAAACTTTGAAGAAACAATTCAGTCTAATTTTTGTCGAATTTTCATTAGAGGTCCAGGTCAGTTGCTCAGAATTGATTCATCCAACATTAAATGGGAGCCTTGTAGATACTGCCATTTCTGTAATACAGAGAAAATGCCTGCAGCTACTTGAAAGGGTTTTGAAAAGCTAGATACAGGGTTGGGCTTACGCATTATCAAAGCAACATTAAAAGTGCATTGTAGACTTTGCTCCTTTGTGCTAGAACAAAAGCACACACTGAGGTCAAGGGATTCTTTTGTAGCTCTGCTGTAGCCCAGCACTCAATTCCATTAAAGTTCTTGATAATCATCTGCTTTATAACAGGCTTTATCATCATTTTTTCTACTTCCCAAGAACAACCTTGCAGAAGGTTTTTGCAGTTTAATTTAAGGCAGTCTGGTCAGAAAAGGGAAGATCTGTCTTTTAAGCCACTTTTTCGAATTTGGCTTCTTTAGAGAGCATTTGGTTGAATCCCTTAGTTGCCTAATGTTCCAGAGAGAAAGTGTTGTTGGTATTTTAGAATGTTGCATTATGTTTTAAAGTCCGCCCAGTTAAGCTTTATACGCAGCAAAGTGACCAAATTACGTTTTTAGTAGAAACCAGGAATGTCCTTCATGCCAAGTTTTATAGATAAGTTGCTAGCAACTTGATAGCAGTTTTATAGGTACACCAACAGCAAACAAAGTACATATGGGTGGGTTTGACTTAGAATGAAATGTCTGCATTATAATTTATTTGCATTGAGGTATCAGTAATAAAGATCATAGCCTTATCTGTGTATTCTGATATTGTTTTAGTAACCATACCATGAAACTGCATATATGATAATTAAAAAACAAACTACGTAAGCAGACTTTTCTATGAGGAGAAGGGCCGCATTCTTTTGAGTAGTTCAGGTAAATTTGTTGGTCTCTGACTCCTCTTTTCATTCAAATTCTTCTATATGGGTTTACCCATTTACTGTTGAGATATTCTTTTCTCACTTTTGCTGTCATACTTGTTGACCTACATCATTTAAAAGCAGTGGTCACTCTTTACTACCTATGAGGTGCCCCAGTATTGCTCATTATCTGACTCCCCAAAAATGAAGACCACAATACAGATCCTGCCCTTTCCTTCTTTTTTTTTTTTTTCCTGTATCAATTCTGAATCTGGATCTGATGAATACTGGAACTGAAAAAGTATATTTCAAAATCTGTTTCTGAATGTGCCGTTTAATTTACCTATTCATAATGCTTAATTATCTAAGTTATCTATGGGCCTATTCCAAAGCCTGGTGAAAACAACAGCACTTCATCTGCTTGTTTAGTAATCATAGAATCATAAAATCAGAGTGGTTTGGGTTGGAAGGGACCTTAAATATCATCTGTTTCCAATCCCCCTGTCATGGGCAGGAACACCTTCCACTAGAACAGGTTTCTCAAAGACCATTACAACCTAGCCTTAGATCTTTAGGCCCAGTTATAATTAAACTTGGCTAGGGATGTGAAAGATAACAGGAAGGGATTCTATAGGTACATTCAGAATAAAAGACAGACTAGGGACAACATGGGCCCTCTCCAGAAGCTATTGGGAGAACTGGCTACCCTGGATTTGGAGAAGGCTGAGATTCTTAATGACTTCTTTGCCTCTGTCTTCACTGGCAAATGCTCTGACCACACCACCCTAGTCTTGGAAGGCAGATGCAGGGACTGTGAGAATAAAGACCTTAGGCCCACTGTAGGAGAGGATCTGGTTTGAGACCATATTAAGAACCTGAACATGCACAAGTCCATGGGACCTGATGAAATCCATCCGTGGGTCCTGAAGGAGCTGGCAAATGAAGTTGCTAAGCCGCTGGCCATCATATTTGAAAAATCATGGCAGTCAGGTGAGGTTCCTGACAAACTGGAAAAAAGGGAAATATAACCCCCATTTTGAGAAGGGGAAAATGGATGAGCCAGGGAATTACAGAGCAGTCAGTCTCACCTCTGTGCCTGGCAAAATCTTGGAGCAGATTCTCCTGGAAGGCATGCTAAGGCACATGAAAAACAACAAGGTGCTTGGTGACAGCCAGCATGGCTTCACTGAGGGGAAATCCTGCCTGACCAATTTGGTGGCCTTCTATGATGGGGCTACAGATTCTGATGGACAGGGGGAGAGCAGTTGATGTCATCTACCTGGACTTGTGCAAAGCATTCGACACTGTCCCACATGACATCCTTGTCTCTAAATTGGAGAGACATCAATTTGATGGATGGACCACTCGGTGGATAAAGAACTGGCTGGATGGCCGCACACAAAGAGTTGTGGTCAATGGCTCAATGTCCAGCTGGAGACCAGTAATGAGTGGTGTCTCTCAGGGATCAGTGTTGGGACCAGTGTTGTTCAGCATCTTTGTTGTTGACATGGACAGTGGGATTGAGTGCACCCTCAGCAATTTTGCCGATGACACCAAGCTGTGTGGTTCGGTTGATACCCTGGAGGGAAGGAATGCCATCCAGAGGGACCTTGACATGTTTGTGAGGTGGGCTGATGCCAACCTTATGAGGTTTAACCATGCCAAGTGCAAGGTCCTACACCTGGGTCAGAGCAATCCCAGGCACACCTACAGGTTGGGCAGAGAAGAGATTCAGAGCAGCCCTGTGGAGAAGGACTTGGAGGTATTGGTCGATGAGAAACTGAACATGAGCTGGCAGTGTGCACTCGGAGCCCAGAAAGCCAACTGTATCCTGGGCTGCATCAAAAGCAGCGTGACCAGCAGGTTAAAGGAGGTGATCCTGCCCCTCTGCTCTGCTCTTGTGAGACCTCACTTGGAGTATTGTGTGCAGTTCTGGTGTCCTCAGCATAAAAAGGACAAGTCCAGAGGAGGGCCATGAGGAGGATCAGGGGACTGGAGCACCTGCCGTATGAAGATAGGCTGAGTAAGTTGGGGCTGTTCAGCTTGGACAAGAGAAGGCTGTGTGGAGACCTCACAGCAGCCTTCCAGTATCTGAAGGGGGCCTATAGGGATGCTGGGGAGGGACTCTTCATTAGGGACTGCAGTGATAGGACAAGGGGTAATGGGTTAAAACTTAAACAGGGGAAGTTCAGATTGGATATAAAGAAGAAGTTCTTTACTGTAAGGGTGGTGAGGCACTGGAATGGGTTGCCCAGGGAGGTTGTGAATGCTCCATCCCTGGAGAGTTCAAGGCCAGGTTGGACAGAGCCTTGGGTGGCATGTTTTAGTGTGAGGTGTCTCTACCCATGGCAGGGTCGTGTTGGAACTAGCTGTTCTTAAGGTCCTTTCCAGCCCTAACTATTCTACAGTTTTCAGGGATGAGGCAGCAACAGCTTCTCTGGGCAACCTGTTCCAATGTCTCACCACCCTCATATAAATACACTTGCACCAAGCTTCCAGTAAGACAAGAAAAAATACTTTTGCTAAACAGAGGACTTGGATTTAACTACCATCATCTAAATCACTGGAACTTTGGGTGTTTTTACTGGAGTACTAAGTAAACAGTTATTGAATTCGTGTTTTCTCTTTGTCAGGGAATGGGAAGGAAACAAGATTGATTAATGTGGTAAATACATTGTCTGACATGCATCATCCAAAACCATGTCCATTAAGCCTGACATATTTGAGCAAATACATTTACATTAAAGAACCCTCAAAACCTGGAGACAGATTATATGAGGTCTGTAATGAATTACTGAGATAAATGTAACAGAATAAGTGACAGAGGAAAGACAGTGAAGAAAATGATCTGTATTACAGGCTGTGCATTCAGTAAAGTGAGGTGATGCACATCACTGTGGAGAAGCAAAAGTATAATCCAGAAGTTGCTTAAATGTCAGGGAATTCCTTGGAAGCATCTAATACATTTAATGAAGAACAATATTCGGCTGATAAAAATGTATTTTGACCACAAAAGAAATCCTCTCTTGTCATGAAGTCTCAGTTGCTGAGAAAACAATTTATCACTGTCACTGTCGATTCCTTTCACCAGGTCATTGATAGAAGTGGAGAAGAAACATTTAGCATCATCTTATCACTGATATACCAGTTGAATCATTCAATTACACATGATCAAATAAAGGAAAAAATGTTTGGCTTATTTTCCCTATCGCCACCCAGTAAAGTTGTGGAATACCTAGAAGCCTCTACATGTGAGGTTGCTGTCTGTAAAAGCCATCAAACAAAACTAGTTATGACCAAATCTGTTTCCAGCTTGTGTCTGTTCTTATTTTGAATTTGCATGCTCAAAAATGTTATGTTTTGATGCAAACAAGGTATTCTATTTTTCATTAATGCTCTGTACCTGAGTAACAGTACAAGTATGCATGCAATTTGTACATCAGTACAAAGCCATTTTCTAAAGCCCTTTGTGCATGTGGAAGCTGACAGGTAGGTGCTAAATCTGTAGACTGTGTTGCTTTAGTAGTTGTGTGGTTCCTGGGCTGAAGCTTTGAAATAGGGCTTAAGTGTAGCAGGCAACTTAACATGCTCACTTGCTAGATGTAACTAGCTTGGATGTTAATCCAAAGGACTAGGTTCCCAATTGCTAAAACAATGATGAATTAATAAATACTAAAATAAGGTGCTTGATTCTAGCAACATCAGGAACCAAACTTCATTAAAAAAAACAAACAAAACCAAACACACACACACACACACAAAAAAAAAGCCCATACCAAACAAACAAAGAAGCCTTAAACCCTAGTGCCACAAGGAATCTGAAAGATACGGGAGAGACCCTCATCTTTCCTTATCGATCATGGTCTCACTGTCCTCAGAATACTTCAGATAGGAGGCATGTCTGAAAGCGCACAGACAAAACTGAACTTGGCTGGGTAAAAAGCAATTAAATTTTTACTTTACATTCCTCAAAGTTTATGCCATTTCATGCTTCCAGCTAATGTCCAAAAGCATTTGCATTTCAATGTAATTATCAAGCACTGTTCTTTTTCTGATCTTCATCTTCTGATCCTTCAATACTACTAAAATTACCTGTGCCTGTTATTAACTTACTTTTCTAAACCAGAGTAGCTAAAATGAGGCATCACTGAGGGGAAATCTTATTTAATAACCAGTAGGCATTGCAAAGCCAACTGACAGTCTTGTGTGTAGAAATATGCCCCTAGAAGCACATAGGTAGGAGGTAATCTTGCTCAGGGACTTCATCAGTTGGGTTTTGAATATCTTCAAAGATATTGTTCTAAAATTGTCCATGACCAATGCACCGTTTCTTTGTGAGGCTTTACACAACACTTAGCATTCACAGTATCACAGTATCACAGTATGCTAGAGATTGGAAGGGACCTCGAAAGATCATCTAGTCCAATCCCTCTGACGGAGCAGGAACACCTAGATAATGTTACACAGGAATGTGTACAGGAGAGTTTTGAATGTCTCCAGGGGAGGAGACTCCATAACCTCCCTGGGCAGCCTGTTCCAGTGTTCTGTCACCCTCAGTGAGAAGAAGTTTCTTCTCAAGTTTAAGTGGAACCTCTTGTGTTCCAGTTTGTACCCATTACCCCTTGTCCTACCATTGTTTGCCACTGAGTAGAGCCTGGCTCCATCCTCGTGACACTCCCCCTTCATATATTTATATACACTAATAAGGTCACCCCTCAGTCTCCTCTTCTCCAAACTATAGAGACCCAGCTCCCTCAGTCTTTCCTCGTAAGGGAGATGCTCCACTCCCTTAATCATCTTCGTTGCCCTGCGCTGGACTCTCTCCAGCAGCTCCCTGTCCTTCTTGAACTGAGGGGCCCAGAACTGGACACAATATTCCAGATGGGGTCTCACCGGGGCAGAGTAGAGGGGAAGGAGGACCTCTCTCGACCTACTAACCACCCCTCTTCTAATACACCCCAGGATGCCATTGGCCTTCTTGGCCACAAGGGCACAGTGTTGGCTCATGGTCATCCTGTCGTCCACTAGGACCCCCAGGTCCCTCTCCCCTACACTGCTCTCTAACAGGTTGTTCCCCAACCTATACTGGAACCTGGGGTTGTTCCTGCCCAGATGCAGGACTCTACACTTTCCCTTGTTATATTTCATCAAGTTATTCCCTGCCCAACTCTCCAGCCTGTCCAGGTCTCGCTGGATGGCAGCACAGCCTTCTGGCGTGTCAGCCACTCCTCCCAGCTTAGTGTCATCAGCAAACTTGCTGATAGTACACTCAATTCCCTCATCTAAATCGTTGATGAATATATTAAATAATACTGGTCCCAGTACTGACCCTTGAGGCACTCCACTAGTTACAGGCCTCCAACTAGACTCAGCCCCATAGACTACAACTCTCTGGCTTCTCTCCTTCAGCCAGTTTGCAGTCCACCTCACTACCTGATCATCCAGTCCACACTTCCTCAATTTAGCTGTGAGGATGCTGTGGGAGACTGTGTCAAATGCTTTGCTGAAGTCAAGGTAGACCACATCCACCGCTCTGCCATCATCCATCCACCGTGTTATTTCCTCATAAAAGGCTAAGAGATTGGTCAAACATGATTTCCCCCTGGTGAAGCTATGTTGACTGCCCCTCATAACCCTCTTATCCTTGATATGCCTTAAGATGGCACCAAGGATAAGGTGTTCCATCACTTTCCCAGGGATGGAGGTGAGGCTGACCAGTCTATAGTTACCTGGGTCCTCCTTCTTGCCCTTTTTGAAGACTGGAGTGACATTTGCTTTCCTCCAGTCCTCAGGCACCTCTCTTGTTTCCCAAGACTTGGTAAAGATGATGGAGAGTGGTCTAGCAATGACTTCCGCCAGTTCCCTCAGCACCCGCGGGTGCATCCCATCTGGACCCATGGATTTATGGATGTCCAGATTGCTCAACTTATCTCTAACCCATTCCTCATCGACTAAGGCAAACCGCTCCGTTGACCTGACTTCATCTAAGGTCTCAGGGGTACAGGGCTCTCCAGGACTGCCTGCAGCAGAGACAAAGAAGGCTGTGTTCTTATGCCCTAATATTCATGTTACTGGAGATTTGCTGTGGTCATGCTGTTGAGTAGCCTTCCAGGATGGTGTGGAGCAGCATTCAGCATTTACCATCCCAGGACTTGCTCAGCAGATAAAGCTCACACTGGTGCATACAGCTAATTAAATATCCTCTCCTTCTACTGAGTTGCTCTGCATCTTTTCAGTGGAATTTTATTAATGTGTGTTTTCTGTATAAGTGAGAAGGTGAACAGGCTACTCTGCAGAACGGAGAGAGCTGTGACAGAAGCAGCATTATGTGGGCTTGGGCCACTAGAAATGGGGTGAGCTGTGTCTTCAGTACTGTGTTCTTGACTGTCATTTGGCATTTGGGTATTTATGCAGGGAATTATTTTGAAATGATGATCTAAAGGAGCCTATGATAGTAGTGTGAAACTTTCTGTGTAATTTTCAAGCTATTGCTTACATTCCGTGATGATGATGGAGAACCTTGCCAATGTGAATAATAAGAAACTAACATCTATTAGTGTCTTCCAATTTATGTCAGCCTACCTTCTTCACAGTCTGGCAAAGACAAATCATTTCTTTGTACTTTAAAAGAGAGTACACATAGCACCTGTCTAATTGCCAATTCTTCTGCAGCACCGCCACAGCCTGCTGTCTAGCTTGTCTTCTTTCTGTGAAGAGAATTAATATTTTGGATCAACACCTCCTTATTAGCCACAATGATTTGCTGTTAATTTCCTTCTTTATCATTACATTTATTCACCCAGAAATACCAAATTTTATAAGTAGAATGAGAAGCGTAGCTTTTTATACATTACATTTAGAATACAGTCTAATTATTATTCAAGATACTGAGAATCTGCTGGTCTCATTCAGGCTTAAAATGTTGATTAAACAGGATTGTTGGGTTCTTCATCTCTGAAGTTAATGCTTCTATGTTGATTTACAGTACTTTACAGTCTGGCCCAATCTATATTAGTTTTTATCACTCAAATCAAGACTGTGACTGATTATCGTACTTGTCACAGGATAGTACATGCCAGTATTCTCTGTAGCAGTATAAGTCCTTCTGTTTGAAACTTTTCTACTTTACATGTTTTTTGCTTCTGGCTGAGACCATCTGTAGATGTGTGTATGTAGCTTCAGTCATGCATTTTCCTATTAATTCTAATTCATATACCTGAAGTAAAACTGAGCAAACTGAAATGTGTTGAATTATTTTAAATATTTGTTTCAACTGTGTTCATGTGGACTTTGCGGAATTTTTATGAAAAATATATTTTTACATGAATTATCAATAATATTTGAGCTGTACCAGCATCTGCCTTTCCAAATTCTCACTCTAATGATAGTATGCCTTTTCCTAATTTTGCTCATCTCGCCAACTTTTAATTGAGTTTAGGGATCTTTGATTCATATCTTCAGTCAAAGACCTGAATTCTTGACATTTGACTGTGCAATTAAACATGAAAGTAGATCATAGAAAAACAGGCTTCTCAAAAAAAAGCAATCACTGCAGTAGAGAAATAATACCTATAGAATTCATGCTTATTTTTATTACTAGGTGAACCTGAGAATTTTTCAGTGTTTGGACAATCCATTATTACGAAAAGAAAAAGAAATCAAATATATTTATAGTGAGTAACTTCGCTACTTCCTGTCTTTAACATGCAAAGAGGTGCAGTATATTGTTTCAGAATGGACAATGTAACAATTTTTGTAGCACCACATAACATTGATTTTGGTGTGTTTTTTTTTCCTTGCAAAAAAATAGGCTTCCTGAGTAAAATCTCTGTTAATTCTCCTGGCTTTAAAATTGCGATGGTTTCTTATCAAATCCTGCTTGCACAGTGATTCAGCTGGTTTGGAGGAGTTGAATGTGAGTACCAAGATCAGAGCTCACCTAAAAGTTTCTCAAAGGTCTCTGTGCTGACTCTGTTAATGAGTTTTCACTTCATTAGTTAAGAAATAAAATCATTCTGTTTCAGGTGTGCATGTATATTTGTAACTGTTTATTAGTAGTGCCCTTAAGTAAAGCCATCTGCAGGGCAGAACTAAAAATAAAATATTTAAAGCCTCATTTAATATTCATTTGGCTTTAATTTTGTACTAATAAACAAAAAGCAGTGATGTTACTAAAATAAATATAGTCTGTTCTTCTGTGCATTTGCAAGACCCAGAACTTCCTATGCAGTTTACTAATTGGTATGTGTTTACCAGAGACAGCATTTATGCTTAAAGCGCTATCCCTAGTCCTGTCTGTTGGAAATAGAAAATAATATCTCAATGTGAGTGAAACCACACTCCAGTTTATAAGAGAGTTGTTTAAGAGCAGGTAAATCAGTGGTTCCATCCTGTTATCCTTCAGTGCTTCAAACACACTAGTCCGTGAACAGAAACCCTGAATGGAGCAACCAGATTCCAGCAGCAAATGCTCCCTTGGGCACTGTGTACAGCCTGTGTATCTAAGTGTGACCTCTTTTGTAATTGTGGTCTAATGCAGTTATTCACAAACCAAAGTTAAACCAGCTACCTCTAGTAATATTAGCAAAAATAACAATGCTTCTTCCAAGTATTTTGCAGCTTGCTATTCATTCCTGTACAGCCTCCAAGGAAGCTAAAGTATTTCTCTACACAAGCATTATTCATTAAAGTTATTACAGGTTGGCTAAATACTGGTTGCCAAACTCCTAGATTCTTTATCCCTATGCTATCACCGTGTAATGGGGAGGTGTGATTGATTAGCTTTATGTTTTAATATGAAGAACTGAGGCATAAAGAGAGAGAGATAGGCCTGTGGTTACATGGAAAAGGCATGGTTGAGGCAGCCTTTAGCTGGCACCTGGGTAAATAGTAAACCACCTTTTCTTCTGTTTTGCTACTTACAGGTACGATTTCTCTAAGTTGGGATAATGCCTTTTCTGTTAGAGAATAACAAATGAAGGGAAGCATCAATCCGTGCTTTGAGCAATCCCCAGTAAGATATTCCTTAGACAGTGTGCAACTGTTGGCTCTCAACCTTTATATCCCAGGATTCTAAGGAAAACAGAAGGCTATTTGCAGTGAAAAGGCCTGGAAAAGCCACATTTCTGCATTGCGACAGACCTGTTGCTTCCCTTGGATTCACACCTTGCATCAGATGTGAAGACTTTCTTTCTTCTCAGTTATTACTCATCTGTAAGGATTTCTTAAAGATAGCTGCAGATCTGTAAGGCTGATTGGCAAGTACAGGGGTAAAACCAAAGGAGGACATAGAGCCAAAAAAGAGGGATAGCTCCCCGAAGTATTTCTAGGCTGGCCTCATTGATAGCCAGGCTGCAGCTGGACTGCATTTGGTTACCTTTTACACAGAGCTTAAGGTTGCTCTTCACATGACTTTTTAGTCTCAGTATTTCTTTTCTAGTAGGACTAAAATTTTATCTATTTCTAATATCCTGTCTCCTGAGAACAGTGAGTAATTTTTAGAAAGTATTAACAGTGTAATATGGAGAGATCAGTCCAGATGTCATCAGTTGCAGGACTTCTCTAACTGGAAGCTGCATGTAAACTTTAATAGACACTGAGAGATGTGAATTAGAAAATTCTAAAAATTATCCAAGTTCTTTTTCCAACTCATTTAAAGTTTTGTTCTTTGTAACAGCCCTGTTCCAAGTACTTGGCCACCACACTTTCCGAGCATGCAAAGAAGGAACCTAAATGCCTGGAGGGGGGTAGTGGGAAGCGCTTATTGCAAGAAAAAAAAAGTCATAGATAACTGCCAAATTGGAGTACAATATTGTTAGTGCTCACTAATAGTGAAAACTAATGTTTTGACTTCCTAATAGAATTGTGTTTTAAAGTGGGACTGGAATTAAAATGAAGTGGCAGTTATCTGTTTCAACTCAGAAGATACATTTCAAAGACTGGATTTTGGTCATGGAAGACAACTGTCAATTTGTTGGACAAATGACATTGATGTTGATGGGTTTTGCAAAAAGAAAAAAGCTTGACAAGGAAGAAACAATAGAAAGAACACTGAGTGGGTAGAGTCTGCATTTAGTGTGTTGTTTTATTATTGTTATTATAAATAAGCTTAAATTCTAATCCAAGATTGATGCAGCCATGAATGAAGTTCACTTGTAGATCCATCATTTGGAAATACACTGCGCAGTCCTCCTCCCATTTACCCTTCCTTAGTATCCATTTGAAATAATTCCATTCCGCCAGTGCAGTACTCATGAGAGTATCAGAGCTGTGAAAACTTGTGTCTTTTCTAGTTGTACCTAGGAATAATAGCATTCAGGGTTTTTTAATTTTGCATACTGGTTACACTTCAGATCTAGATAGAAAACAATAATGCATTCATCTTTGACTAATTGGATCAAATAATGGTATAAACCCAGAAGGAATAATCTACTTAAAATTGACACTGATGTGGCAGAAATACATTCAATTTTTTGTGGTTGCTTTAGCATTGCAGATGAAGAGAAGGATGTGCAAATAAAGAGATCTGGTTTGCCATCTGTAGTTTAAGTTCTTCCTGCCAATGCCACATGCAGCTTAAAGATGTTTATTAAATGATAATGCAACTTTGCAGAGACCTATTTACATTTGAAATATTACTCTGAAAAAAAAGAAGAAAAATGCATAATAATTTGGCATGTTTCAAAATACCAGAAAAATTATACTGCCTTTGTGTTTTGGAAGAAAACAACTACATGTTCTCTGGTTCCCTGTGTCAGCTTAGTAGATTGTCTTGAACTTTCTAATGCAAAGAGAGGTAATCTGTTAGAATTTGTGTATTCTGTTACTGATGGGAATTATGCCCTTTCATCTTCAGTATCCTAGATACTTGCTGAAGAAAGCCCATTCAGTGTTACATATTTCTCAAATCCTTCTTTTAAGGCTTGAGTCCGTACTTCTGAAAACAGCTTGCTGGAAATTTCCCAGTCAAACCGTTCTTGATACAGAACTATTTTTGACTATTTTTTTTCCTGAAAATGTCTGTTTTCTGTGGAAAATTCTGGTGGTTACTAAGGGTTTCAGCTGAAATTTGTGTCAATCATGTGCAGTTTTTGTAGGCCAAAACTTGAGAATTTATGTGCGGAAGATCTCAAACCAGCTGTAGTGGTAAGCATAGGGGAGAATTCCACATTTTTCATGAGATGGGATGCTTCTTTGAAAGAAAATATGTCCCTATGCTACTAGCATTTTACATAGAAAGCTTGATGTATGTTTTTGACCTAAAATATAGTTGTCCTCTTTGTTGCTGTTTATTTTTAACATTAAGATAGATTTGCCATCAAAGTAACATAAACACTTCTATAACTTTTCCATCTCCGAATACAAACTGTTAGTTTGTGTTAGTCACTTGAAAATACAGGTAATGTCTGCTTGTAGTAACTGCATCTGGTATCCACCAGTATGTTTCATTAGTAATACCGTGGTTCTACCTGGTGGGGAATGACTGAGGTTATTGGGCTGATTCTGGAAACCCTGAAACACCTCAAGCAGCACTGACAGGTGTCTGCCTTTTGTCAGTCACAGTAGAGAGTTGGTAGAGAGGCAAAACTTTACTTTCAACATAGTCAGGGCTATAGTTATTTCCTCTCAAGACCTGTGAATCCTTCCCTGTATGCTAACACCCAGAAATGTCTCCTCTTACAATGTTTAATTCAAAGTGGATGAATTGCCTGACCGTTTTGAGTGACATTGTGTATGCACATAAGACAATATACCTGCTTAATAGAATTGTTGATTGATGCCTGATTTTGTAGCTTTATGGGTAAAACTTTCGATCTTGTAGTTTCCATAAAGATTTATGGATAATTTAAGCATAGAATCATAGAATAGTTAGGGTTGGAAAGGACCTTAAGATCATCTAGTTTCAACCCCCCTGCCATGGGCAGGGACACCTCACACTAAACCATGACACCCAAGGCTTCGTCCAACCTGGCTTTGAGCACTGCCAGGGATGGAGCATTCACAACCTCCCTGGGCAACCCATTCCAGTGCCTCACCACCCTAACAGGAAAGAATTTCTTCCTTATATCCAATCTAAACTTCCCCTGTTTAAGTTTTAACCCATTACCCCTTGTCCTATCACTGCAGTCCCTAATGAAGAGTCCCTCCCCAGTATCCCTATAGGCCCCCTTCAGATACTGGAAGGCTGCTATGAGGTCTCCACGCAGCCTTCTCTTCTCCAGGCTGAACAGCCCCAACTTTCTCAGCCTGTCTTCATACAGGAGGTGCTCCAAATCACATATTGTTTCAACTAGATGATCAACATAGCTGTGATTGAATATGTAGACTTATTTAAAGTATAACAGTCCCTATCTAAAGAAAGGCCTGGTATGTGATTTGTGAATAGACTAAGCATCTGTGAAACACTTTCTAAGATTCAACATTATAAGACTTTATTACAATGTGTTTGCTTTACCTGAGGAAACATTTTGAAACAGTCTCCAGATATTCAGTTAAAAGTTAATTTACAATAACATGTGGCATAATATCCCCCTTAGTAAAACCATCTTTTCACATTGTTAAAGAAATGTGTATCTGTATCTCTGTTTAAAAGCTGTGTCATCACATTATGGCTTCTACTATATAAAATTCATTAAATCTCTTGGATATGTGCTAGCACTAGTACTCAGCAGAGGTTTTCAGAAGTTCAACATCAGAAAGACTGACATGTACATAATATAAAAGTGGGACACATTTTGCTCCATTGCTTATTTTGAGTAATACCCTATTTTGCAACCATCGGTGTAGAACTTAGACTGAGGAAGGCTGAACCCCTGAGGAAGGCTGAACCCATGTTTCTTGTGTTGTGCTGGAAGCAATTCCCTTCATAGTAGCTGACCTGTGGGCTTTTTTGCCCCCCAAAAAATTGATTTTTCTTTCATAAGCATTGTACAAAAAGAACAGAGAAGAGTGCCATATGACAACATAAAACAGCATGGTACCACCTCAGACTGAGAACTCTCAGAATGACCAATACCAGTGCCTCTGAAGAAACACAAAAGCAAGGTCAGCAGTCAGCTTTCCCAGGTATTCTCTCCCAGTCTCCAAAGATTTATACCAAAAGTAGTTTCTGAGCTAGAAGTGGTCTGTTTGTGGTAGCTTTGTGGCAAATGTTTCAGAAGAAATAAAAGTTGAAAAATAATTAGGTTTAGCAATCTGTTGCTGGTATGCAAGGTGCATTTTTAAATGATCTATGCTCAGGAGAATGCCCTGAAAGACTTTAAAGAATTCTGTGTTGTCAGTGGCCTCTGTTTACGTCTAACCGTAGCATTGCATGTCACAGGAAGATGTAAAAAAAAACACAGAAGGAGCTGCTATTGTAATTTTAACCACTGATCTCATTTTTATAATTCCTTATACCTACCAGCCTGTGTGTATGCCACTTTTCTGTGCTCCTCTTGTCCATTCCCTCAGAATGGTGCACAGTTTTCAAAGATCCTTTTTATTCGCTCTAATTTGGGTGCTGTGTCCATGTTGAAGAGGTCTTTACCAGAAAACTCTGGTAAAACACCAAGGATGTTGGAATGTGCCAGTGCCTGTCCAACTGTTCAGATTACCATGGTGTCCAGATGATGTAGGACATGAACTGCTTGATTATGTTGCCTGTGAAAAATGTTAAACCTAAAAATTTTGAGAACTAGGGAGTTCAACAGACTTTCAGAAAACTCTACGCAGTGTTAACTCATTTTGTTTAGTGGCTGAGAAGCTTCTCAACATTAAAGGTCTTCCTCAAATTGTCCTTAAAGCTCTTACAACACCCAGTCACCAGAAGTTTCTTGTGCAGTCAGGAGTTTCTTGATCTTCAAGAAATTTCTCTAAATTCTTCCTTATTTCTGCTTTCAGTTTTAAGAAATGCTTCTCTACTGTAGGGTTTGTAGGATCTTTGTTTTCTGCCCAAACTCAAATCCACGTGATAGGAGGGAAAGAAAGGGTTATTTCAGTATTTCAGATTTTTTATTCTGGTTGATTGTTCAGTGAAATGGCAGATTGTGTGTCTATCTGTGTCCACTATAAAAACTAATACCATTGTTGAGCTGCTTTCTTCCCTGGCAGGGAAAGTGGGGACAAAAACCCCTGAATGAGGCAGAGAATTTGGCTTGTGTGCCAAGAAAAATTTGCGAGCAAAAGCAATTAAGCTCATGTGTAACTCTTTTAAGACTTTAATGTTTTTCAGAATCATTTTTTGTGTATTGAGCAGTACTGTCGCAGCATCAGAGATTTAACTGTTACGTATTTTCACTATGTAGTCTTGTGCAGCTCTTGCTGATAACAGTCGTTTAAAATGTCAGTGCAACTGATGAAATCAGATGGGCCATGCACCGTTGGGTTTGAAAGCTGTCACTGAGATGTATAACTGTTTTTTTATTTTGCAGTTGCTTCATGAAAGTTTAAAACCACCACAAAATAATGTATATTAATTAATTCAGTAATGCAGAGTGTTCCAAGATTGTTTTTTATCTGTATAATATAGCTTAAGGGGGAATTACTTACTTTTGTTTGTGAAAAATTAGCATCAGTAAAGAATTTTGTGGTGCACTGTCTGGATTTAACTAGGTTTTTGAGTATTACTCAACATAGTTGAGTCGCAGCATTTTTCAGAAATGTCTTGTGTCACAGTGGGAGCTGCTGAGCTTTGAGCATGCCCTTTTGTGATTGTTCAAAATTTAAACTTAGTGACCTGTTTCAAACATCTGTTTTCCACCTGCTGCATTTACTTTAGCATGGGTAAAGTCTCTATGAAGCAAGACTATAATCGATTAAAACTCTTTTTCCTTTCAATTAAAGTATGACATTGCTAGTCTGCTCCTTCATCACTCTCCCGGCTGCTGGGAACATCATGAGACTATTTTCTTGCAAGTATGACCCTCAGTATTAATTTATCTAGATTTTATGCCGTTTCTTCTATGGACAATTCCTAGGCACACTCAAGGTAACAGCGGGCAAGAAAAATTCTTATGTCATTTTAAGAAACAGGACCTTAGAAGATAAAATAGGATTCATCTTCCAGTTATCCCTGAGCAAAAGGTGCAGCTTTGCTGTTCGGTATACGTTTTGAATCTACTTAATTTTCTTGTAACAATGAGGAGAGAGTGAGATTTTTGTTTCTTAGAGAATGCTCAGAAAGGAAATAATGCTACAAAATCATTCAGATTCCCTGTGGAACTGAGTTGCAAAATCAGATCCAATGTTAACTGTGTGGGCAGTACAGGGGAGACTCCAGATTTTTATTTTCAGGATGCTCTTTTCTGTGGTGCTTCCAGTTTACTCCATGTCCCTGTTGAAGAGCTCTGCCTCTCCAACATAACTAGTGCTGCACTAGACTTTCTTCTGGTCAAGAGGCAACTAATGAAAGTCCTTTCTTATTCTCTATTTTCCTTTATTTATTGTCACTGATGGTCATTAGCTGAAGCATTACCTGTGCATGAGCTAACACACTCTTTAAGCCTGGTTATCTACAGAATAAATGGCAAGGTCAGACACCTAGCATTTTAACTTACTTTTCTGCACTCTGTTATATCCTGAGAGGAGTGGTTCACCATTCAAAAACAGAACATGAATAACTAGAGTAAGGGTTCAGTGGCTGGGATACCTCTCTTTGATGCAGCAGAACCAAATTTAAATTCTCTTTCACGTTTCCTGGATAACCTTCAGCAACTTCTAAAACAGTTATGGCACATCAGGTGGAAAACGTGATGGGAAATGTAGTTGCTAGCTAGCCATGGCTTCCAACCTCATCACCTCTTACCTGTGGAAAGAATTGGAATGCAGTTAATTGTGTGAAGGAAATCAGAGTTGCTGCCCTTTTACAAGATGGCTAGTTTGTTTTGCTGTTGCAAATGTACTTAGTATGACTTTAAATTTTTCTTTCATCCTGAGTGAGGAGAATAAGGTAATGATGACCATGTGAATATAGACTGCTTCTCTTTTGACAAGAACCAGAAGATTTTTTAAATAGAGATTTAATTTGTCTTTAATTTCCCATCAAATAAGGCCCATTGAGATTAAGATGTTAATGGAAAATGACCGCATTAATGTTCTTATTTCAAAAACAAATAGGCAAAACCTGTAGAGGAGAAATATTTCTGAATTTCTGAGAGTATTAGAAACACTGCAGAGGAAAAAAATAATGAAATTTATTTGACAGAGGACTGCTAACTACAACAGACTTAACAAATAGGCATATCATAAAAAAAGTCAATATTCAGGGACACAGAAGATAGAGATGGAAAAGATATATTAGGTCATATGCTGCATCTCCTGCTAGAGTGTAATTGTTCATTGCAGTATATCTTTTATCTAGTGTAGCCTTAAATTGCTTAAAGCAAAGGAAATTCCTCTACTTCCTTTGGGAGTGTCTGCCACAGACTGAAGATCGCACTGTCAAGGGATGTTTCCAGACATTTAACCTAAATTATGCTCATTTTCCAGCCGTTAGTGCTGAAGTTCCCTCCTTGGTGCTTATACCTCTCAGAAGGACTTTGCCATCATAGTCTCTTTTGTATTGTTTGCTAATTATGCAAACAAAAGGCAAGTCTCTGGAAATCAATAGATAATGACAGGGCAGGGTGGTGCTCTTAGATCCTAGTTGCTAGAATAGCAATGTGCACATATCTACACTTTCATCTTTGTTCCATGGTTAGTAGAGCACCTTTCCAGTAGGATGAATGAGCTGGAGGGCTATGGGTCACCATACTGCTTCCAAACCAAGTATGTAATGTACCCCTGTCTGGCATTGTGTTAGGAAGTGTACTCTTAACCCAAATGGGATATACAAAACCAAAGCGTAACAAGTCATGGCTGTTGCTATCTAAGTCTTTCAGGACACTTTGAATACCGGTATCTCAGGTAGATCTTAATTTTGTGTAAGAATAAATGGTACATTTTGATAAACACCTTCTCGTAAGAGAAACAATTAAGCAGAGGTATGGAGAGGTCTAGCTTTTGTGGAGTGTGGGTTTATGTAGGAAAAATGTTACATTACATTACTCAGTGCCTCACACTGGTACTCTCCAGTCTTTCTGTGGGCCTTCGAAGTAAATAATTTAAAAATTCCAGCTCTAATCACTTTCTAAAATATGCCATTCTTATTCATTCTCACACCATAACTCTGAACCAGGACAGTTTCAGTATTTTGGCATCTGTTAGTTTAACCCAAATGACAGGTAACGGCATATTCACAAAATGAAAAATGTTTTTTCATTGTTTCCTTGAAACCTTCTCTTGAAAATGCATTTTTTTTCCATAGACTCCTTCGCTGTCTTTAAATACTGGTGACACCTTTATCTCCACCCTGTCACACAATTTTCCTGTATCTTAGAGTCTTGCTGCCAGATGAGGACGCTGGACAGCGGGATTGGAACTTTCCCCCTCCCTGACTCAGGGAACCGATCCACAGGGCGACATGTTTCTAAGCCAGATTCAACTTTGCAGATAGAAGTCCTTGCACAGTCTGAGCAAGTTCTTCTTTCAGCTCCTTCAGTAAAAGCCAAAACTCTTGAGCGAGAAGTGCCTTCAACAGCTAAGAGCCAGGAGTCTGCGGAAAGCATAATTAGTCACTCAACATCTGATCCGGCCATGACTGCCAAAGGTATACGACCTTTTCAAAGTCACCTTCTGAAACCAGCTTCCTCAGGTAAAATGTCAATTACGCTGAAAATCACATTATTTCTGCCCTGATGTCTGTTTTGATTAGCAGAAGTCCTATAATAATGACAATTGATAACAGAAATGTTAAATGCAGAGCAGATGTTCTTTTTATGAATGCATAAGGTTAAGAAGTTTGTGACCTGAACTGTATAGAAATTTTGTTACACATAATGCTTATCAGAGAAAGAAAAATGTGTTAAGTACTTAAATCCTTTTCTCAAGAAACAGTACTTGAAGAAAAAACATGGCAGCCTCAAAATTTGACTTTGTAAAGAATGCAGATGATCAGCAATATTCAGGATCAGACTTTGCAGCAAAGTACAAAGCATAGTCACGCTGTGACGTAGAAAAGATGCATTCATAGAGACTCGCTTTTGAAATCAGACTTGGTCTAAAAAACTCATTTGGCCTCAATGCTAACAAATATATGGTCTGGACCTCAAATAAGACTCTCACTACTTTACTACATTATACGAATACATTTCTATAGACAAACATAAAATACCTTACTTTCATTGATCAGCTGCATGCAAACTTTATATTTAAACTATAAAACAAAAACTGGCAAAGGAATAAAAGGTATCCAGGAAAGCACCAACAAATAACTTGAAATTAGTTATAGTAAATGGTTCCATTGAAATCTGCATTTTTTCATAAATGCACACTGACCATTTATATATGTTTTTGAAGGGTTTTGAACTATTGATATGTATGTCAACAATGATAGAAACTATACATAAAGTGTTTAGAACAAGGAATTTTTCATAGTCAGCATGATAGATATTGTACAAGAAGCAGTAAAAGTAATTGGTTTAATGGGGAAGAGTATTTTTTTATCTTGACCCAGTGCAATATTGTGTATTTATTGGGGTTATGGTT
Organism: Pezoporus wallicus; assembly: GCF_028554395.1. Taxonomy (NCBI): domain Eukaryota; kingdom Metazoa; phylum Chordata; class Aves; order Psittaciformes; family Psittacidae; genus Pezoporus; species Pezoporus wallicus. The sequence goes on from NW_026637685.1 coordinate 780,535, forward strand.
GTTAGCACTTTGTCAGTGTTTTTATTGCTTCTGTAAAAGTTGTGAGTATTTAACTTGCATAAATCTGCATCACTCTAAGAGAGTTTTGATGTAATTAGCATGTAAGGTTAAATATCAAGTTTAAACTTAGTTTAAGGCCATCAAGTATGTATTCTGCTAATGAGCTGATGTATATTGAGCCTAGGAGGAAAAAAAACCACCTCTTTTATCTGTAATCATAACAGAAGAATTCTAATTAAACATCTTAGAACTTAGCTGATTTAGCAATATTCCCAGTGTGGTATTGTAATGGTATAATAGACTGCAAACATGCATCATATGCTTCCTTGCAGACTCCCCTACTTGTTTCAAATAAAATCTAAATAAAGTATATTTTAATGCTTAGTATTTTTAAATGTACTGTTAATTAATGGTACAGCTAAGACAGATTCAAAAGTAAAATCTTAGTTATAGATTATATGCTACATGCTTCAATAGCCACATGTGTGACCTCAATTCAGCAGTGTGCTATAGAGTCCATGATTAAACACTGTCATTATAACAAATTGAACAGAAACTGCAAGCGTTGAATTGCTTCTTAAGAAATCAGCAGCAGTAAGATTGTTCTGATCTCAATGCTAATATTCACTGCACCAACCTTGTAAGGTTTGTATCTTAATTAAATTGTCATGAAAAGATGTTAAAAAAAAGTAGTATACATCAGATGGTGGGGTCAGCTCATTCTTTACTAGAATATTTTCATTCGATTATTCTCTCCCTCACTTTCTCATCCAAATTACAATTACCACTTTATTTCATATGCACCATATATCTTCTCTGATGTTCCGATTTTGCATAGTGCAAATATAGCAAATAAAAAGGCTAGCTTTCTGCTAGAAAGGTACTTGTAGTTATAATTATGGTAAAAGACTGTTCTCTCTCTGAGAACATAAAATAGCAAAGCAGATCCTACAATGCCTAGAAGTAGTTATTGAATGTTATTTCTTATTTGAAAGAGTATATATTTTAAAACTAATAGAGGGATTTAAATTCATGCTTTCCTCTTCTCTTGGTAATAGGAAGAGGCTTTGGATCAAATTCGGCCATGGTACTTGTTAGAATTATTCCAGTATGTTAGTAAGTTTTTCCTTGGAGTAGTAAAATATTATTTGACATAATGACTTGCCCTCAGTTTTTACTGAATTATAATTGAAACACTGTCATGAAGGTGCTGATGAGACCTACAATTTAGATAATGCCTCTCTTAATTCAGGAATAATTAATCTTGCAAAGCAAATTGAACAAGAACCAAGTTCTATGACCTCTGCCTCATTAAAGCATACTGAAGAAACTGTGGAAAATAGAAAAGTTCTTCCAGAGTGGACCACCAAGAAAACTACTAAAACAAAGGTATAAGTTAAGAAGTGTCATTTATTAAATGAGATATGTATTGTGTTGTAAAGAAGCAGAAATGGTGAATGGTTTTCATATAGTGGGAAGAATAGCAATCATAACAGCTACATTTACTTTCTCGCCCTTCATTTGCAATCCATTATTTATTAATAATAATAATACAGCTCCTAAGGGTACTTTGCCATCATAGTTTACAAACATGTTTTTATTACAATCCTCACAGGCGTTTTATAGACAAAGAAATGGAGACCTTTTCCCCTGTTTTTCTCTTCAAGGAACTTGATTTCATTTGTTTTCTTTCCATGAGTTTCATATCACATTTTTTTCTCCATGTTGAGGTTTCCTTGTCTGTGTGGCCATGTATATGAGTCTTTGAGCAGATGTGCTATGACAGTATTGTCATCAGGAAAATTCTTACATGTTTCTGTGTTGTTTGGTTAATCCCTGCAATGATCTCTCTGTCCTTCAATCCTGTCATGAAAACTGCTGGAAGAATAAACAAGCAAATACCTGTGTAAAAGCTATTTCTGATGCCTGTCAAGTTATTCATATTCAGGAACGCCAGGCTGTCAAGACCCATGAGAACTATAGGGTCAGCAGGGTAGCAAAGAGAGAAAAAAATTTATCAAGAAAGTGGGTGTTAAGCGAGGAAACAGACTGCTGGCTAATAAGTCTTACATTACAAGAGGCTAAAAATATTTCGTCGCAGAGCTTTTTTGTGTGTCTGCTTTATCCATGTATTTACCAAGTGGGAGCCCTAGTTTCCTTCATACCCTCTCCTGGGGCAGTCTATGCCAAGGATGCACAGAACCTCTGGGCCAATCACAATGGGGTGCTTTTCCCACTCATTCCAAGTCATGCTTATGTCAGCCTCCGATACAATTGGCTGTTAGTATCTCCCTGCCACGTTAGAAATACAGAAATGGGTTCTGCCCTTTATAGCTTAATGGAATTAGGGTACACTGTGAACCCATCTACTGCAGCCTTATACTCCTGTGGGTCTGATATGCCTATATTTATATGACTCATGCTCAGGGTATTTAGAACAGAAATGGGGAGATAAAATTACTTGCATGGCCTTGAGAAATTAGTGGTGAATACTCTGTAGTGCAGTAGTATTGGCCTCAAGTAACAACCACATCAGTGTGGTCTTCACCATGAACCAGTCGTGAATGACCACTCTCAGTCCCAAAACCATCTTAACACAAAACATATGTTACTGCTAATTAGTCTGCCTAAGAGTGAAGTCAGTGTGGGTATAGCTGGTATACGAATGTGTCTAAATGGCTTCAGGACTGCAGCCAGGTAAATGTTAGGCACAACGGGTGTGAATTTAGGAAGAATTTAGGATTTACTGGTATAGAAAGCGTGAATATTGTCTACTGGCCCTCCTAATTGTCTCTAGAATTGCTAACAGCAAACCATTTGTTGTTTGTGTGATAATTTTGCATGTTCCAAATACATTCTATTAAACATATTTGAGTAGTTTAAAATTAAACTTGCTGGGTGAAATTATCTGAGGATGTTGGTAGATTTGAAAACAATGTTACAGTGAAAAAAAATGGTACAATCTGGGCTGTTTCTGCCAAACTAACTGAGGAGACTTACCAGGACAAGAATGTGTTATTTCCACCATATCAGATTGATGATTACTTACTTGAAGGAGAAGTGGTTAGTTAAATGGGTATTGCAGACTTTTTTCCAGTTGAAATATCCATGTATACTGCATGATGAATGTAAATGTTCCACTCTTAATACCATCTTCAGCATTATTTTTATATATATGCATCATCTAAATAATTGCAATACATTTATTTGTACAGAACAGAGCTCTCAGAGTGTGTACTTACTCTGCAAGCAGCAGTGACACTGAACTGGAGCCAGAGTATGAAATAAGTTATTTTAGAACTGCAGAGGCGACTTTTGTAGAGTTAACAAAGAACAACAAACAAGGTAATTGAAAATCTGCACGGAAAAATGTGTATCATCTCCACTCTGACTCAGCAGCAGATAGTGTCCTTTATTGAACTTTTTGTCTAGTTTTCACTTTCTACCCCCAGATCTTACTTCAGTCTAATTTTCCATTAGCTTTTTATTACCTTTTGCTTTTTATTATGTACATATCTTTTTTTCCTTTCTTCCACAGTTTTTGGTAGCAGGGGTTATTTGTAGGTTTTTATGCATAAATCCCTGCAGTGTAAGTAAAAAGAAGTCTTCTGTTACATTATTACAAAATATAAAAGGTGACTATAAAGATAACTTCCTTTTTTTTCTTTTTAATTGTATTAGCCAGTTGAAATAAAGCAATGATCAAGGCCACAGTTTCCCAGTCTCTGTATCAAAGTGCCTAAGTGGAGTGTCTCCCCTTGAGCTCCATGTAAATAGTGCCATTTTCAAATATCAGACCTTTTTGCAAGAATTGATGGCAATTTGGAATTTACTGAATTCCAGCAGATAAAAACACATTAAGTGAAGTTCTTGAGATAATAGTTTTGTGTGCTTAATAACCCAAGAAATCGCTGTTGTCTTGACCACTGGCTGGCTGTGATGCAAGCTTCCTTTCAAGGCAGATGTGAGCTGTCTGAGAGGGGGAGGAGGGTGGAGCTGGTATCCTTGCCTACGCAGCGGATGGCTTCCCTGCAGGAGATAAATTCTGGCAAGTGCAAAGGCCAGTGCAGGGTCTCACCACCACTGGAGCCCTCACAGCTTAAGCTGATTCATAGGAGTTGCGCTGAACCCTCTGCACAGCAGTGAGCTCAACCTAGCAGACATTAGCACCTATAGTAGATACCGCAGAATGTATTAAAAATGCCATGGATGGCTAGATCCTGTTGACAAACACTTAACTGTGCTGTTAAGTGTCTGCTGGGAGGTGGATTTAAAACATTTGGCTTTTTCAGAGCTAATTCCTTTTTTGTGATTTCACCAGAGAGAGAGCAGAGTAGGAAGCCAGGACATTTATTTACATTACATTTTATTACATTACTCCTATAACTTTCTATTTTTAATCTATATGAAATGTTGCAAAACATTTAAGTCAGCCCATAAACACTTCTTTTTACAGGTTTACACATCATGTTCTAATACAAGAAAGATGTGTTTTGTTAAAGAGATATGCAGGCACTTTTTTCTGTATTGATCACAATTTGCAAGGAAAGGGGTTTATAGTGTGTAAGCAGTTGCATTAAATGGCAGCAGATTCCAAGTTTAATGATTCCTAAGGATGACTTGAAGTCACAATTTTACATAGAAAATCATTAATTTTGCATGTATGCCTAAAATTTTGGGCTAGTAACAACTAAAAATCATAATTATGATTAAGACAAATAGAAAAGAAAATTATAAAGCATTATTGCAAAAGTATTTCTGCTGTGGTCATTCCTTATGGTCAGGATTTTTGTTCTATGCTCTATAAATGCAGTTCTTACATCATATTAAGAACAATATTTCATTCTGTGTTTAAAGATCTTAGCTTCCTTATGCCCACAACTCAGAATATCCACGTGAGGCTGAGGCATAGGCTGCAGCAAACGAATTCATAAACAATATTTTTATATGCATAGATAATAGTATTTATTAGATGAGTCCCCAAAATATTGATGACATTTCATTGGTTGAACAATTATAATGTTGGAGTGATTTTAATTTTCCATTTATGAGCAGGGAACAGAAAGACTGAAAGACCTAGTGGCCGATGCAAAGGCTATTAAAAGTCAATGATAAGACCATCATTAATTTAGTGAGCTTTGGATGAGAATCCCAGTATATTGCCCAATGTTACAGAGAAGGTCAGTAGAATAGCGGGGAATAAGCCAAATATTCCAGGTTCTTCTGTTTCAACCATGAAAATGTTTTGCTTCAAATTTCATGAAGGTTTTATCCTGATGCAGTTCTGTTGGAGGCACTGGAGGCAGAGGTTCTTCTAATGCTGTAAGTTATAAGTAGAACTTAAGTTTGTGTAACAAGAAGTGTGAGGAAAGAAACTAATGATCATGTAAGCCTCTGTCTCCTGTGCATTTTCATGAAGCTGCAGAAAATTTCTTTGGTTTTGTTTTGATCTTCTGAATAGGTTTTCAGCCTTGGACTTTGAGGTTTTATTCCTAATATTCATGTATTACAGTAGGATCTGTAACAGGGTAGGACCTGTTTTTTACCTTACCAGTGTATTTTTTATACTGTTGTATTCATTAGCTAAAAATGTAGTGAAAAGGATAGAATTATCAAATACAGTAAAACTGAAAGTCATGCTAGAGGAACTTAGCACATCTGCCATTTAAGACTATTAAGAGAGAAGAACAAAAACTATGACAAATAAGTGTAATGATCACCCCAAATTAACTGTCTCTTCTGTAATTTAAAAAGAAAGAGAATCAATTCTGGCTGTTTCATGCCATCTCTTTCGCATTGAATATTAAATATGAACAGTAGTCCTATTTATGTGTATTGATTTCAGAGTTAGGAGCCAGTATTTAAATGCTGTTATTACATTGAAACCCAGATACCTTAAAACTTTTTAAATACAATTTAAAATTGTAACATTATATTATAATGTATATAGACTTCAGTTCAACAATTAAATATGTCATAATAGTGTTATTTTTAACATCTCTTACAGCTGAGCAGAAAAAACAAAGTCAGAGAAAGTCATTTCTGGGGAACCCAATGTCAATCTTGGATTTATACCAACACAGTCTCTGTGGCCATTTTGGAGAGGATGGACCTGAACAATTAACGCATTACAGTTTAATTGAGCAGCTGAGTGGAGCTTCCAGTAAAGACAGTAAGGGCAAGGAGAACCCAAGTGTGAGTTACTATGATTTTTATATTACTTATCCTTTTCTTAATGATTTTCTTTTGTCTCTTGGTTTATCCTCAGTGTGTTGATTGATAACAAAAACCAGCATGACCTGCAGAAGAGTAAAGATGTAAATATTTTTAGAACAGTGTTACATTCTGCTGTTCAACTGTCATAGAATTAGACTTCCAAAATCTAATAGAGACAGGCTAGCACTAGCACTCTACCATTAGACAGTTTAAATAAAAGGATAGCAAGAAAAACAGAGAATTCAGAGAATTTACCTTTTAAGACTGCTCCTTCATGTAGTTAGATAATCATGTTAGATAGAACATGTAGTAAATCATCTAAACATCTGAAGCAGTATCCTGAAAATTCAAATGAAATCATGCTATGGAAGTCAGCTATCTTCTGGTCTCTTTTGAAATAACTCTTGGTGTTAGCTCTGGAACTCCTGATTTGAGGGCTTTAAACATTATTTTGAAGACCAGTTCCGATCTGATTGGTGGATCTTGATGCTTACTTCATGTGAATCCACTTACTATTTCTGTCTGTAAAAACACTGAACCTGACATTATGAAGTATCAACAACCCTGAATGGCAACTTCTCGACCTGCTCTTTTCCTCCTCTTTTCTCATGCCTTCTCCTCTCATGCTAACACTTTCTGACTTTTTCTCTTGTATACTCTAACAAGCCAATTTGTTTGAAAATGGAGCCACCCAGCCATGATCCAGTTTAAGTATTTTGCCTCCATGTTCAGTCTTTTTTTCCCAGCTCTTTTTTTTTAAATAGAAGCTCTTTTGTTTCTGTGTAGCACTCGGCACATTTTGGGTATGTTACATTATAAACAATGGTGGTAGCAAAAAATGATGAATGAGCTGCTGCTTTTGTAGCATACTGGTGTAGTTCATAAGTGAAAAAGAATATTTATCTCTTCACAAATACCAGTTTACAGCTTCATAAAATCACTGTGCATTGTAACTTCAGAGGTGATTAACCAAAGTTAGAGGATTTCAAGAATCTGGGCCAAACGTGCAGAAGGAATATGTGGAACAAACTGGCAATGCCCAGTTTGCTCCAACTCGGCTGTCATTAAAGCCCACCTTAACTGAATATAAATTGACACACAAACTTCAAAGAAAAATCCTGAAACTTGTCTGCTTCATTTCCTGATCAACCAAATTTCACTAGCACCCAGAATACGATGCAATTTGAACATATTTGGGTCACATTAGAAGGAGCAATTTTTAAAGAATCTGGCTTCATAGGTAGGAAGAAGAGAACTTAAAAAAAGAAAAAAAAGGAAGGTAGCAGAAGAGTATTAAAAAGGATAGATGAAGGAAAATGCCTTGAACATACACTTAATTCCTCATCTTGAACATCTAGAAATCCACAGCTTAATTATGCAGATGAGATTAATTATATATGTATATATGTATTTATATAAAAATATATAAAAATCAGTTCTGCCTTCTGAAGGCTTTTACAATTAACAGAGCAGTTAAGGTTTGGTTCCACTACAGAAAAGTGGCTCAGAGTTGCATCTACTTTTAATTAATCCTTCTTGTGCAATTTTTGCATATGACATCTCTGCAATGTACCCAATCAGCATCAAAACTTAAACAAAACTCAAAAAAACCTCATTAAAGTAGCCTTAGGATCCTTGTAAAAATCAACCATTAAACTAGAAGACAAGAGGTAGAACTCAGCACTAGCATTTTTCATGCATTCTGTTGGAGGGCTTTTGAGATTACTCTTTAAGGATATGAAATAGCTCTCAAAACAGCATTGCCTCTCGGTGAACACTGAAAGCTCAGTAAAGCACTAGAGATTTGCCTATTAGTATTAAACTTTTCAGAATGACAAATGAGAGCCAGTAACCATGAAAAACAGGTTGCCCTGAACTTCTTATTTGAACTAGCACAGCAAATTTTTCTAAGCTGTACTTTGTCCAACCCAAGAAGATCCACAGCCTGTTTAAATTAGAATTGTGTGATCTGGAACATTGCACCAAAAACTGAGGCACTTATGGCCAAGAACTGAAAAAAAAAAAAAAGAAAAACCCAACATAAATTGGGGGGGAGGGGAAATGAAGCTTTCATGCAGATTATTTGGCATTTTGAAAAAGGAAATGCTGCGCGCTTTGAATTTTGTTTCCAAATAGAGTGTGAAGCCTTTAAAAACGAAAAGAAAAAAAAAATTGTTGTGATGGGCAGAATGAGGATTTTACTCTGCGTGTTGAAAGAGCAGGCTGCTGTATCAGTTCCTCTGCTCAGCTAAATTGGACTTTACAGCACTGGTACAATAGTGGCTTCAGACTGGGTGCTCTAATGAGACATTCTGGTGGGAAGCTCTGTTAACCCACTTACTGTCTTATGAATTGTCTCCTCACTGAACATATTCACCAGCATTGCCCCAGCGTACATACACAACAAGTTTTATCAGCAAAGAAGTATTGCATGGGAGGAGTTTCAGAAGGGAAACAACCAGTGGGCAGTTGCTGTGAAAAAGGGACACTGCATGGGCAGTTAGAGGAAGCAAAAAAGGCTTTTACACATGGAAAGGGGAAATATTTATTTTTCCAGTTTCTTATCTGCCAAGTCTTAAAAAGCATCCTGGTTAAATTCATTTGGCAGTAAGACCAATTTTATTTTGCATTTATTTTGACCTGAGAAACTTATTCTGAAATAATGTCATCATTTCACTGCAGAATTTTGGACAAGAAAAAAAGAAAACAATTTCAAAGAAAGGAATAAAATGCATTGAATGCTGGGCAAAAAACTTTCACTTAAATAAAGAGTCATGGTGTATTTGCCTCATGTAAGATCTTCAAAACAAGAAACAGTAATTTTTATGTGTGTCGGATTAATTTTAATTGAACAGTAACTTCTCTGATTTAGTAAAACATACATAGCACCTGATCCAAAGTCCACTGCAGTCAGCCCATGGAGGACACCTGTCCAGTGCAACTGCAGTGAGGCCTGCACTAAACAGCTGTTCCTCTTCCTTGCAGGAGTAGTTGTGCCTTGAGCAGTTTGCTGACATCATGATTGCTAACATATTTTTGCAAGGAAGAAATTATTTCACATTTCAATGAACTTATTGTTTAGACTTTAAAAGCTCAGTGGTTTATGTTTTCCTCATAAGAATTCAGAAAACAAGATAAATTTCCCTCACCCAGGCCCATTCTTTATGAACAATGAGAGCCAATACAAGACTTCTTGTCATCTTCTTTATTCCCTTGGAGAAGTAACTGAGATGGTCAAAGATTTTATTACTTAATCATCCTTATGATCCTGAAGCATCATGAAAAATGTATTTTCTTCTCTATTCTTAACCAGCCACCACATAATTTTTTTTTGTAATGCAGCCCTTCTTGCTTTCCTTTGTCCCTATGTATTACTCCATTTGTGTCACCATCAAGGCTTGCTTGTATTTCAAGGCGTGACTTGAGCACTTTAAAGAAAAGACCCTTCGTGGAAGAGGCTGGTGCCTATCACAGGTATCTAAATCCTCTTGTTTTCCCTCAGTTATGATAACATACATAACAAATGTGACATTTCTGGCACAGCTACAATGTTAACTGCATCAGCGGTTTAACTAGGAGGCTCATTTAACGGAAGAGGTTGTATGTGCAATGTGAAGTTACGGTCTTATTCAACACAGCAGAGTTTGTATGTGTTGTAGAGATGATTCATGAAGGAGATCAAATGCTCAAATCACCGTGTCTTGCAATTCAAGTATATATTAGAACTCACTGGCAAATACAGGAAAAGGAAGAATTAGAGAAGTTGCTGCTGGTTTGGCTGCACTTAGAAATGGGACTGATGTGGCGGCATTCCTAGATAAACTCAAGGTTTTTTGCAGCTGAGTAAGCTGATTGGGAGTTAATGCTATATGATTGACTCATTTTGCTCACAAGGCTTCTAATAGATTGTATTAACAGAAGGGAATATCCACAAAAGGACTAGAAGCAAGAATAAGGAAGTTTGGTAATTGCACAACGCTTGCCATCCTCAAGGATCCCAGAGCACTCAGCTAATTGTATAGAGGATGTTCCAGCATTCCTGAATTGCAGCAATAATTAAAACAGCCTAGACACCTCTGTAGGCTACACTAAATAAGAATAAGGGGAAAACAAAAGGCAGGAATTAGATGCTTCTGTGTCTCATTCTGTGTCTCTTCTCTCACAGAGATCAGTAGGTCTTGAGCTAGGGTATGAATTAGCAGCACACTGGGCACATTCAGCTATTTAGGCAGATCTTGCAAAACATGCTAGCAAAGTTTATGTGCCTGATTTGGGTTCTCTGAGTCACTTTCTGAAGGTGCCTTACTCTCTCTGAAAGAGAGAAGCTCTTAGGGTCCTAAATAAAGCCCTCTTAAAAGACATTCTTAGGCTCTTAAAAATAGAGTCCCTCTTAAAAGACACTCCATATTTAAATGTCTGAAGTAGTTCCAGGGAGACAGTGTACACTCTGCTTTCACAGAGAACTAAATTTTTTTAACATTCTAGATATGTTGAAGGAAGGATTCCACTTATCACATATGAAAAAAACCTAAGAGAATGAGTTTAGTCCAGCTGACAGTTGGAAGAGCTTCATCCTAAGAGTTCAAAGTGGGAAGGTGTTTTGACCTATGGAACTACTTGTTTCCTTGCTTTGACCAGCAAAAGGGAGCCTATGCAGCTAGCTTGTACTGAATACCAAACTTTCAACTCAAAGTTAGCAAGATGAACATTGCCCCAAGCTTTCCTCTGTGGGGAACTAGTAAAAAGTAGCTGTTGTAGCTACCATTTGTATTTTAGAAACTGCACCTCAGTGCGCCCTCAAGTGAGCACTAAATAATTACCTTGCTTATACTTTCTTAATAATGAGAGTTCCTGCAGCTGGGGCAGCACTGGGTATCAGGCTAGTTGCTTGGTCTCAGGATCTCAGTTTCACTGTCTGTAAACTCGGGACTGCAATACCTATCTCATGTTACAACCAGAAAGAAAACAGTAAATGCTCTAGGTGACCTAGGTCTTATCTTATCTTGTACAGTGTGTGTGTTACTGCAAATACAGAATTTGAAGCAACTCCTACAAAATATTAAACTAGAAAGTAATAGAAGATACAAGGTGTCCCTTGTCAATAATAGAAAGTTCCTAGGTGGGCTGGGTCAAATCCAGGAATTAGTTGATTATGGATTTCTATGTAATTCAGTCTACTGTGTATCAAGCACAGAAACCTCACCTTCTCTTTGCTATTTCCCTTGCCTTGCTTAAAAGAGAGGAAGGTGATGAGTTGAGGAGGGAATCAGTTTTATTTCCTTTCCCAGCCTTGATGAATGCAAGATGTTAAGGAAAATACTGCCATTGTACAACTTTTAGATGGGGAGAAAGTAAGTCTGCAGACTCATTCACCTGTCTTTTGTGTTTTAAGATCAATGCTTTCTTTAGGTGTAAGGAATTAGCACATAAAATCATTACATATGTTTATGGAGGTGGTCTATTAATGTAAACATCAGTTGATGCCAGCCTAGAATCAGACATTCTAATAGAGTCAGGATCTGATATCCTTTCATCCACCCTGTCACAAAAACTGAAAATAACATTTACTGTTTTTATGCTTTTGTATTCGATCTTCAAAACTCGCATCATTAGCACAGGATGTGTATCAAAGATCCAGCAACAGTTTTGTAAAGGACAGTATTACAAAGGGAAGGTAAACTACCCAGCAGACTTGTATGTCCATCTAGGAGTCAGCACCTCTATTTTGAAAGCAGAGCAAACTGCCTCGCCCAAAGGGAGCATGCTCTGAGCACCATGCTCAGATTGGTTAGCACCCAAGCCACAGGTGGTGTAAAACCGCCACGGGCGGTGTAGAGCCACGCAGACATAGCTGCTTGGTTCGGAGTGCACCCCAGTCATGGCAGACCTGAAATGGCCCAGCTGGAGCTGGGCTGCCACCAAGCTCTCTTGCTGCATCCATGCATGCTTGCTCAGAGCTCTCCTAGACCTCTGCCTCCAGAGCTGGTGCTGCCGGCTGAGGTCAAGTCTTTCTGCTGCCACCGCGGGGAGGTCACCGAGAGCACACACACGAGGCCTTACTGGGCACAGACTGGAGTAGTGAAACAGGCACTCTCTGCACCACAGCCCCCCCCCCCCCCCTTCCCCCCGGCTCCATTCCCTAAATGTGGTATGTATGGGGGTCTTTAAGCTACACGTTTCCATTTGTCAAATTGTCTCAATAGAATTTACCCACTGACAGGCTTGGGGCTGCGAGACTTCCTTTGTATTTAATCAAAGGTTTTTGATTCTCAGATGAATGATGCAATACTTGTTCCGTCATAGTAAAGACTGTCTGAGTAATTACCCAAGTTGATGTAAGATCCATTGTCAGGGGAATTTTATAGGAGCATTTGACAACATAAGTGACAAAAACCACAGGAGCATGCTCTGCTAAGAAAACAGATTTTACCATACCACCCATGGGAGTAGTACAGAATTAAAAATATTTTTACTAGCCTCAAGTCTGATTCAACTCATGTGGGGAAATGTGAAATTAGAAATAAGCTATGATTTCTCCAGACATCAACAAGTCCCACATCTCTGCATGGCTGTTTTTTTTCCCTGCATAGGGCAAGTTCACATTCTTAGACCTGCTGCTGAGCCTTACATGCCTGATCAGGTCTCATTGTTTCTAGTATCTTGCCATCAAAGTTGCCCTCAAAAGTAAAGTGAAGAGGCAGCAAAACAAACAATTTGAAGACTGCTAGGCAATCTCCTGGGACCAAAGTCTCACTTGACGTGTATCACTTAACAGAAATGTTGTGTAGTGTGGAAGAACATTCTTACAGTTAGCCTGAGGAACTAGCTTGGCAACAATAAAAAGCTGCAGTTATACAGAGACTCATTTCTCTCCCTGTGCCTTCTAGGTGAAACAGCTGAGGCTTCTTACACTGCTGAGAGTTTTAGTAAAAAATCAGGCAATGGAGAATGGCTCAGGAAGGAGGATGGTAACATTCTTCATAACTTTTTAGTTTTTAAAAGGCTGTGGCAAGGCAAAATTACATTTGGAAGGCAGAGTCCGTCAGAGAAAGTAGCGCTTTTAATGTAATGCAAGGGATATCTTTAGAAAAAGCATACCCTAAAAAAAACTGGAAGCTGTTATCTGCTGATGCGGTTCTGCTTCTAGCACTAATGGACTCAGTAGTTTTAGTATTGTGCACCAAATCCCATTCTAACTAGCCCTCCAGCTGGTGTAAAAGTTCTATTTTATGTTTGGTTAGTGTATTTATGGGAACGGGTAGGTGGCGACATTTTAACTCAAATATCTTCTAACACAGAGTTTTAAAAGAGTATTTGGATATTGGTGAGGGACAGAAAGTCTTTGGCATAGTACAGCAGGCTGGGTGGCATTTAAAACACATGGTGTGCAAGGCTAGCAGGAGAATAGTTTGGATGTGAGTCTGAGAGAAGATGCGGAGGAAGTGAAAAGCTGCAGCTACAAGAGGAAAGTTAAGGGCTTGAAGCATCACTGACATGTAGGTGCAGTTCTAGTGGCTATGGCACAGTGTCATATAACGCTAAATCCCCAGATAACTCACAGCACCAAGTGAAGTGTGCCCATGTAGTTTGTCGAGTGCCAAATGCAGATGTGTGAGCTTTTCTGATTTAAGGCAATGCACTGAGCTGTCCTGTGACCACAGCTGGAGTGTTGTGCTCACTGAATATAACCCCTTTGGCGCTGTAAGGAGGGAAGAACTTGGCTCCTTTTGAGTTGGAAATGTTGCTCACTGGAGCAGAAACCCCATATCCCACCATCTCAGCAAGTAATTTCAAATTACAGAGAGAACTTTGTCTTTTCAGCATGTAGGAGCAGCATAACCACATTACCCACTGGCCCAGATGTCACAGAGTCGTGCAGCTCATTTCCTGGAGTCCCCAGAGGAATGGTCCAAAACTGCTTTCATACAAATGCCCAGAGCAACACGGAGCTATACAGAGCTAATTTACAGTGAGCCTGCTTGGGCACAGTATTAGCACAGCTCCTTTATGGCCTGGTTATTCTGGGACATTTCTCAGCAGGGCTGAGTAGCTGCAATAAGCAGTGTTGATAAGACCCCACTGCATTTGGTCCCAGCCCACCCAGCTTGCTCACCAATACCTTCACACTGCACTGTGCCTTGCAGATACACTCTGAGCACTACAGTGTCTATTTGACTATATAACTGAAGATTACGTAAGGATTTAATAGCCACTGTGGATCCTAGCTGTAAGTAGGCAGATCTTTTAGTCTAATAAGAACCAAAAATATGTATTGAATAGAAGTATCATTTGCTAGTGATTTCCCTGAGTGGAGAACGTTCTGAGCATATTTTTCAAAGGTTTGACAGATGGAGCTGCTGTGATTTGCAGCATGGCCCAAAGTGCACTTAATGTTGCTGCCATTTGTAACCAGACACTCTTCAGTCCTCCATCTTTGGAAATAAAACTTTTGGTTTCATTTCTCTCTGTGTTGAACTGGAATATGACAATAATACTGTAGGCCAAAATGGAATTCAAGGCACATAAACAGCAACAAATGATAACTATTAGTAAGTTTTTGAGATAGTGTAATTGTTGTAATGGTAGAAATAATATTAGTAATAAAAAAAAAAGCTAAAAAATAAATTGGATACAATAAATATTAGATTGACTCAATCAAGATAAGAGCAGTAGGGCAGAGAGGTACTCAGTGAGCTATTTGTTTTCTGAAGCAGAAAAATATTTTGACTCCAGGAGGAGCATGTGATTCGCAGAGTTAAATGAGATGAATAATGCTGTGATTTTTTTTTTTCCAGCTGAAACTTGCCTTCCCCGTCTATAACAGTGATATGTTTTGCATAAAGCACTCAAACATCATGCAGGGAAGGCAGGAAATGACTGATCTTTTAGTATGAGAGTTCCATTCTGAGCAAAATACATGAGAAATAAGTTGCACAGCTGGTGCTAGCAGGACTTGTGGCCATATACTGAAAATGTGTTACCAAACTCTTCAAGACTCTGCTTTTTGTTTTCATATGTACACAGACAATAGTATCCTAATCAAAATAGTCTTTGAAAATAAGGCAAATTTTATGGCAAATATCAGCAAAAATCACATTGAAATAATTTGCAGGTGCTTATTGTGTGTTCCACAAGCTGTTTTCATCTCCAAAAAGCCATTCACCTTTTTAAATGAGAAATTAGACTGGATTTTCTGCAATATGATGCACAGATTGTCTAATCCTTAAGAAAAAATATCAGTTAAACGTTTTTTAGGAACTGAAAATACTCTATAGCAAGTCCCAAAATGAAATATTCTATTTCTTACTATATTTTTAGGTACATGAATTCCAGGTCTTGTGCATAATTCATATTATTTTAATGGAAAGTAATATTTGTATTTGGTGGAAGAAACAAATATGGGATTTATCAGACTTATCAGCAAAAAACTGACACAGGGAAGTTTGGGAAGTTCAAAAGATATAGCTATGCAATTTAAATGTCTAATTACCTTTCACAAAGGCTAAGACAAGTGACATAAATTTTCATAGCACATGTGAGAGTCCTCCCAGCTGGAACTGCCCGTCAATCCATCAATGACCAAGACACATCCTGATAGCCCCATTCCCATTACTGACACCTTCTCTGCATTACTCCATTCTTTGATCATTGATAGAGGTCACTAAGACTTTTATGTACTATAAAAAGCCTTAAAAACTTCCATTAACTACTCCAGTGTTATTCTCAGTAAATAAAACCCCAAGTTATTATTTGAATAATTATCTGAATAATTGCCAAGCATTTAAAATTTATTTTTCTGATATCTTACTACATACTCACATATCCTATGGGTTATTGAATGAATGCTCTGTAAAGCATACCGTAAAACAAGACCTCAGATGGATTTGGGTGGATGAAGAATAAAGCAGAAGTGGGTGGGAATGAAAAAATTAAATATGAATATATTATACTGATGAGCATTATGAAATTAAAATGTTAACCATGCAGTAATAGCCTATAATATGTCTTAGAACAGGAATGTCTAAACTTTACCAAGAGACTGTATCTGCAGAAAAGTTACCAGATTGGGAAACTTGCTGTTAGCACATGTACTAAGATGCAAAGCAGGTTTGAAATGTAAGAGCTTTTCAGACAATGCCTGAAACTGAGGAACAGAAGTAGCTGAGCAGTCAGCTTCCTGATCATGGTGGCAAGAATTATGTTGCCCTACATAGCCTATCTGGAGAGTCTTGTTTGTGGCCCCTAATTACAAAAAATATAGGACAGTTTTTTTCAAGCTTCATTTCCTAATGGCTGTGCCTAAATCTGTATTTAGACACTTCAGCTGCCCAGTTTTCAAAGGTGCTAGAAATCTGCAGCTTTTGCTGGTGTCTCCAACAGATACATATATTTGGATCCTGTGAAAATCATGGTATTTATATAGGTGCTCAAAAATTGGTTTAGATATTCTTTCTCTATCTGGCAGAATTTTGATCTGTAGCATCCCACTTTGTACATTGGCTCTATGGGGAATGTCACGGAACATCAGCAGACATTTTCCCCTGAGTTGAAAGGAAGGCCAAATAATGTGTATTTTTCCATCTGGTCCTACAACATTAAGATCATGTAATAATGAAACTTTCTGTATTTTTAAACCCATTTCTTTATTGTATTTTTCGTAAAATTAGTGTATGAGCAACTAAAAAATGCTAAAACTTCCATCTGTATCATTTTTCAGGGTGTTTTTATTATTACTCTTACTGGAACATCAGACTTCTTTTCATGTTTCTGAGAACCACTATAACAAGCCAGGGTACCAGAGAGTTCAGCATTTATAATACAGCATTTCTATAAATAAAATCCATTGTAAAATCATGGAATCTGTATTATGACATCATTAATAGCACAGTGATGAAAACAGAGGCAGCAGAGCAAGCCAAAGAACAGCAGTCACCATCTAAAAGCTGCATGATATGGAGAGCTGTAGCCTTTCTGGTTAACTGCTGAAGACTAAATAGCCTTTAGAGGTCCTGTTTGCTTATGGTAGTTTCAACACTTGTAGTGGCGATACTAGAAGATGAAGTGCCTGGCTGTGCAGCAAATTTAGGTATGAAGACACCTTCTTGTCATGTTTTACAAGGCAAATGCTGTTAGTTTTCTTCCTCACGTTACATAAAAACTATTTGGTTGCTCAGTATGTTTTTTAAGTGGAAAGGGGTTTAATACTGATGTCATCTACTAGTATCACATACTGCATTTAGCTTAGCAGTGTCCTTCTTTCCCTGTGAAAGTGTTTGGGAACCCATATATTCTCCAGCACAGCCAAAAACTTTGATACCAAGTAGGGAATGCTCTGGACTTGGGATTTCAGGTATCTCCTGTCATTCCTGTGGGAGATAGAACTTCTTTTGCCTCCATATCCTGTCTCTTTAGAAGGCAGTCAGTCATGGCATCTGGATGTCAAAAGACAGAATAATACAGATTTATGAATGCATCATTATATAGATAATTAACATTCAGATTTACTCAGGGGCAGAAACTACTCAGTGTCCGCCAGCCCTACGACAGAGGGCATGAACAGACACATCTCTATAGGCTCCATAGGCTCTGGATAGCAGAAAACCCTTGAGCTTTTACACAAGGCAGTCCAATAGAAATGAAATCATAGAGAACTCAAATTGATACATCAGCGTCTGGCTTGCTGTTGCTGGTGGCATTAGCATTTGCTAACCTGTGCTAAACCAATTTTGTAAGACAGTTGGGAGTTTAACAAACCTATGTCAGATTGTATTTTGGAAGAATCTCAAGCATGGGGGAAACTGGTCATGTTCTGCTCATTGCAGCAGATGGTATCCCATTTGGTGTTTGTTAGCTTTGTTTGCAGCTCAATATTTTGTTTCTAGGGGAACTCAGTAAGTTAAATAATTTATCTCTCTAATGCATCAGGAGTCTGATCCAAAGTCTACTGAAGTCAGTGCAAAACATTTGATTAACTACCACATACACGGGATAAATGCCATGTCCTGTGTGTCGAAGAGCACTTCAGATGGTCTCTAGAGAGAACAGTACAGGCCTCTGTCATTCATGAAGAATTTTTTGTCTGCAAAGAAAAAAAAAAAAAATCAAATAGTGACAAAAATCTTAGCAGTTTGGAGTGCAGGGCTGGAGATCAGGATGAGGGTCTGGCTGACTGTCCAAATTGCTAAACCTCTTTTGCTATTAAATTCACCATCTTTAAATAAAGTATATAAATAATACGTCCCAGCTGCATTTGGAATTCAGTCCAGTACTGTTAGCAGGCTGCTTTGAGGGCTTTGAAGGCCCCACAGCAAAGCTAGGCAAATAATCATTATCACTTAATATTCTCATCAAGCATTCTTACCCAAGATGGGATCTTGCATTACAAAGGCTAAAACCACAAACACAGTGTCCCTTTGCTGAGGAATTTTCAGAATGTCAGAAGCAAATTCACACCTGGATCCTGCAAAGAGTTTTCAATAAGCAGAACTATACCTACTGCCTTCAGCAGTCCTGCTGTCCGTGCAAGGCTCCTAACAGTGTCTGTACACAGAGGAAATTTTTAATCTGTACTTACAAGTATCTGAATCCTGAATAATCTAAAATATCAAAGAAATCAACACTTCCAATATTTTAATTTTTTTATATTCCAGTAAAAGTCAAATGCCACTTCATTTTCAGCAACACTTTTCAGATTATTCATTTGCTAGTGGGGCCTGGGAATTGCTTCATTCTGTATTTTTATCCAGATATCCTGTTTGTGCCACCCTTGGTCATTCAGAAAATAAGTGCATATTAGTTTTACATGAGTTTCATGTGTCTGTGTGAATTCCAGTTGTATTTTAGTCCTCCTAGTGGCCTATTATATTAATAATCTTATAAACTGTATTTTAGGCATAGGAACATGTTCTGTATTACTAGTATCTCACAAGAGTTTGCAGCATTAATACTGCAATAACACTTCTGTCTTGCTATGGTCAATAAATCTTCTAAAGCCTTTGTCCACAAATCCATTCCTGTGGCTGGCTAGCACTTCACATACGCATTTCTTTATTTATACCCAATTGTAGCAAAACCAGTACAAAAAATACTACATTACTGTGTCACTGCAGGAATCCCACAGTGAGAACAGGGGCCTCTCCTGGTTTCTCACACCAAATTCCTTCTTTGATCATTCCCAGCAAAGGTTTTCTCACAGCTATACAGACCCCAGAAAAATGGGGTTCCCAATATATATTTTCACTGTCTCCTTTCTCTAAAAAAGTCTCCAAAGCCTTGTCAAAGTAACACCTCATATTCAAAGCCGGTACTTTTATAGCCTAGGTGGACTCAGCACAAATGTTTATCAGCCTTTCAGATCTTGTTAGCTGCTTAACCTCAACCTTGCTGGTAACCAGAAAAGGCAAAGATGTGAAGTCAAACGTCTGTCCAGCACACTTGTCCTTGACCCCTTTCTGTTTCAAGGCTGTGACCCTTACAGAAAGTTTGCAACCACTAATGCCTCCTACCAGATCCAGGTGAGAGATGTTCCATATGCCTGGCTGAACTACAAAGTAGAATAGAGGTTCTCATGACCAGGAACAGATGTACTTGTGTCTAAAAGATGAAGCAAATGAATCTAAACCTATAAATTAACTAAAACTCTCCTTGGATCACAGCCAAATGATATGTGTGTTAATCAGAATGTGATGTGTATCACTGATTTAATTTTGTGAGGAGGCAAGTTGAACACTTCATAAGTCTCCCAGCTCTAGGAACTTCCATATGCATCTTCAGCAGTGGTCATCTTGGTGTCCAGCATTACTCTGCTTAATTCACAATGTTTCTTTTTGATCATCCTTTAGAGCTGGGCACAGGACTATCATCTACAGTCTGCATTTGTGATATGCATTGCCTATTCCCTGCATGTAGCCCTGTCTCTCTTGTTTCCTTTTGAATTAATTCACATAGTTACCAAGCCACAGTCCAGGACTGTATTCTTGAGTTGCCTGGTAAACATGAGATCAGTTACAATATTCTTTAATTTTTTAAATTTGCATCAAGATATATTTTAGTCCACTGACTAAATTATTAAATCCAGTGTTGTCCTGTTTCTGTTCTTGGTATTGTCACAACTAGGACAGGCATAGTGCTTTCTCCTTGTAATGGTGGCAGACACCCTGAAACCTATGGATTCTCTGATAGTAGGCGTAATGCAGTATTTGAACATACACCAGGTACTCCATAATCCATAAATCAAATAAGAGGGCCTGTTCCTTGGCCCTGGTCTCCCATGAGACAAGTGAGAGGCTGAGGGAGAAAGCAGAATTGTTACTAATATGCAAGTCTTGTTGCTGATGGATGCAGGCAGGATGGGTTACCTATTTTATATACATAAAGTACATCTTTTAAGAGTGTGAATGGTTGGTCCCAGCAGTGGTAGTGGACAAAGAAAACTGCAGCAATTGGGAAGGTGAGACCAGGGAAGGAAACAAAGAGGACATGAGGCCTGGCTCCACTGCTTTATTGATACCAGAAGCATGTCTGTGGCATATGGACAGTACAAGAATCACAGCTGTGGAGTAACACATCAAAGGTGAAGCAGAAAAATCTTGGTAATGTAACTGATCGGTAACATTGAAATTTGGCCTTGCAAGTAGACACAGCCAAGAAATCTGCTGGGCTGGTCTCTGAGGTGCCTTGCTTGCCTCAAGTCATATCACCATACTTCCCAGTGCTGCCATTTTGGCACACTTCTTCGTCTTTCCATGTATAAGTGATGGGGAAGTAGTTCTTGCTTTCCTTGTGATATGCGGCCTCCTACCATGTGCTGTAGTTTTATAATGATATGCTTTAAATATGCATATACCATAGAACCAGCCAGGTTGGAAAAGACCTTTAAAATCACCCAGTCCAACCATTCTCCAGCACTGCCAAGGCCACCACTAACCCATGGCACTGAGGGCCTCATCTACATGGTGTTTGAACACTTGCAGGGACGGTGACTCCAGCACTGCCCTGGGCAGCCTGTTCCAATGCCTGAGCACCCTTTGGGGAAGGAATTGTTCCTCAGCTCCAGTCTAAACCTCCCCTGGTGCAGCTTGAGGCCATTTCCTCTTGTCCTGTCACTTGTTCCTTGGGAGCAGAGACCGACCCCACCTCACTACAACCTCCTGTCAGGCATCTGTAGAGAGCAATAAGGTCCCGCCTGAGCCTTCTCTTCTCCAGACTAAATCCCCCAGGTCCCTCAGCCATTCTTTCCCCATTACACTTGTGCTCCAGGCCCTGCACCAGCTCCATTGCCCTTCTCTGGCCCCACTGCAGCACCTCTTGTGAGGGGCCCAGAACCGAACACAGGATTTGAGGTGCGGCCTCACCAGTGCCCAGCACAGGGGGACAGTCACTGCCCTGGCTGGCCCTGCTTCCACACAGGTGCTGATTCAGTCTTTTCTCCTTTCTTGTTTCTGTTTATTCGCTTGTTCAGCAGATGTTTCTATGGTTCATGTTCAGCTTTTAGCAAGAGGACCTAGGGTGCAGCTGTAACACCTTCTTGCAGTGGACTTCTGTGAGAATAAACAGACCTGTGTCACAGAATGATTTTCTGAGCCAGCAGCACATCACACTGGGCTCATTCTTGTGGCCATGTGCACAAGAAGATTGGTAACACTCCTTTCCTCTTCAGCACCCTGAGTGGGGAAGCCAAATAGGCAAACACCTGCAGCTCCCCATGCTTCCACAGGGAATCCAGGAGCCCATGCCAATGGGCCTGAGTTAACATGTCCTCAAGCACATGCAAAAGTCAGCCATGAATTTCTCAGCTTTTAAATTGCATTTTTTAATTTATTATCTTCCAAGGGTTTTTTTTTTTTAATTCTTCATTAATTTGGGGTTGGCTATTTAATACATTGTTTGGTTAACTAATTAATGTGGCTGTTTATAATTACTGCCTTACTGTAAAATCATCTTAATAGAAACTTGGTTGGGTTTTGTTTGTTTGTTTTCTTTCCAGTAGAATAACAAGTTATTTTATTATTCAAGCAAGGCTTACTTCCTGCTGTTTTCAATAAGATTTTTAATAAGTATGTAAATTTAAAAATTAATTTACTGCATATGTTTGGCAGCATGATTCTTGAACTGACAAAAATTTGATGGATTGTAAAATTATCCTCCATAAAAATCATCAGTCATAGTAAACAGAATTTATCAACCTCTGGTAATTTTACAGCTTTTTCTTCATCTTATCTTCTGTTAGGATCTCACTTAAAATTGATTATAATGTAGTACGTTTCTAGAACCATAATTCATTCATAGATTAATTAGATTTTAGGTTACTATCCCATCATGGTATAGGACATGAGCCAACAATGTTTTCCAGTTGTTACAGAACCGCAGTAGAGAAACCTTGATTACTGTTCCCATGTGGCTTAACCACCAAGACTAATCACTAATCGAATTCAAAGGACATAAAATGGAACATCCTTCATAGCATTTATTTTCAAGCTGACTTATACTATAGGCTGTTTATTGACACAACTTGGTGTACTGAAATGAACTGAAAATTGCGAGAGGATTTATCCTTCTGCTTTAATTTGGCTCTGCAGCCTGAAATTATCTGAAATTCCCGCTCAGATTCTTGTGCATTTTGTGCTTCTGTCCCTCAAAATATTCTCCCCTACAGCAAAGACAAATTGTTTGGATAAATTTAGAAAGTACATGTAAATAACTGTACCGTTACATAGGATTTGATGCAGATGAACTTACATAGAGGTTTCCATTCTGCAATACATGCTTTGTGTGAATCAGTACTGAAAACTGTGCAGATCATAATGTCAGCTGAAGAGGTGCAAGTGCAGTCACATAACCAGCATCATTATTTGCATCTATCCTGTCCCAGTCTTCTCTGATTACAAAGGAACTGTCATAGTCTCATTGCACAGAAATGTCAGAAAACAGTATGCACATAGTTCAGGCTGCAACAGGTTTACTGGGAAGGAAGCTTGGGCTACAGCCTCCTCCTCTGCTGCTTCCAGGAGCCCCTACCAGTGCAATATGTGGCATGATTGTCCATCCACATCCCCACATCCATATCCATAGTGGAAAGGAAAATTACTTCAGGCTCCTAAAATAAACTGTTTTCTTGGAGTGGGGTTTAAGATTGGTTATTCAGATTTTTTTTAAGAATAAAGAAGATCTTGCTTCCAAATGTGCAAATTATCACCTCTATTTCTGCTTGGTGAGAGCTCGGAAAAGGTATCATTCTGATGTGTGTGCACTGTGTATGCAAAACATGGAGGCTCCCTCCATAGCAGCTAAATCTGCAGTCACATAGAGGTGGACTGATGGGTCTGGAAAGATTCTTTGTCTCTTCCCAACTTTCCTCCTCGGAGGCTAAAAATGAGAACACCCTTTGCTGTGGCGCTTACTCTGATGTTTAAATTACCTCTGTGAATCATCTTTAAAACTTGTGAGAAAGCACATTCCCTTTCTTTCCTCTGCAAGTCTTCCAGCAAAGATTCATACTCTTTGAATGCCCCTGCAGACAGCCTTTGTGTCGCATGCACCAAGAGGGCTGCAGACAGCACAGCCCTCTTAGTGCATACAACAAGCCAGTTTTCATAGGTGAGAGAATTATTTCTACATGGTTTCTTCATACTGCTGATTTGCTCTTGGTGCAGCTACATAACATTGCTCCTTGTATATCATCTCCTTCTGTCTTTTTGCCCTTAGGTCAGCTGATGTACCTTGGATAGTCACAGGTTAACCTGAAGTGATTCTAGTCTGGTACTCCAAAGAGAGGATTACTAGTGTGGAAAATCATTACCCACTACAAATTACCATTTGCAGTACATTCTTGAAGTGCAATTCCGTTTTCCATCAGTATGCTGGGTGACTGACATACAGACATTACAGGCCAGACACTGAGACATCACTAGAGAGTGAGAGGATAAGTGTCTCTGTAATTACCAAAATAAAAAAAGCCAAAGGTGGAGGATGAAGAGGAATAAGAACATAGCTGATACTTAGGAACAGTAGTCTGGGAATAGTTCAGCCATACAGAAAATGACCCCGATTACTGCAAATGTCAGTGAGATTGTATGTTGTGTGAGTATGATCCTGCATTTACTGATTTTGAGAGGAATTTTTGCTTCAGTCAAAATGTAGGATAAAATATGTCTCTTTAAGGACTGTATTTTTTTTAGATTTAAAAAAATCTTTATTTTTTCCCCTTCTTGATTCAGTTCTAAGTTTACCAATTAAAAAAAAAAAAAAAGTCCTCTAAACCTCTAA
Source organism: Pezoporus wallicus (assembly GCF_028554395.1). Classification (NCBI taxonomy): domain Eukaryota; kingdom Metazoa; phylum Chordata; class Aves; order Psittaciformes; family Psittacidae; genus Pezoporus; species Pezoporus wallicus. Next base: position 805,015 of record NW_026637685.1, read on the forward strand.
TATAGGATAAAATTGTAGCCCCTTTTTTATAAAGCCTCTTCTTTATTGAAACAATCAGTGACTTCCATCAAGGTAAGGACAACTACTTTCATTCAGTAGGACAAACCTCTGTATATTTAAATGCTGTATGGTGAAATACAGTCTGATGAAGACTGAAATGGTGAAATTACTTAGGACTGCACAGTTCCAGTACCATTCAGTAGCTTATCACTGACATCGTAACCTTCAACATAATTCTGTCAAGGAATAGTACTGAACTTCAGGTGGTTAAGTCAAGTTCAGTAATTTTGCCAGCAGTCTTATTTTTCAGTATAAGTTTTCTTTTTACTGTGATTTTTCTCCAGTCACTAGAAACAATTTTATTAGTTAATTCCCTCTACAAGTAAAGTTAAAGGGTCCCTGAAAAGTAAGTGTATCCTATGCATGTCCTGTTCATTTTCAGTCTGTCAGGTTCTAAAAACTGATTATCAGCTTCCTTTCTCACCATGGACACTTCTTCCTTAATGCCTTCTGGTGAGCCTCTGATTGCAGTAAGCATGGCTTGTAGTGAGTAGATTCCCTCTGTGAGAAGCAAAACTGGTGATTCTGCCAATGTAAGGTGCTGCTTTACCTTCTGGGGAAAGTACTGGTGTTTAATTTCTTTTCTTTTTAATAAATCCCCTCAACACACTCGATTGAGCATTGTGACCATTTTCCAAGATGTTGTCACTTTGAATTGTATTTTCTTACTTCATTTTAAATAAACTTTGTCCATGCCCAGTTAATGCAGCCGGTGGCCATTCTGAGGCACTATGAGAAAACAACCACATTTGTGGCATTCAGTTCATAACTGAGCTGAAGGTAAAAAGCTACATTTGCCAAACCTTGAAACTAGGGCCTGAAAATACTAGTTTATTTAATTAGAAAAACTTCTAAAAGGGTTGGTATATACCTACTCGGGTCAAACAGTCTAGTCATATCAACAAAATAATCATATACTTTGTAAATTATGAGGATAATATTTTTGGCATTACAATCCTGAATGTACCAAGTTTCATCATTTTATTAAAATTATGCTTCTGAAAGCATAAGGCTTAATTCACTATACTATCTTTTATCTCCTAAACCACATAAGAATTCAAGGAATAGACAATGTAAGTCTCAATTGCTCAGTCACCTATTCATTAAGCAATGGCTGTTTTGTCCAGATTTGCAGTTATGAAGCATACACGGTTCATGCTAATCAGCTTTATTTCCTCTAAGGTAATTTACTTACAATTCAGGATCCTCAGAAATGCTGTCCTTGCAATACTAAAATATATTTGTAGATTGTTATACTCTTAAATAAAGTAGGCAAGCGTTGGTTCTGTTGTCATTACTGTATTACCCATAATGCCAGAAGTGGATGACATGTACCTAGGTATATATATGGCCTTCCTATAAACTGCTGAACAGACTAATGAACTTAAAAATAATTCATATCAATGTATTTTTTTCCCTGAGAAAAGAAACTGGCACTTATTGTTTATTTTGAAAAACTAATGGTGCATCTTTGAGAATGTCATTGTCTGCTACAGCAAAATATTCACGGGATTTCTGCTCAAATAGAAAAAGGAAAAGGGGCTCATTATTTAAGAAATTATTTTACTGTCAGTCCAGAAAATAGATGAAAGCTTATGACAAGGGAGAGCAGTGCTTATCTTATTATTTAAGGTTATGCTTTAAAGAGAAAGAAGTTCAAACATCACATTTTTAGCTCAGCTGTAATACAGCAAAGGTCACACAGTTACAGCTTTCACCTCTGTAGTTTCCTGGATGTGACTGTACAACTATTTTTACTGCAGAGTGTTACCTGTCCACCTGATGTTAAATGAGATCTAGAGAGTGCTCACTTTCCACTGAGAGTCCACCATTGCATTCTGTCCTGACTAGCTATTAGAAAGCTACTACCTTTGGTAGTTCAAAACCAACCCTTTTCATGTTACACCTTTCTGCTTTCTAACTGGTTGTGTAACACCACTGAATACAGTGAGAAGTTATTTCTGATTACACTGGTATGTCTCTGATCAGAATACTGCTCTGTATTTTACAAGAAGCTGTGAACATATTAAACATGTTCTACTAAATGGGTTATATATGAGCAACCTATGAAATGCTGCAACTGCATATCCCACTTAGACCCATTGTGTCATAAATACAAAGCAATTATAGGACTAGAGGATATCTAAATTGGTAAAACTCTGAATTTAAAATAAGAAACAATGGCACTGTGGGATCAAGTTTCCCTTGAACATAAACAGACAAAGTACCAAATAGTTTTTAAAAAGCTAAAACTCTAGAAAATCATTTTCCTTCACAGTAAAGTTTTAAATAATAACTAAAAAAATAAAAAGTGCACATACTTTGTATCTCCTATTAGAGATCAGATCTGAAACGAAAGACCTTGAGTTATACAATTAAGTATCGATTCTGTTGATCTATATTTAATTCTCATAGCAATTTAGTTGGGTTTATCCAATAGTGTTTTGCAGTTATACTTCACTTGAAGCAATGCCCTTCCTGCTTTTGTGTTAATCTAAAAACTAAATTGTCCAGTGCATGAGAGACATAAACAAAGTTCATTTTATTCTTGTGTGTAACTGATTCTGAGCCCTTTAAAGTGCTGGTTAACTAAACTTAGACAGCTGGAAAATACATTTATCTTGCAGAATGGTTCATTGCTAATTCTGGGCTCTGACATGCCTTATAAGCATAGCCTGACCTCCAGGAAATCAGGGGTTACCATACAGAAAAACTGGACTTGCTGCTACATCCCTTTCTGCATGTCAGCTGTGTGGTCCTCTGTATCGTGAGCCAGCCCATCCTTCCCTGCTCCTTCCTATTAGACCTGCAGAGCCCTTCTGCCATTCACAACAGCTACAGTTGTCACTGGTCTTTGATCACACAGTGCTGCAAATGCATTCTACCCACATGTAACCTCTCATTTTTAAAGTTTTTTTCAAAATCTAGTTTGATGTATTAATGTAGAAATAACACCTATTTATAATATATCAGTGTAACTGCAGGCTAGTTGTGTTTTCATAATTTGCTGTGCTTGAAGTGACATGCCAGATTTTATTATATCACTAATGGGTTTTAGTTATTCCCTTTAGGATGTTGCCAACAAGGAAACATTATTCTGATTCATGACTCATGGATTTATTTCAAAGTGATGTGACTCGTGATGAATGTCTATATTCTGTCAGATAGAGTTTCTCTTCTGATGAATAGTCCCTGCTCTCAGGTGGTATAAAGCACCACATACTGACTAGCTAAGAAACTCCATTGGTCAGAAGCTCTCCACTTACAACAAAGTAGAACAACAAATGCTTCCTATACCCTAAGGCTATAACAGTATGTATTTTCTATACAAAAATATAGTTAGTATAAGTAAAACAAGTTATTCATGGATCTGCTTTACAATGATGGGCCAATGCTTTTACAGAGGCACTGCGAAAATCACAGTCCTTTTCTGCACTGTGCCTTTTTTTCTCCTTTAGACCAAAACCTGTGACATGTTTTTACCATTTCCCTTAAGTTAATATTGACCACACCGAACACAGCAAACACTTTCTTTATTCATAGAGCAGAAGCAGGATAATCAGCAGCAAAGTCAACACCTGAAATGGTTATGAGTATACTTCTAAGACAAATCCTGTCTGAGAGCAAGCACATACTGTTGTTTCCATCTTGGCTCTTCCAGCAATGCTGAACAACATCACCAAATCCTTTCTTTTTTTTTTTTTTTTTTGTCATGGTGATAAACCCACCTGTTTATTATGCAGAAAGTCACTACTAATACAGGAAAAATTAGACTGGAACCCACAACTTGGAGGTTAGGTTCACTCTATTATCAAATCTCACCCAGTTCTCAAGCATATAAAACCCACCTGATCTGCTGCCAAATGTTCCTATCTGCAGGAAGAGCTACTGATTCACATTAGTGTGGCTCTCAAATGCATTAATGAACTAATTACTTTAAAAGGCACAATACTAACATCTTTGGGCTAAACCCTCATTCTTTGTTAGATCTGTGACTCTGCTGAAGTCAGTAACAAATGTACGTGAACAAAACTAAAGGCTTTACTTAACCACAGACACAATTTATCAAACAAATTCTAATAATAGTTTCTTTGGTTTTGTCTTTTGATTCATCTAGCAGCTGTTCTGACTGCCATGAAAAATAAGACAGTTAAGGATAAATTTAAATAAATAGTCTTTAGTAATTTTTTCTGAATTGTATCTAGAGTAACCAGAGAAAAAAATCTTAAAGAATTTCGATAACATTTATCCTGACGCTTGAAGTTTAAAGAAATTATCAATGACCTTTCAATTCTAGGAAGGTACATAATTTTGTTACTGTGGGAGAAAATTATTTGTTGATTATGTAGATTCTTACATTAATTTCTCTGCTTAAAGTTTTATTTTTGCTTATGGAGCTCAGTCAGTGAGTGAGTGTTCTTCTGTGTGTCAAGGTCTAGAATATCACATTTTAACTTTCGAACCACAAATATATTTTTATTCCATATGTGATTACCATAGAATCATAGAATAGTTAGGGTTGGAAAGGACCTTAAGAACAGCTAGTTCCAACCCCCCCTGCCATGGGCAGGGACACCTCACACTAAACTGTATCACTCAAGGCTCTGTCCAACCTGGACTTGAACACTGCCAGGGATGGAGCATTCACAACTTCCTTGGGCAACCCATTCCAGTGCCTCACCACCCTAACAGGAAATTTCTTCCTTATATCCAATCTAAACTTCCCCTGTTTAAGTTTTAACCCGTTACCCCTTGTCCTATTACCACAGTCCCTAATGAAGTCCCTCCCCGGCATTGCTATAGCCCCCCTTCAGATACTGGAAGGCTGCTATGAGGTCTCCATTCAGCCTTCTCTTCTTGAGGCTGAACAGCCCCAACTTCCTCAGCCTATCTTCATATGGGAGGTGCTCCAGTCCCCTGATCATCCTCGTGGCCCTCCTCTGGACTTGTTTCAACAGATTTAAGTGCAGCTCTACTAACAAAATCATGAGCTAAGATCATATTGTACATCTGATATCTGAGTACAGTTCTAAAATATTAATTCCCTAACAGAATTCCCATCCAGACGACCCCACATTCTTAACTAACTATAAAATTAGCAATAAATGGCCTAAACCAGTGTATTACAATACAGTTTGTATTGTATTATATATTATACATTACACCTACATCAAATGAAAAAAAACATAAAAGTATTACTGTCCACATCACATAAGCATTACTTTTGCATACTTGCATACTATTGCAGTAATGTGTTAAAGATGTATTATTTTTCACAAAAGGATTGAACTGGGCATTGAAGACATCTAAAAAGGACAACTGTATTTCAAACAAATATCCATAACTTATTTCTGATTTTTTTTCTATTTCAGTAATAAATATTGCTGCAACAACTTTTAGAATTAGTTTTTTCTTTAATTCTTGATGTATCGTAGAAGCACTGTTCAATATTCTGTGTACCTTTTGCCAATGGGCTTCACTGGCAGGTTTCTGTTCACTTCAGTTTCATTTGATTCAATTCAGTGATTTTGCTTAAAATTTGTAGAGAATAATTCTGTTCCCTGCAGTTTCCTAATATATTTTATAAACTTAGCCTTATATTAAATGAGAAACCAGGGTGTGATTAAAGTAGGATTGTAGTCTAGGTTGTACTTGTAAGGGTATAATAAATTATTGATACTACATGTATGCAGAATATACTGCTGAATTCACTCCAGTCTGTCCACTGGCTTAAATCCATTCTTCAGCCAGCCAAAGATCCTACTCATATTTCAATACTTCATCTGGACTGCTCTGTGCAGGAAATACTCTAGATGTCTCTGCTCCTCCTACCCAATAGTGGAAATTGGCTCCATTTGAATCAATGAAAGTTTTATCATAGACCTTACTAACACCAGTATTGACTTCTTGCAGACCCAAGTCTGTGCTAAGTAGCCATATTCAATTTATTAAAAAAAAAACTCTGTGAAGTGGGAAAAATATACACAAAGAAAAATCGTTTAGTCTGTCATATAATAAAGTATTTCAGGTTTAATACTCTGAAGAGCAAAAAAGTGCTAATGCACATGGTATTGATGCCGTGTCTGAGAAATTTCTCATCTGGTCTACAGAGAAGTGAAACACTGTTTCAGGAATAGTGCATAGTATTTTAAAGGAGGGCAAAGGGAGGAACGTTCTAAGCTGAAATTGTGGTGAATTTCTATGAAAGGGTCCTAAATTTGTCTTTGTTTTGTTACCAAGTATTTTCAGGAAACATTTTAATTACAGATATTGAAGACCTCAACTGTCTTGAGTTTTGTCATCTAAAATAATCTAACATAACGTCTCCTAAAACCTTTTGGACTGAAGATTAATTAATGAACCAAACAGAAAATTTTCATTTATTAAGACTCTAGCATCTCCTGTTGCTTTGCTTAACGTTTGAAACATTTGATAAAAATACTAACCTCATCCAGGCATTGTTAGCTGATGAAATATGACAAGATCACAGTATAAGCAGTCATCGGACTGGCATTTCGATTTTTATCTAACTAGCCATAAAAACAAGCAATCAAACTATGTAGGGATTTGTCTTCCTCTAGCACAAGATTTCTGAGGATAAGCAGCACAGCATGCATAACACTGGACTTACCTGGAACTTGAATTCTTCCAAAAATTCTAACGACCCTTTATAACTGCACATGTAATGATCCACATCATCCATACATCTGGATGCACTGTATTTTCAGTGTGCTTAAAATACCATTTCATTTTCTATCTAAACAAAAATATTGTCTTGGATTGACAGCACTTTACTGATTCAGTCTTCGCTATCTGACGGTAATACCAAAAATGAGGAATGGCTTGCACTCTGACAGCATATCTCAAAATTCTTGACTCTTATCTCTCCGAGAGGTTGTTGAATGTTGAATGTAAAATGTTGAATGTTATCTCATACTTCAGTGATAATATTATGTGTAAGAGGAGTTAGTTAGGCAGACTTTGAAACACCCTGTGTATGAACAGCAGGTCATTTTTATTGAACCACTCCCAGTGCAGTTCTCTAACTAATCCTTGGGCAGATCACTGATTGAGAATACCAGTAGCTACCAAAGGGATAAAATTACTCTGTATAATCCTACTGTGCGATTTTAATATAATGTGCTAATGCATCGTCCGGTGTTCCTGCAGAATTACAACACTTCTCCAAGTAAGCTTGGCTGGTATCTGATTGATTCTGGTCTGTGGGGATTGGCCCTTTTCAGTGTAATTTCCTGCCTTGTTTCTTTCTTGTTGGTTAGAGAGAGTTTGGGTCCGTGGAAATCAATAGGCTTGCTCCATGTGAAATGCGAGGTAGCTCTCTAGCACATTTCATTTGTGTCTGTAATTTATAAAAAATGCTGTTTTCCCCTCTGAACATATCTATGCACTTCGTTTTTTTTAGCAGACTCCAAACTCAACTTAAACAAACACCCATTCAAACATGCCTCCCAAAGTATTTGTACAGGAGAAGATGTAACTTACCGTGAAGATGCTGGAGACGCTTAATATCCGTGTACTCAGGATCTGCTACTTCAGACATTAATAGCACTTTACTGTTGTGTAAATGGAGTCCTATTTGTCTCAGCAGAATCATTAAAGCTATGATTTCTCCTAAAATGGATGTTAACATTCTATTTAATGATAACAGATATTTAAGCATCTAACAATCTTTTTCCTTTAACCCTGTGAACTTGGGAAAGACGGTAATTAATGGTGTACAGTAGGATAACTTTATAAGAAATATGTTTCTAATATTTCCCTCACTTATTACAGAAACTGAAGCAAACTGAAGAAACAGAAGATTCCCAGAATGGATTATCTAAAATTTCCCTGGAGTCTCTCAATAAATTTAACAGCAATAACGTACTTTTATTTGAAAAAGAGAAAAACTGTCTGAACAAGGTTGAAGGACAAAAGGAAGAAAATGGGAAGAAAGAAGAAGCTTCCTTAAATAGCTCGGGAAGGCACGATATGGACAATTTAGAATCCTTGAGTGATTCTCTATATGATAGCTTCTCCTCTTGCACCAGCCAAGGCTCAAACGATGTCTAGAGACCCTTCCCTGTGGGTTGTGGCTGTAGCACATAACACAGCTGAAGGCGAGTGGGGAGTTAGGGGGGGGAGAAGAGGCGGCTGTTGAAAATTCTCCCTCTGAATCGCTGCGCTCACGGCAGGGTGTTGTGACTTCCCACCACACAGCAATAAGAAAGGCAAGACAGCAGTCATCATGGTGCGTGAGACTCGACACTGAACACAGCAGTGACACAGAATAAAGTCTGAATTTTGCACTTTTGTGAATATTTGTACAGTTGTAAGTATTTTGGGAAAATATATTTGTAGGGGTAAATGACAGCAATAAATATTAAATTGGTGCTATGCTCCTGTAATGGCAGACTACTAACTTAAAGAAACTGATGTTAATATTAACAAGAAAAGTTGGTAGATTTTTTAAGAAAGATTTATAATTGTTCTAGTCTTTAAACTGTATGTAGAAACACTGCATTACCATAGACCTGAGTCTGCCAAATTGTCTGTAATGACCTTTCTTGGACTCCTTTTTTACATAATATGTTTTATTGTTTATTTTTAGTGCAATTCCATATAGGTGTTCTAGGGAAATATGCATTTCGGTTATTACAGTTCTACAACAGGTGTCTTATTTTGAGAAGGTTTTGACTTCTAACATGACAAGAAAATGAATACATTAAAAGGCCTGATGCTGCTGGTATTGACTTCATCAATCATACACATATCTGAAAGACCAGGGTCAGACTAATCCACTGCTGACACACCGGGAGTCTTGTGTGAATGAGAGCTGCATAAACCGCCCCTCAGTTCTGACTGCAACACAGTTTCTCTACTTCCACCTCCTGTGTACTCATTTCCCATCAAATGTCGAATGTACCATACTGTGTGATGTTTTCTAGTCCCTGTTTGGTCGTAATTACATTGTATGCGTTAAAATTATTTTTAATATATGAAACCCAACTCCTGTTTGTGGCACACTTCAAAAAGAGGTTGATGCTAACCCATGCTAGTTGAAACATATCTAGGAGCAGGGGGATTGGCCTGTATCGGCTGCATTTGGCTTTTTCTACAAAGGTTGTTTATATGTAAGGGAAAGTCTATTTCAAAGGTTCTGTGTATTTTTTTCTAGATGTGAAGTATTTATAACTGCTTTTTGTACAGCAATCAGTAAACTAGACATATTTGGGATATTTCTAGACTCCACAGTTTCTTTAGCACATGCCTGTTATCTTTGAAGAGCTGTATGATCAGTGTTGATATTTTGTGCAATTTGCTGTATTTCAGGTCATTTCTGCCACAAACTTGAGTTGTCTTTTTAAACTTTTAAGAAATTTTGATCGGGACGTCTTTCATAAATAAAATTTATCTTGCATATTTGTGCCTGGAGAGGGGATTTTGGAAGGGGTTGGTGTGACTAGATGAAACACGATCTTTAAGGTCCTTTCCAACCCAAACCACTTCATGATGCTGTGGTTAAATGCAGGGTTATATGCAGTCGATACAGCTGAGAGGGGGTGCACTGGAAGGGCATTGGCATCACACAGTGAATCCGTATGGGATTTCGTGCAGACTGTACCCTGTTCAGCTCAGCCAACCTCCCTGCTCCCAAACAACGTGCGTGCAGGTAGGATTCACTCATGCAGATGAACTGAGAACTAAAGAGCAGTTTAATTCAGGCTCTTCGCTGGCAGAAGAGGCTGTGACACGAGGACAGCGCGGTTAGCCGGCGAGGGGAGGCGAATCACCCCTCGGGCTGGAGCAAAACAGGCCGCGAAAGGCCGCTCCTGCACGGGGGACCCGGCCGCACTCCGGCCTGCCCCTGCCCTACTTTACCTCTCCGCCGCTCGCGCCCGCCGCCGGAGAGGCGCCGACGCGCCCCGGTGCGGACGGCCGCGGCGGGCCCCGCAGCGCCCATGGGCAGCCAGCGGCGGGGAGACAGTGCCGAGCGCCAGCCCGGGCGGGTGTGCGCGGGGGAGGCAGCGGGGTCCGCACCGACACGTACGCGGCCGGCGCGGCCGCTTCCATCTGCTTGCGATTGAGTCCCCTCTCAGGGGGCCGAAGGAAGAAAAGGAGCGAGGGTCGCGCGCTCCCTCAGCCCCTCCCGGGGACAGCGGGCTGCGTCTGCGGGCAGTAAGGGACGCCTCGCATAGGGGAGCGATCCGTGACTCCCCCAGGGCTCACTCCGGCCGCCACCTGTGTGCTTGGGGCGGGCGGGGCGCCGCACGGGGCTGCGGCCGGGAGCGCGAAGCCTTTTCCCTCGCTGAACTTTGACAGCCTCCGACGCGCGCCCGGCGAGGTGAGGTGAGGTGCGCGGCGGCTGTCGGGGATCCCCGCCCCGCTCCGCTGGCATCACATGGTGCTGGGGGAGGGAGGGGGGAGCCGCCCCCCGGCTCTCGCTGCTCGTGCAGTTTCTTCCAGTCTCAGAGCTCAACTCCAGCGAGGCTGGAACGCGGCGCGGGGCTGAGCAGGGCGGGAGCCGGGCGGGCTCCGCCGCCTGCTCCCGCGGCTCCTCTCCGCAGCGGAGGCGGCGGGGAAGCGGCACAAGTGCGCGGCGGCTCCGCTGCCTCGCTCTTTCTGATGCCCCTTCGTGACTGCACGCCAGCCCGGCGGCCGCAGCTCCGGGAGGATGCGGCTCTTCCTCCTTGCTGCAACTTTCTGGGGATTGTGCCTGGCTCCAGGTAAGGGGCTCCGCAAAGCTTCCCCCAGAGGCACCTGCGGCGAGCCCGCGCTGCCCGGCACAGCGGCCGCTGGAATGCTTCGTCTCTTCGACGGAGCTGGCACCGAGCGCTCAGCGGGAACGGGGCAAGGGAGCCCGGCGTCCTGCCCGCACCCCGTGGAGCTCCCTGCCGCGAGCGAGGGCACAGCCCGGCCCGGTGTCCCCGTCGCTGGCCACCCGCGGGGCGAGGCGGGGGTCGCTCCGCACGCAGTACCCGGTACCGCATTCTGCGAATGCCGCCTGCTGACCGCGGGTGCGGCGCACGCCTACCCCGAGCTGGCCGTCAGCCCCGGAGGGGAGCGGGATCGGTCCCGCCGCCGTCAGCTCCCGGCGAAGGGGAGACGCGGGCGAGGGGTCCCATGCGCGGCACAAGGCGCTGCTCCCCGACGGGGTTCTGGGAGTCGCCGCGCTGCGGCCTCAGCGGAGGGCTGGGAGGAGCGGCTCCCGGAGAGCAGTACAGAGCACCTCGTTTGCATGATAAAGGAGGGAAGTGAAGGATGCTCCGCAGCTGTAATTGTGCATGGCAAAATAGTAATTAAATCATTTGTAATTAATTAGTAGCTAAGTAAACCCGTCGGTACAGATAAGAGCCGAAGCACATCTATTAGCCGGGTTGCTGTCTCTGGAGCGGGGGCAGTTTTCATCACGCCTCGCTGGGGGTGGCTGGGCAGGCGATGGGCAGCGGCTGCGCTGCGGGGACTATGCCAATGCCCGTGCCCCGCCGCCTGCTGGCGGCAGCGCCGGTACCGCCGGGTGTCCCCCACGGAGCCCCGCGGAAGGCAGCCCGCTCCTAAACCAAGGGCTGAGCGCGGTAAGGAGCAGTCTCAGCAGCGCGGGCGACGCGTTGATCTTGCGTTGTTTGTTTAGAAGTCGCGCTTCTGCTGGGCTGCTGCGTAGATAGGCACAGCGACATGCGAAGACGGAAGGGTAAGGATTTGTGGCACGTGTTGATTTTTGTTTTGTTTTGTTGTTTTTTTTTTAATACTATTATCCTGACCAAAGTCGATCTGTTCTAGGTTTGGGTTTGCAAATACAGTGCTACCAGTGTGAGGAGTTCCAGCTAAATAATGACTGCTCTGCTCCAGAGTTCATCGTGAATTGTACAGTGAATGTTCAAGATATGTGTCAGAAGGAAGTTATGGAAAAAAGCTTTGGTAAGGATTTAATAATTATAATTATACCTTGTTTGTGTTGAAGAGCAGTTGTGGCTTTTGGCTCCACCCATTCATAGTCTTCAGCTACAGAGAAAACTGGCATCCCTGCCTAAAGGGACCAGTTTCCATTTCTTATACTTCTAAGTGACTTTGCAACTCAATGAAGTTAATAATTTTCCTTTAAAACTGGTGCAAACACTGAAGGATGCAAGCCAAATGTTGATAAAGCTGTTAATACACAGTCTTATGGGTCTCAGATTTAGTTTCCCAGCACTGGGAAATTAATAACAAGTTAGTTTAATCTCATTACAGTTAATTACATGGGCTTTTTCCCCAAGAGATGGAACAGCATTAAATTAGTAATTCCCTCCTTTCTTTTATTTACTCTAGCAATTCATATACTCTGAAGGTTCCTCTTAAGGGAAGGAAAGTGTAGTCATCTTAGCTTTTGTCTATAAAAGAAAACATCAAACAGAAGGGAGAGAGGGGAAAAGAGTTTGGGGGAGGAGGCACAAATGGTTATATTTGCCATACCAATTTTCTAAGTGTAAGGGGGCTTTTCCCCTACTGTAATGAATATAAAAGTTAGCATAGTTGGAGATAAATGTGCTCAAGAGGAAGCTAGCTGTGATTCTGCATCTTGCCTCTGTTGCCTTTTGATCAGTGTTATAAACTGCCTTTTTTTAATTCAATGTCATGGAAAGCATTTGAGATTTAGAGGGAACAGTCTCATATTTTAGACTGCCACATTGTTCTGTAACCAACTATGTGAGTAGAAGACTACAGCTTGATTAGGGAATTCGGGGCTGGGAGGCACACAAGTGTGTTTGTGGGAGCTGGAGTTCATGGAGCATCCTGCTCTTGCTGCAGACAGCCATTAAGATGCTTGGGTGTTAGGAAAGGCAAGCTAGCAGCAGCTCCCTGATGTCCCTGAGTGTGGATGTGATCTCTGTTCCAAATGCTTGGCAAAGGAGCAGAGGACAGCCTGGGGCTTCAGAACCTTGATTTAAAGGGAAGCTGCTGTCTGGGATTGTGCATTTTACAAGTGAGGGCAATGCTGTAGAGCGTGGCGTTTACTGATGTAAAGGACTGTTCTCCTGTTAACATAAATTACACTGTAGTCTGTCCTTTCTCAGTGAGTCCTTTAGTACCAGCAGGATCCCCCCCCTATCTGGCAAATGTGTGCAGCCACCTGTCTTGAACGGTAACATTGGCTCTTTGCATGAGGGGACTACTCATTAGTATTTTCAAAGTGCTTATCAATCAGCTAGTTCCACTTGGGCTGGTAGTATCAAAACACTGAGGTACGAATCACAGGTAAATAATCACAGTTGTTGTTACCTGTCAAAAGTAGCCGAACCACTAGCACTTTATTTCATCCTGGGTAGCACCATCCCCACTGATTATATTTCTGTAAAACACATAGAAGCCTTCCATTGTAGAGAGAAAAGCTCTATGTTTAAAGGAAGATCGGTCTCTTTCAAAATAGATGTTATTGCAATATTTAATTTTGAGTTTACTTGCAAAGGGTGGTGGGGATGGGAAGTACTTATGGCTTACACAGTACTTTTAAAGCCCAGGTATCTCTCAGTGAATGTTTGAAGACATTGCAATCCGCATGCCACAGCTTTTAATAGGTTTCAGTGGAGGCTGTGGTGCTTTGAAGGGCTGTGAGCATGGTATGGAGACAGTTCTCACTGAAGTCTTAACACTGTTTGGTGTTTGTTGATATGGGGAGTTTTTTGAGATATCTTTTTATTTCAGTACAACCTCAGGCAGTAGCAGCCTTCCAGAAACAATCTGTGATCTGCTCTTTAGGTGAATGTTAGAGAAGTGTTCCCGGGCAAGTAAGGCCCTCAGAGGTTAAAGTGCAAGTCTCTGGATCAGTGGGCTTGCACCTATGTGTACACACACCCCCAGCTGTGTTCAGGGGCAGCTGCTCGTAGGCTGGGGTGAGGATGGGACAGTCAGACCCATGTCTTGGCTCAGACTAGTAGGCAAGGCTGCAGTCTGGCCAGGGTGACTGTTGCACACTGAAAATGCGAACTGGAACTGGTTTAGTAGGCTTTAGACATACACAAATGCAAACCTTGTTCTTATTCCTATGAAGAAATTGGTTTGCAATGCAGTAAATAAGGTGCTCTTAAGGGAAACTTCTGGGTGGGTTTTTTTTCTGTGCAATTTTATTTTGTGTCTGAGCAGATCCTTGGATTTTCCCTTTAGGAGGTAACTAGCATGATGTGCAATAGCAGGTACCACTGTTCTATTTTATGTAATATCCTTCTATAAATGCAGTTCTTACTCATTTTAAGCTTAGAGATTGCAAATCTTAGCTAGTTAATAAATTTAAATTTTTTACCTATTTCAATTTGAGTGAAATTTACATTGCAAGCTTGGTTTCCCTCTTGTTCTCAGTCAGTTCTTGAGAGGATTGGTTGTAAACCAGATGATTCAGTTCATGATCCTTTATTGTTCGTTTTCCTAATTGATATTTAAATGTGTGTAATATAAATCTCTTTTTCCTCCCAAGGTTTATTTAATAATTCATTCTATTCCTATCAGTATATTTCATAACTTGATTCTTTCAGTTGTTGCTTATCATTGAAAGCCGAAATGTTTCAAATATTGATTTTAATTTATAATAGGCTTGAGTTTGAATTTTTAAACTAGAATATGAAAGACATGAATTTGCATTTATTTGACAGCACAATCTCATAATTAAGACTTTTTCCTATTGACTAGATATAGTCAAATGAGTATAATTTAATTTTTGTAGACGAACCCGTTTTTGTCCTTAATAAAATATAGCTGTGTCAGTGAGCAAAATGTTAGAAGTTCTCCTAAACATTGTTTAAAAGTTAAGTGCAACATTTTGAGGTAAAGTTCATGGTCTGAGTTAGTAACCTACTTATGTAGTCACCCTTCCTTTGCAGGATGTTAACTTGTGTATTTGTTTTGCTATCAAGGGTGTCACTGAGTTAAATTCTGTGGTGTGTCTACAGTACAGTCCCCAGCGTGTAGGCTGTGCCTTTTTTAATAGAATCATAGAATGGTTTGGGTTGGAAAGGACCTTAAGATCATCAAGTTCCAACCCCCTTCCATGGTCAGGCATGCCTCACACTAGATGGTGTTGCCCAAGGCTCTGTCCAACCTGGCCATTTTCCTTGCGTATTTGTTAGTGTTCACAGAGCTGTGGGATGACAGCTCTGTGGTTCAGCTTCATTTCTGCATTAAACTTTCTGTAAAGAGTTCTGCAGAGGGCTGCAACTCTGTGCAGCTTTTTTCATTTGTGTTGTAAAATAGTTCCTCGTGTCTGATCACAGCTGAGCGATCCACTCCTCTTCAGTTGCTGTAACGTTAGGGTTAGTACTTTAAATGTCACTGTGCCCTCTCAGAACATTGCCTCAATTTCTGGAGAAGCAATTCTAGAAGTGTTTTTTTGGCTTCAGATGAGAAATAACAGCAGCATAGGCATGTTCCTAACCCAGAGCTTAAAAAGTGGCTGTTGCTGTGACAGCCTCTGATGCGAGTAGCTAAGAAAGCAGGTATGATGTTTTGAATTAGATCAGCAGGCATGTTATCTCAGCTGTTTGTAGCATCAGGTAGATGTTTGCTCCATTGCACAACCTAAAATGAATTGAGCAGCACTGATAAGTACACTCTATTCAACACATAGGTATCTATCTGATTAAGTGATTGTGTGGAACTAGTGTAACTCTGCCTCCCCTGCAAACATGCTCTTTGCTATGGCAGTTCACATTTCAGCTGTACTTTGGGGATCTATCAGTGCACAGAGCTGGACACCTTGTCAATTAAGTGACATAGTATTTTTCTCATGTTAATCGAATTGTTTTAAAACTTACATTAGAACAAGTTTTACGCAGTTCTGTTAACACTCTGCTCCCATGGCAGATACAGAAAGACAAGATAGTGTTTCACCTGGGATGCAAAATCTTGTCAGTGCTCTTTCATTTTTAGCATATATAGGGACGAAGAAATCCCACAGTATATTGGGATCAGATAAAACATCTTGATGATATGGAGATGAGTATGTAATATAGATAGGCTTTTATACTTGTATCATAGAAAACATACTGATAATGAAATTTGTCTTCTACTGAAGGCAAGAGCTGTCTGAGTATAAAAGCTATTCTAAAACCTACTTAAGGCAAAAATGAAACTTGCAATGTGACTAGATCAGAAAGCAATAAAGCATGAAGGATGAGACAGCCCAGAAAAGCAGCCAGAAACCTGCCCATGTGTTTGTTTTGAACAATATCCCTTGTGCTTTAATGTAGTTGTGAGCGTACGTGCATGAACCTTTGCTTTTACAATTGTGGAAAAAAAAAAATCCGCAGTTGCAAGACTGATAATTTTAGATGTCTGCATCAAAATAAGACTATGTATGAATTTATCTTTGTAAGTCAGTTGGGAAACAACCTTGCTATTTCTACTGCAATAAGAAACTTCTCTTATTTGTTTGGTTTACAACAGGCCCTTTGATGTATTTACATGATATATAATCAGGTAATGTAATTAAAGCAAAAGCAACGGTGATAATTTTGTGCTTGAAAGTAGTGCATGGAACACCATAAACAAGATCATCATCTCCTTGTTGAATTTTAAGTTTAAACTCTCCTCAGCCTTGGGTTTCTCTGTCATTTGTTTTATGAGGCAGACAAAAACACAGTTTAAGTTGTGTGTTGAGCTGACCTATGGTAGATTCTTTACCTGTGGTTACTTACTACTTTTATCTTGCTGTGTTGCTGCTGTGATGAATTTGCTTCATGTATGGCTGTTAAGGATTACAGAAGCGCATACTTTTCTCTGGTATCATGTATAGCATCCATTAGTACTAATACTAATTGCACATTTGTATCAAGGAGAAATTATACTCTGGTGTACATTTATTGACAAAATGATTAAAACAGCAAACAAAGTTTAATGTCTTCAGAATCACTATAGGCATTAAAATTTTATAGGCAAATTGCTGCATCACCAGTATCCATTTAGAATCAGTAAGAAACATCCACTAAGCTGGTAGTAGATTTATTTTTATTCTACACTGTCTGTTTTGGTCAAAGCATATCAACATAACTCAAAAGAACTTCTGATGGTGATTTAATCTAAGTAAAGCATAATATAATAAACCCTTACTGACAAGTTAATAAATGAATAAGTGGCATGTGAGGGTTGTTACCTGCACCATTGTCTCGCACTACCAGGTGCCCAAAGAAATGAACACACAGTAACCAATATTGGAAACATGCAGTTCATTTTTGATGCTGAATAAAAGACTTTGAAGTGATGTTGTTAATTTGTGCTGTATACTGAAAACTTGGAGCTGTGAGTGTATTACCATTTAGAAAACACTTTTTCACAGGCCAAAGCTGTTTTCTTACTAATAAATTCATTCCAGTCTTTAGGCTGCTCAGAAAACTTGCAGCCATGTATGGAATGAACTGAACTAAGTGTGTCAGCTGAGGAGGAGTTACAGCCCGTACATAGTAGGTTGTTGTTCTGACTGCCTTTAAATATAGAAAAGCAGCAATGGAGTTAACAGTGAAAGCAGTTCATGACTTAAAAGCCATGACCAAGATCCAAGTGCAGAGATTGTGAAGGGCTCTATTATTTTAAGGAAGTTGAGGTATCTGGTCCAGTGAATTTCATTTTTCACAGGACACAGACAATAGCTTTTTATGTTACTTTATTTCTCAGACTTGTATAAAAGGTATACAAATGAATTTTGTGATGACACAGTGCCCATGGCCTGGTGTCTCTTACACCTCCTTCAAGAGCTTTCTATTGTATTTCACACACAAAAAAGTCCATTTCCAAAACCTTGTTGCATGACCTTGTCATGGTTTAAGCCCAGCCGGTACCTCAGAACCATGCAGCACTCCCTCCCTCCCTTCTTCCTCCCCCCACTCCCGAAGGGATAGGGAGGAGAATCGAAAGAATGTAACTCCCACAGGCTAAGATAAGAGCAGTCCAGTAACTAAGGTATAACACAAACCACTGCTGCTGCCACCAATAATAATAATGATAAGGGAAATGATAAGGGAAATAATAAGGGAACAGAATACAGCCACTCACCACCCACTGACTGATACCCAGGCTGACCCAAGCAGTGATCTGGGCCTTCCAGGTAACTCCCCCAGTTTATATACTGGGCACGACGTGCTGTGCTATGGAATATCTCTTTGGTTAGTTTGGGTCAGGTGTCCTGTCTCTGCTTCCTTCTGGCTTCCCCTCCTCCCTGGCAGAGCATGAGACTCAGAAAGTCCTCGGTCAGGGTAAACATTATTGAGCAGCAACTAAAAACATTGGTGTTATCAGTGCTGTTCCCAGGCTGAAAGTCAAAACCACAGCACTGCACCAGCTACTAAGAAGGAGAAAATGACTGCTACTGCTGAACCCAGGATAGACCTTATCTTAATTAGCAGTGACCTCATCAAAACATCAGCGATTGTGTTTTAATTAATCCAGACTGTTTTCATTTCCATTTTACCTTTGTAGTCTAGTTGGTTTTGGTTTTTTTTTGAAAACTTGCCATAACCTGTTTTGCCAAAATTACCAATGAGTCTTTGGAAGCAATAATACAAAATCCAGGCAAATCCTGCTCCGAAACTGAGCAGGCTGTAAAACTAGAAACATGAAATAGCTAAAGATCTAAAAGCTGAATGGATTTCAAAGGTGCTGGCATGCAAGTGTAAACCTGAGAGCCATTCCATTGAAACTGGTAGGGACATTAATGAGCAGGATGCAAGGCTATTCATGTGTAAAATTATTTATGGAACCTACTACAAGGATATAGCATTTTAGCATCTGCAGAGGCACAAGGACTGTGCCTTCCCAGTTCATTTCAGCAGACAAGCATTGTCAGAAAAAATGCTCATACAGGATTCCAAAAATTAAGGTCACCTCTCTTGCTGGAAGATCAGGTATATTTAGGCCTTGATATCCAAGGCCATTTAGCTCTTGATACCTTTGTATCAGAAAAGCACAGATGACAGAGTGCTGTGAGCCAGCTTTGTTTGAAATATTGCTAGTGTTTGACTGTAAGTCCACATTAGTGAGCAGAGAAATGAGTAAGAACAGTAGAAAACAGTTATGCAGGTGAAAGTTAAGCCTTGACTTATGGTTTGTAGCCTGTGGCTTTAAAAAAAGTGTTTGATAATACCATCATTAGGAGCTGTACTTAACTTTATCAGCCTCTGCATTTTTAAGTAGTTTAATGCCTTGCTTCTGCTATGTGATACTGCAAGCGATGACAGAGACTACTTTATGCTGTTATTTGTGCTATTAACAATGCAGTTTTGAGTCATTTTTCCAATACCAGAATTAGAAGGCATGACTTATAAAGGGCTTTCATCATAATCCAAACCCTTGTCCTCTGTTGGTCAACAATTGTCCACTTTTCTTCTGAGATGATTTAATTTCTGCAAGATGGCATGTCAGTCCATGTCAGCTGGGGTCAGAAGGAGAGTGGGGAGGCCAGTCTTTCACTGCCAAAAGCCTCCTGTTATGTTCTGCAAAAACGTGCAACTTTTTGGAAGTGCTGACTGTATGGAGGATTGGTGGTGATGCTGAGTAAGTTTTCAAAGAAAATTATGATGAAAATAGGCTAATTCAAAGAGGTATGGGTTGGGGGGGGGTGGTGTTTTATTTTGGTTTGTTGTTTTTTTTACAGTTGTGTACTCTGGAAGAGCCTAATGCCATCAATATACTTTTATCTCTTCTACTGGGAGGGGTGGGGATGAAATAGCTGCAGTCCTAAAACACAGCATTAAAAATCTAGACGTCTGTGACATAGCTTTCCAATAGATTTCAAGTCTCTTGATTTCAGTGTCTTGTGTTTTTTCACCTGCACAACACTGATCATGGCTGCTAACTGTAATTAGCTCTTGTAAGCTAGTGAGTAAATTTTATTATGAAACTTCTGGTAAGGTTCAAATTATTTAAACCTCTTGTTTAAATAAAAAGAATAAAAAGTTGAGAAGATGAGGATAGGAAAGGTTAGTGTAAAATGAAAAATGGAGGGTATGGTTAGACGTGGTTATACTTTACACTGGCTTTAACTTTAGTTTTTAACAGTTTTTACAACCACAGATGAAGGGATTTGTGTCGGGGAAGCTTAATTCATATTTGAAACCAATAAATGCATGATCTAACTAAAACAACCACTGGGGAAGCACAATTTCAGAAGAATGATTGTTTTTCAGTATTCAGTCACCTTCTAGGGTAGGACCTTTTCAGCTAAAATATTTACAATCACTTTGTCTAGAAAACAGAGCAAATCTCAATAGGACCTTTTTCAGTCTCTCACTGTATGATGTGTGTGAACAGGTACTAGCTAAGGAATAGACAATTACTACAACAAAACCACTGAAGGCATAAAAAGATGGGCACAAAACCCATATAAACTGAAAATTGTAATTTAGAAACATATTTGTGTGTAGTCTGAACCCAAGTTTGAACATTACTGATATACTAAAATCCAGAAATGGTCACATGTGTATATTTTATGTTCCTCAGAAATTGATACTAAATGTTTACAAGTTGTTATTGCACTAGTATAAGTTCTCATTTTAGATTTCAGCAGACATCACAAAATAACTCCTCCTGGGTACTGAATTTCACTTAAGAGGAGGGTAAGCAAGTGACAGTTTAGGACAAGAAATAAAGGATGAATTATATAGTTGAAATCATAAAGCAAGTATGGATAGGCAGACAAGACATCACATCTAAGCACAACAAGAAGGAAGACTTGCAGGTTCACCAAGACCAGAAAGTTGAAAGTTTCAGTGAAATAAGAGAACTGGAGCTATTCAGAATACTAAAACAAAGTGTACCAGTACATCAACACATTTCTTGGACTTATCTTTATGGAGGGACTCTTCATAAGGGACTGTAGTGATAGGACAAGGGGTAACAGGTTAAAACTTAAACAAGGGAAGTTTAGATTGGATATAAGGAAGAAGTTCTTTATTGTTAGGGTGGTGAGGCACTGGAATGGCTTGCCCGGTGAAGCTGTGAATTCTCCATCGCTGGCGGTGTTCAAGGCCAGGTTAGACAGAGTCTTGGGTGACACAGTTTAGTGTGAGGTGTCCCTGCCCATGACAGGGGGTTGGAATTTGATGATCTTAAGGTCCTTTCCAACTCTAAATATTCTATTATTCTAAGAGAATGCTTAACTCTAGAGCTAGGTCAACCTTTGCAGGTTTCCAGGGGTTGTGTGTGCCACAATGTGAATTTTCTACTGTTGCCCAGTTTTCTTGGCCTTTTGCTTGGAGGAGATGGGCAAGATTAAGCACCACATCTAAAAGCATTGAGCGGAGAAACTCTGCTGCAGCTGCAACAGCACACCTCAAAACTTGTCTTGATCTGCCTGCTAGCTTTCTGAGTTACTTAAGATACAAAACTTTTCTACGTACCTGAAGCTAAGGCTGGGTGTATGCCTGTAACTCCTTGTCTAGTCTTGAAAAGGTGGTTTTGTGACTGCTCAAGGATGCCTCATTCCTGGGCCCTAGGTGGGCACAGGCTGTTGTTTAATAATCTAAAAGATTTGATGGAGCATATCATATACTTCAGAGGATGTGCAGAAGCTTTTGCTAAAACAGTATTTGTGGAATGAGTTGCAGAAGAAGAATCTGGCTTTATGCATGCCTATGACAATGGATATGTACAAAACACTGTAAGCAAAAGCTTTCTTTAAAAACTAAGAGTATCAGTCTAGCCTATGGGATAGAGCACTTGGCCTGGACAAAGCAACATCGTCTACCTGACTAGAAAACTTTCAGCTAAGAGTTCATGGCCATGGGGCCGTAAACTGTGCCAGGGTGAAGCAGATGGCACGATTTCCTGCTGAGGTGTGCCACTGCAGACGGCAGTTTCACATAGTCATGGGGGGGGGAGGTTACTGGTTTTCTTTAGAAATTAGGTCACTGATCTCTGGTGGTATTCTACTTGCCAGTTCTGGCGTCAGAGATTCTGTGTATTTTGCTGAAGGACAGTCTGGAGAGTACAGGTGCAAACTAAAGTTCCACACTTGGATTACAGTTGGCTCTTAAGTTGGAGAGTGATGCTTACATTTGCTCTGTTTTGTCTGTACCTGCTGTAACAGAAGAATCGAAGGTGCCTAATAAGATCCTTTTTGAGCAGTAAGAGAAAAAGCTTGCATCTTCTGGTGCCTTCTGCATACACACAGTGTAAGAAGCAGGTGTGATGTCACCTTTTCTAGTTGTCCTAGTAACAAGTTAAGCTGTTATTCAATAGAACATGTACCGGGCTCTGCAGACATGGTAGGTGGAAGAACTCTCACTTTTGAATTCGAACAAATTGTAGCAAGAATTATTTGCTGCTATCTGACTTGAATGCATCTGCATGTGGCCAAAACAGCACCAGGCTGCAGATGCACAGGACTAGACTCCAGTGAAGTGGGGGTGGGGGGTTGAGCTTGGCAGTTGTGGGGAGGGTGTGTGTAGAACAGATCTATGTGAGAAAATCAGTATCACAAGCAGGAACTATAGAAAAGGCTTGAGATTTAAACCATCTCTTCATTGCATGGCGTAAGGCAGAAATCCTACAGAAATAGTAGTTTGGGCCTTGACACTGTCTTTGTATATGATCATGTGTGGGGCAGAGAGAGGTGTAACGATGGGCAAGTTGCTCAGACTTGGAGTAAATTTTCAACGCCTGATGTAAGCCCAAAGCAGTTGTAGTAGGTATATGTGGCAGGAGAGGGTTTGGAATACTACTGCATTACCAAACATATGTTCTAGCCTTGGGTATTCCCCTCTCTTCTTAAAAGTACTTTTACTTGAACTGTATCCTCAGCCAGTCCTACAAACCTTAAAGCCAAAATGAAGGAAAATCTACTGTCCAGTAGTAGTAGTAAAGCATCATAGTACCTACATATATGCATAACCCACACTGCTGTTGGGGGGCTGCTGAATCCATGAAAAAGGACAAATTATTTGGTACTTATCCATCAAGAGATCAGGCAGTAAATATACTAATTGTATATTAGTAGTTATACTAATTGAGCACTAATGTGAACTGTTGAGGGTAGGTCATTGGGAATGACCCCATCCCAGTAAAAGCAGAGTGTAAAACGTGTAGTCCCCTTGCCTAGCCAGCAACGCAGAACAATCTGAGGTAGCAGAAAACTCCCAGAAAGGTTTGCAATAATATTTCCAGGTGATGTGTTAATGAATGTATCAAGCTGATTGCTCAAGCAAGAATATCCAGTAATTACCAGTTTTGTCTGTAGTATGAGTCTTATGAGACAGATAGATAACCACGTCAAAGAACTGTCTGCAGTTCAGCCTGCTGGTGGCAAATGATTCAGGAAGATCTCAGAAATAGTTTCAAGCTGGCTTAATGGTACAATAAGCCACTGCAAGAGAGGAGTTGAAGGAAAAATCTCGGGGGATAATCAGGAAAGGACGTTGTTGTCCCATCCAAACTCAGTCGGTGAACTAGGGTACATTAACCCGTCTGCTGGAGCAAGGACTGTAGTATCCCTGGCATCATACCAGGGAAGTCAGTTGTACTAATTTGTTTCCTACCACAAACTGGAATCAGGATATGATAGAAAAAAAAAGGTTTAAGAGCAGTTTTCCTGCGTTTCTTTAATTCATACTATTCAAAGTGTCGTTGCTTTTCTACACTCATGGTTAAAAAATAAGAGAAGTCACGGCCGAAGCATTTTTTAAATGTCACTCCTGTAGTGCTAACGTTCTCCATTTTTCCATCAATCTTTATGCCTGTTTTCCTTCTATCTTGCCATAAGGATACTGCAGATTTAAAGAAAAGCACAGCTTTTCTATGGTGATCAAGTTTCATTCATAGCTGATGCTTCATAAAAAGCACAGTTAGTATATGATAGCAGCTGATTTGCGAGCTCAAAAGAATCTTATTGGTACTTAAGAAAAAAACTTGGATGTGAAGGGCATGTCTTCAGGCAAGTAAGTATTGAAAAGCCGACAGAAGTGCTGACTTTTTTAATTATGTAAAGAATCTTGTTACAATTCCGATTACTAGAGCTGGGAAAGGGAATAAACAGTCGTTTGGGAGTGGAATTGCCTGCTGTAAGACATATTCACAGAAGAGCCACAGGAGAGGTGTTACAGTGGGATTTTTACTCTTACTTAGATTCTTGCCTGTATTTAGGTGTGAACATGGTCCAGTGGTGCAAGAAGCTTTGAGTTGTAAAATTTCAATCTGTGCAGGCATACTGTGTTTTGCCTTCAAAAGGAGCTCCAGATCGTTCTGTGGAATTTATCCTGGACAACAGAGCTGTTGTAAACACATGCAGTTAAGCTGCAGGACTTGGTTTTCTTTTTTCGCAGAGGTCTTCTAGAGTTGCCTGGTGAAAACCATGCTTCAGAGGGCATTATCTAATTGTTCACAGCACTGAACCATTCTAGTCTCTTTGTCTAAAAGGGAAAAGTGCAAAGTATATGATATTTCAGGACCTAAACTAGTAAATCACTTGATAGCTTGAATTGAGAACAGGGCTTTGTGGGAATCCTGTGAAAAGGAAATGGCAGGAAGAGAGTGATCTATAAAACAACAGGAATAGGAAATCGCCAATGTCAAAAGCTTTTTAAAGGCTTGGTCTTTGAGGGGAAAGTCGATTCACTGCTGTTCATATGGAAGACTGAGGAGTGGCTGAGTTTGTGCAGTGGTAGGTACAGGGAAGGAATGTGTGATGAGGAGATGCAGGATTAGAGATGTGAGAACAATCTCTGTGCATAGGTCCATTGAATACAGTATTCCTATCTCAAGAAGGAAGGGGAAGGAAAGAAAAATAATCATAGCTATGGGAGGAGTCACAAGTGCCTCAGCTCCTGAAGACTGCAGGAGGAACACAGACAAAGCACCAGGGCTTTGTGGGAAGCACCAGCTGAGATTTCAGTGTTGAAAACCAATTGGTGGCAGCGCAGTTGAGGCTCATTGACAGAAATGGTTTGCCAACAGTGACACAGCTCCTTGCTTTCTACAAAGTGTTGTAAAAAAAGATTGTACCTCTCAATCTGTGCGCCTTTGTTGTTACAGCTAGAACAGCCTCTAGCTCCTCTTCCTTCTTGAGAAAAGGCTCTACCTGCTGCGTTGATTGATTAAAGTTCACTGGAGACAGAGAAAGATTTAACACTGACTTGAGGGCTTCTCTTCGTAAGTTTAACTAGATAGATAGACTTAAAACATGATTCAGAGTTTAGATTGCAGAGGGAGAACAGAAAACAGGGAAACCCCTGCACTGTTGGAATGGCAGCAGTGTGGTGACAGTGTAAAAAAATTGCTTTAATTAAAATTCTCTGAAGACAGGAAATCCTTCTTCCTGAGCATAACCCAAACAAACCGTGTTTTGCTGCTACGCACAGCACTCAGCGCAGTGGCAGTTGCTACTTCAGAGGTCTCTACTGGACTGTGCAGCATGGTAGTGCTTATTTCTGAAGTCCCCAGGGACTGAACCAGTGTCTGCAGTTACTGTGAATTCAGTACATATGGGTCATATTTCTGCTTCACTCCTGCTAAAAAATATCTCAGTCATTGTGCATTTAAAAACATTCTGGAACCATGCTACAGGATGCAGAGGCACCAGTCTCCAAGGGAATCCTGTTCGATGCTCTTCAGATGAATTAGAGAATGGTTTGGGTTGAAAGGGACCTTAAAGATCATCTGGTTCCAACCAGTCCTGCCAGAGGCAGGGTCATCTGCCACTAGACCAGGTTGCCCAAAGCCCCGTCTAGCCTGGCCTTGAGCACTGCCAGGGATGGAATACCCACAGCTTCTCTGGCAAACTAGTTCCAGTGCCTCATCACCCTCACAGATAGTAGGAAGAAGTTCTTTACTAATCCAAATCTCCCCTCTTTCAGTTCAGAGCCATTCCCTCTTGTCCTATCCCTCCATGTCCTTGTAAAATGTCTCTCTCTAGCTTTCTTGTCGGCTCTTTTAGGTACTGAAAGCTCCTTTACGGTGTCCCTGGAACTTTGTCTTCTCCAGGCTGAACAACCCCAACTCTCTCAGCCTGTCTTCACAGCAGAGGTGCTCCAGCTCTCTGATCATCTTCATGGCCTCCTTTTGACTTGGTCCAACAGGTCCATGTCCTTCTTATGTTGGGGGCCCCAGAGCTGGACACAGAACTGCAGGTGAGGGTTCATGAAAGCAGAATAGAAGGGGAGAATCACCTCCCGAGACCTGCTGGGCAAGCTCCTTTTGATGCAGCCAACCAGCATGTGGTTGGCTTTCTCTGCTGCAGGTGCACACTGCTGGGTCATGTTGACCTTCTTGTTGTTCAGCACCCCGAAGTTGTCTCATCAGAGCTACTCTCAAGCCAATCTCCACCTAGCCTGTATTTGTGCTTGGGGCTGCCCTGACCCAGGTGTAAAGACCTTGTACTTGGCTTTATTGAACTTCATGAGGCCCACCTCTTGAGCCTGTGAAGGTTCCTCTGGACTGCATCCCTTCCCTCCTGCAGGTCGACTGCACCATGGTTTGATGTCATTGGCAAGCTTGCTGAGGGTGCACTGTCCATGTCACTGACAAAGATGTTAAACAGTGGCAGTCCCAATATCAACCCCTGAGGAACACCACTCGTCACTGGTCTCCTCTTGGACATTGAGCTGTTGGCCTCAACTCTTTGATAGTGACTATACAGCCAATTCCTTATCCACCGAGTGGTCCATCTGTCAAATCCATGTCTCCAGTTCAGAGGTAAGGATGATGTGTGGGACAGTGTCAAACACTTTGCGCAAGTCCCGGTAGGTGATGATAGTTGCTCTTCCCTTAGCTACCAGTGCTGTAACCCCATCGCAGAAGGCCACAGAATTCATCAGGCTCTATTTGCCCAAAGTGAAGCTATGTTGGCTGTCACCAACCACCTCCTTACATCCATGTACCTTACCATAGTTTCCAGCAGGATCTGCTCTATGATCTTGCCAGGCACAGAGGTGAGACTGACTGGCCTGTAGTTCCTCGGGTCTTTTTTTTTTTCCCTTTTTTAAAAATGTGGGTTATATTTCCCCTTTTCCCCTCACTGGGAGCTTCACTGGACTGCCACAGCTTCTCAGACATGATGGATAATGGCTTAGGCACTTCATCCACCAGAAAAAAAACTTTTGAGAATTGTGTATTCAAAAGAAATAGTGATTTTATTATCCTTAGAAATATTTACCTCTTTTTGTAACCACAAGGCAATATCAGCAAACCTCCATTATCTATTTATGTGTTATGTATATGTTTTTCCAACACACAATTTGTACTGTATCACTTGCAGGAAAATGTTAGAGCAATGAGATGTGGAACTGCCACAGCCATTTTCCAGTGTCAGGGGAAAATGGAACTGTGTATTTTAAAACCTTTATGAACCATTTTAAAATAACAGCTATGCACACCAGAATGTACTTTTTTCAGGTAAAAACAATTTGATAGAATATAAATTTAATTAGATTATGAATTAAAATTAGATTAATTTAAATTACATTTTAAAAGTGTAGACTTTCAACTCAGAAAAGCCATTTCTGTACAAAGGGAAATTTTTATTATTGAGGGTATTAAACTTCAAAGACAGCAAGAACTGAGATTACCTGGAAAAGTATTTCTAGTTTTTCTTTAAAAGAATAAAAGGGGGTGAGGGTGTGAAGTTTTGCTGATAGTCATTCTCCTTTTACTCTTGGTTACTTGTCTGTGTGAGGCAAAGGAACAAGAAAAGGAAAAAAAAACGCTCAAAAGACAAATTAACAGCATAGAAAACTGTAATTAGACACCTTAAACAACTCGCATGTGTTCAGCAACAGGAACAAAAGCCATTTTGAAACTAACTGCATTTCAGTTACAGCTATTCCAGCAGTTTATTCCAAAAGATGGGAATTCTGGTTATAAGAATGCATCATTTGAGTCTAATAGTTTTGGTTCCAACCGGAATCAAATAAAAGGAAAATCTGAAGCAGAGTGGCTGTGCTTCTCCTGCAGTGCAGAGCCATTAGCCGTGTCACAGCTGAGGGCTCTGGCTCAAATCACCAGCATGGCTTTAGAAATGTAAACAGGTTTTGCAACAGTTTTCAAGCATGAATTGTGTTGTAAAGCAAAACCGTGTTCATATCAAGCTAAGTAACCTTTACTCTGTGTCACAGGAATCATGTATCGCAAATCCTGCGCCTCTTCAGCAGCGTGTCTGATAGCCTCTGCTGGATACCAGTCCTTTTGTTCTCCGGGGAAGGTGAACTCTGTTTGTATCAGCTGCTGTAACACTCCACTCTGCAATGGACCCCGGCCGAAGAAGAGGGGGAATTCTGGCATGGTGCCGAGGGCACACGTAATAACCACTGTTCTGTTCCTTACATTGGCTCTGTGGGTTTTGTATTGCTAAACTTCAAGCAAGTATTTTTTTGCCTTGACAAAGTTTGTTCTGTCTCCTTTCTTCAAAGACACTGCAGTTATTTTCTGTTTGTTTCCAAATCCCTGTCAACAAAGAGGGAAATTCAGTGGTTGTGGGGAGAAAGGGGCTGGTATTTTCGGTAGCTAATGAATTCAGTTAGCAGACTGAATTTCCAGGGTGCACTTAAAAATCCCATCAGCGGGATACAAAACTCTGCTTTTGTTGCATAACTGGAAACAAATCCACCTATGTTATTCCTTTTAAGATGTAGTTAATTCCTTGGTCATTTTGATTTCCATGTTTTTAAGTTCATTGCTAATCATTAACTTTGCCTTATGAAGTCATACTTGATGTTCACAAAGGCCGTTTGGTGCGTCTGGGCTGGGCTCTGAGCTAGTCTCTAGGGGCACTACTTCCAAGCTGGACTGCTGTGGTTCGGGTCCTGGTTCCTGTAGGATGCAGTCAGGCTTGGTCTCATTCTGAAAAGTACTTAAGAAAACTTTGTTATTGCTCCTCCTAGAAGAACTGCGCCTAGACGACATGAAAAGCAGTGGGCGCAGAGACCGGCTGCTCCTTGCTCTGGAGCTCTGGTTTGCTCTGAGAAACTTCTCCTTGTTGGCATGCTGTATGGTCAGGTGGCAGCGAAGGACCTGCAGGAACACGCTGCGGAACTGCTGAGAAGAGATGTTGTACAGGAGGGGGTTCACCACCGAGCTGAGATAGAAGAAGATGTCAGCAATGGGAAGAAGAGTGATGTATGCTCTGAAGTAGGGGACGGTCCAGTCCTGTTTTGGTTTAGCAGCAGCCATGATCCTTCTAACCTGGTTTGGCATCCAGCATACAGCCAGAGTTGCAATAATCAGTCCTGCGAACAGAAAGAGGAAGAGGTTTGCATATATGGAAAGAAAAAACCATAAAACACTAAATATCAGTTCTGCGCTTGCTCATTAGGAAATGGTACCAATTTCTCAATGTTTCTCTTGACAGCTTTTTCTACCAGTAGCTTTTTTTGGTTTGTTGTTTTTAATAACTGTTACAAGGTCACTGCAGCACATGCTCTGACAGAAGAGCGCATACTGCTTGGCTGGTATTTCTTTGTACCTATGGCCATTTATTAGTGTTCTTTCACTGATACCTGTATCTTCAAAAAGAATGCATTTTTTTTTTAGTTTGTGTTCTTACATTTCTTTTGTCTTTCCCTTTACTTTGAAAAACAAGCAAAATAAATAGAAGCTATAGCCATATTAGATCAGGCAATACCCAGAAGAGATCAGATTCTTGTTTGTACTTTGGAAAAAAAAAAAAAAGAAAAGAAGATGTATGCATAATAATATATTTCCTGTTATTTTTGGTAAATTTCCTCTTACAGAAGATATTTTTAAGCAAAATATGTATGGATCTTTTTATGGTAATTCAGATATGTTGGGCTTTCTTAAAATCAAATTCCAGTGGAATTAAAATATGAATGTAAATGAGAAAAACCCAAGCCTAGTCATGAAAGTGTAAGCAGTTTCAGATTATAAATTATGCTTTAAAATGTGGTGTCTGACCATTCTGTATTTATATGTAAGTATAAATACATGTTGCTGCATCACTAATGGCATTAAAAAGGGGGTGACTAGATGTCTGAAAACTCTGCCTCTGTGGACTGGCTTTCACTAGGGCTCAGTGGTGGTGCTGTCTTCAGAAGAGCAGCCCTGAAGTAAGGTGTGGGTGACCTTGAGCAGGCTCTGTTCCCAGGCAGGAGACGGAGCAGGGGGAGGCACTCCAATTTGCGCTGGTATTCGCTGCTTCTGGTGCATGTAAGCACTGGAAATCCTGGCATCTTGCATAAAACAACAGGTAACAAAACAATTCCTCTCAGTGCTCCCCCACCAAGCATTACTCCTGAAACACCTTACACCACCAGATTACTGTTTCCACTTTGTTTTTGTCGTTGCAGGAAACGTGCCTTATATGAACACTGGGAGGGAGGAAAAGTTGCAGGTTGGCTTCTCTGCGCAGAGGCACAAAGTAGTAGAGAGTATCCTGATGGTGCACCATTGCCATTTCCAGTAGGCTTTGGTGGTTTGTTAATCTCCAACATCTAACTTCTTCTCCCAACAGAAGCACAGAAACATTTAATTCCTACCTAGCTAGACTAAGTCAGATTGCCTCCATCAAAGAGCTTGCTGTAGAATGCACCATTGAACAGATCACTGTAGGAATACAATTTTGAAATAGTGCATGCTGATCTTCCAAGCCAGGAACATTATACTTCACAAGCGGGAAGACATGAACATAATGGGGAAGGGAGGCAGAAAAGAGAAGAAAGATTTTTCCTAACTTCAAAACTGCCAGGGCTTAAACAGGTATGTCCGGGTTCTCTCCTCCACCACCCCTGAGCAAAGACAAGGTATGAAATGTCTTCTTTTTAATTAATTTTGTTAATGAAAGGTATAATTAACAGATTTATGATCTCACTGAATAAGCTACCAAATAAAAGTTGTCTTTTTGATCATCTGCTTCTGTAATCACTTCATGTCACAATAATTTTGGTAGGATGGGAAGTAGCATATCTTAGACTTGCAGCACGAGGTAAGAGCCCTGGAAGGCTGTTCGCAGTAGGCAACTGGCAAATGTGTCTCCCTTTGCAATTTTCTGTTCTTTAACTACCGTAAGTCACCTTTGTCTCTATTCTCATTCCACTCCTATACAATCTCAGGCCCCTTTGCTTCCCTGCCCTACTCTTCCCTGCCTTCTTGCCTCACTTGTCAGTGCCTGTTGTGTCTCTGTCAAAAGCCGATCTGAATTTTATATTAGTCCTGCAGATTTCCTAGCCTTCAGTGCTTGTTTTTTAATCTGCTGTCAGCATAACCAATACACGGATAGCAGTCCTGGTACAGATCAACAGAAGATAAGGAGCCCCAAGCTGTGACTTGTGACGGGCCTTATTGAAAAGGCAGGAAAATGATGGTACTGGTTTGCTGTGGCTTTTTCTCCTGTGCAACTGAAAGACAAACTCTGTAAACCGAGGTCTGCAGATAATTTGGCAAATTTTACCAGATGATTTCTTTCAAGGAAAAAGAAAATAAGCTCTGCAGTGTAACTTTTGGGTTCTTAGTAAGGAACAGGATACTTCATCACAATGTTTGTTTCCTAAATTATGAATACTGCTGTGAAAAACTGTAAGCAAACAATGTGTGCATTCAGTTTTAAACCTTAAATGTAGTGCTTCAAGATGTCTGACTTTTTGCTTGTATCTGAATTCTTTGCCATTGACTTTTCTTTCTAGTTCAAACTGCCAAAATGCTTAAGATTTCCCCTTCTTCAGTCACTTTTGTTCTGGGGAGCTGTGTATTTGTTGTGTGAACAGCAAGTGAAAAATGGCCTGCTTGTGCTCGTTTGCAGTGCAGTGAGGTGAGTCTTTTGGGGGGCGGGAGAAGGCAGCAGCAAAACTTTGTTGGTTTCCAGGGATGAGTAATTGTTCATTTTTATGCTTGAAAAAAATGCTTATGGATTCAAGGGAGATGCGCCGTGTAAATAAACACACCGACAAATTCACATTTTTTTCAACTGGTCACACTTGATGTGGAGGTATGAAGTAAAGTGAAGTGCAGCAACAGAACCCATCAGAAAAGCTTTCTGTTCAGACCTTAGCATATAAAATATTTTGACCGAATTACTGCTGCCTTCAATTTGAACTTGAACACAGGCCATGGAAGTTTGTGTTGTACTGTAAAGTGCAGAAGGTGTTTAAGCTACACTGTATCAGCTTGAACGTAAACCAAACTGCCCCTTACGCCAGGACTGATGCATTTTTCCCATGAGCTTGCTGCCTGCTAGGAGCTAAACTCTCTCATGTTTCATCTCATATCCACCCTTCCCTTCCACTAGTTCTTATTAAAGTGAAAAAAATCAGCAGCTCCATTTTTTTTTTCCGATTTTCCTGACCACTGCACTCGAGTGACACACTAGATGAGAGCAAAGATTTGTCTTCCATGAATACTGATGTTTATAAACAACATAATGCTGTGGTCCAGTGACCTCCATCACTGGTGCTTGAAATTTCCAACATACACTTGAATCTCTTGGTTTAATCATCAAAAGTGCATTAGCCCATATACCATAGCCTAGCTGGCTATGTGTAAGTGAATATATCTCAACCAGTAAGTAAGTGATTGAGCTTACAATTCATTCAACATTGATACCGGTATTTCAAGGTAAGAAAAAAATGACAGACATGAAAAGATTCTTGACTAAAACCACTTCAAAAAACTAAGCCATAAACCAGCCACAAAATAGCTTACCCAGAATAGGACTACAACAGTCAACTATAATCTGAAAAAAACCCTAAAACTCTTTAAAAACAAATCATACCAATTTAACAATGATTTGAATCTGGGGACTGTTACTGTAACTTCCCAGAAGTGTATCTTTCAGTATTAATTCTTACTATGTGTCAAAGGATCACTTATGTAGTAAAATAAACCTAGCATTTAAGCACCAATAATATAACTATGCATTTCTGGCACCGAATGGGAGTTTGGCAGTCATCTATCCCTTAGCAATACTTTTTTATTACTCAGAACATTCCTCTGGGCCACAGGGGACTGAATTAAATTCATTATGAACTTTACTGGGAGGGATTTTAAAGACGTGCAAAAGTCTGGCAGGGTGGAGAGTGCTGCCTTCTCTACCCTTCCAGATATTGCTTGATCTGCTCTTGAATAGATTTTTGTCATCCTTTTTACACCTGAGCACTTAAATCTGTCTCCTTTTATAGTCCAGCATCTCCCCTCTACCCTGGCCTCTGCCAGCCATTCCACAAAACTTGGGATTGTCTACAAAATTATCATCGTCTCTAGGAAATGCCAACATGCTGTGTTTGGCTGCCACAGTCCGTTAACTAAGGCTGTTGTAGCAACTCATGTACATGCTCATTCGTCTGTCATTCGTCTGTGCAGCTTAACCCTGGCACTATAAGATCTGCTGTCTTCTGCTGCTCCTCTCGTCATTGTTACCCTAAGCAGCCTTAAACCTCAAATTTTGCTTTTCTGTGATTTAATTAATGGCAAAAAGGCAGGTTCTCAACATCTGCTTGTAAACTGACATTTAAATGGCAATTGTCAGTGGAATATAAGCATATGGTTACTGAGTTATGAGTCAAGCACAGGCAGTGATGCAGCTGGGTCAGAGGGAGACTTCCTAGCACACATTTCACATTTGCATACTTGGCCCAACTATTCTCAAAGGTATAATGTGACATTAATGCCCTATGCCTAAATCACAAATTCTTCCAACCATGTGTCAAAGATACTGGCTCCCAAAAGAGGAAAATACTGAGACCACCCCTCATTATTAAGTTTACTGTCTTAGAGCAATACTAATCACAAGGAAAGCACTTGTTCCTGATTTGATTCTGCTACAAACAGCTTTGAAATCACACGCAAATACACCTTAGAGCTAATCAAGTTCTTGATGCTCACAGTATCAGTCACTACTAATTCAGCACAAGTTAAAAACAAAGACTCCAGGACTAATTAAGGGTGTTACTTAGAGGAGGTGAGGTTTTGGCATGTATTTATGCTATGTTCATTATTTTAACCAGGACTCAAAAATCTTGCTTTTGATTAGAAATAGGGACCTTGAGCATTAAGCTATTGTCTTTCTAGCTTTTGAGAAAAACATCAGAAGTCACGCACCGCAGTCTTCAGTCACTGAGATGACCTTCCCAACTGCAGATCAATGAATACTGCTCCATGCCCCTGCTGCTGCAGTTGTCTGCAAGTGAGAAGTCAGCCACCATATGCTTATTGTCTACTGACAATTGTCATTGAAATGTCAGATTACAAACAGCTGTTACTTTCATTGCTGCAAGCCTGACTTGTAAGTGCAGCAAAGAAACCAACCGAAGTGATAGCAAATGGTGTTGGCACTTCTTGGCAATGCTGTCAAGCAGCAGGAGCCAGACAGGCTGCACTTCCTTGATGTTCAACTGAGGAACACTGGAGCACCTCAAGGACTGCCTTTGCTCTCCAGCCTCAAGGATTTCCTGCCACTGCTGCTTCTGGCAGGTAAGAGCTTGGAGAAGTTTCTGGTCTACCAGCAGCTGGGTGGAATTTCAGATCCAAACTTTTGGCTTTGAGCAGCTTCTCATGAGTAGCTGGTGTTCAGGCACTACTCACATCAACACAGGACTCAAACCCTCTCTGTCTCTGACCAACAGCAATTGGCTGTTTGATGAGCAGAAGGGTGCGCAGGGCGTAGGAGGGAGGAACACACCTTTTACTACTGCTCCCAGACTACCCCAACAGCTCCCTTGGGTTTAAAAGCAAGGGGAACAATGGCATTTCTTCAGTGCTTCTGTGGAACTCACAATGTTTCTGCCTAACTCCCAGAGCACGTATCTGCACACAAATGGGTATCTATAGCATAAATTGTGCTAAAAGGCCTTTGTAGATCCCAGACAAGTCTTGTGACATACAGTGCTGCATTTCCACATCTCTTTTGTGCAGCCTGCCCTCATCATCCAGATAGGAAGCCTCTATCATCTGACATCTAGAATTAGGATAAGAAGGCACTAGGACAGACCAGAATGATAACCCCTCAGACACAGTGAAGTGACCACCCTCTTCTTGCCCGCACACACTTCTTGGAACAAATACAGGAGGCTCAAATAGGCCACTGTGTTCTCTATGGTACAGAGTGTCCACAAATCAAGTTCTAGCTGGCAAGCAGATGCAGAGTGCCACATATGACAGGTATATGGTAAGCTTGCCACAAGGCTCCTAACAAATCTGCAGCTGTCCTCTTGTTCCACATTAACAGCATCATTTTGTAGGCAGCAACTGACCACTGGATCTTGGAATCAAAGTCTGCTCGATCTGTGTCCTGCACACCGCACTATGCCTCTGTGTCTGTGCGCTGTTAAGTAGGTCTCTCTGTCTTCATTAGAGTTGCTGCAGGAAGTGCCACCAAGCAACTAGTCTATAAAACAGACGTGGTGGGTTTGCTGCCCCTTCTGCTTATGACAGTTAACTTCACATTTCCCCAAAATCAATCACTCAATCCTGTATTCAGTGCATAGAACATCACAACCATCAGTAAGGGTTTTGCTTGAATGAGGGCTGCAGTGTGCTCCATGTGCAGGATAAAATGTTTGATGAAGTTTGAAACAGGAAAAGAATACTGATATAAACCTCCCTTTTCCCTCTCCACCACATGCAAGTTTCTTCTGCTGAAGGACAAACATAATAATAATAAGCACATACTGATGAATGTTAAGGTGAATATAAAAACATATTAACCTAGGAGATAAATATTGATATTGCTTTGTGTCAATATTTAGTTCAAGGGACAATAAATTTTTTATATTCTCTGAAGTAAGTCAATATGTGCATTGCTGCATACATTTTGTATAAGCTCAAATTACTCAGCAGCTCTGTTCCTTTTACCCTCAACTTTCAGAATCACAGATTTGCCTTTCAGAAATGCTTCTCTGGAAGAGGAGAGAATAAGTAAACTATCCCTACTACCCCTACTCAGGCAGTAGCTACAGGAAGAAAAGAGATACGGCAAGTGTATACTTCCCAGTGATTTCTCCATTGGAGTTTTTCTAACCACTTGGGAGATCTACCAGCTCACTTTGGGATCTGACAGTGGATCTGGGCTGGCTGCTAGGTGTGCAGCCTCCCCAGAGAACAGGTGTTTCTTCATCAGCAACTTGCTGCCTTTGTTGTGGAGCCACTTTGTGTATAGAAAGCACATGTAGGGGTGACTCTGGCAAAGCAAACTGAGATAAAATCCAGCCCCTGCTCCTGCCTGGGCTGGCACTGCAGGGATAAAGGACAAAGGAGCTGTCGAGACAACATTTGTGTCACCAGCACAAGCAGGCAAATCTCCAAGTGCTCAGAGAGGCTCTGGCAAGCACACCATAGCCCTTCTCAGAATGGGTTTAAACTGAACAGAAGCCAGTAACAAACTAGTTATCTTTATAAATGCTGCTGAACAATTAAGCATATGGCCTGGGACAAACAGTTAAAAAACAGCTTCATGTACATCTGATCCTGTCAACAGCTCCCAGCAAAAAACCAATGGACCTTCAACTCCCATAGCCCCCAGAGGAATCTGGATCCATCCAGTGATCATTATGCTCCTCCCAGTCTCAGTGGCACTGTGCAATGAGGCCATGTCTCATTAGCAAGCACAGTTGGGTGATAGGGCAGTGCTGTCCCACAATATGGTGCAATAAATGAAAGGCAAAGAGAAGAACCAAGCTGCCTGTTGATGCAATAAATGAACCAAAATTGCAAGGCTTTAATCAATAAGTTGCTGTTCTGTTGCACACTAAATCACGTTTCTTCCTATTGAAGACACCATTAATGGTCTTGCTAAATCACAAATGCTAAAACCATGCATGTGTTCCTCCCTTAAATACCCACCCAAAGCAGCAATGTGTTCAAGTGTGGGGCAGTGACAAAACAGGGAATT
Organism: Pezoporus wallicus; assembly: GCF_028554395.1. Taxonomy (NCBI): domain Eukaryota; kingdom Metazoa; phylum Chordata; class Aves; order Psittaciformes; family Psittacidae; genus Pezoporus; species Pezoporus wallicus. Next base: position 841,853 of record NW_026637685.1, read on the forward strand.
CTTTCTTTCCTTTTTAAAAGCTTCCATAGATAACTGGAGTTGTCAGGCACATGGAGAATAATTTCACATAAGCATTTGCCACCTTTGGAGTCAGAAAATCACCTGCAGCTGCTTTTGATACTTCATTTCACAGGTGACTAATTGCCACTGTAAATCATTACGGAGACCCAGGAGTTGTTAGCAGAATCTGAAGTGTATGTCTTCTCGCTTAGATTGGACTGCAGTCTTCCCCACACAAGTGCCCTTAAAGGTGCTACAGGATCACTGAGACCAAACTGGCTTTCAGAGATTCTGGCTGCATATTTTGTCATTGGGCCAAAGCGATGACACAACAGAACAGCAGCATGCACACAACACTCCAGTTGAAATCCCTGCATCGCCCAGCAAGTTGCTCAGTTCAGGTCCTCCCTACTCTGCTGAACGTATTTCTTCTTGACTGGCAACAAAGGGCTGCTCTAGGCTGGATGCAACACAGCAGTATAACCTCAGCTACACACTGGCTAAGGGTTAGGTGAATTTTGTGTTTCCAGCAATGTCATCTCTAATTGAAATCAATGCTGAAGGAACCTGCCCAGCAGGACCTGCACTTCCTTGAAAAGTGATGATGTTTCAGTCTCTGTTGTATTTCAGTGCTCTACAACTGATAAACAGCGTATTAGGTTGAGAAACATAAACATTCCCATCAAACAAGGAGAGGATTACGAGAGGCTTACATGGGGCTGAACCAAAGTTTCAAGTCTATGTACCATGGATATGTCCAGCTGGGACTTACAGGACACTACAGTAAAATCTTTTCTGACTCTGCAACACTAAAACGTAACAGCTTCCAGGGATCCCACCACACACTTCTCCACAAGCAATGCCAAAAAGAGTCCTTCAGAGGAATAAGCTATTTTTGCTTTGCACTGTCACTGAACAGCCCTCAGCTGTTAGGTAGAGTGATACTGGATGCATCAGAAGTTGTCAGGGGAACATAGATATGCAGAATATAATTAGTGAGGACACGAGTGTTAACAGTTCTACTTCTTAGCAATTTAAAATATCTGACAATTATCTTCAGTTATTAGCAGGGTCAAGTTTTGCTTCTCAAATATTTTTAAATACTGCCGTTTCACAGTGCAAACACTAGAGAAAGCTAAAAATACTCAAGGAAGTTTCATGACAGAAGTATCGTTACTGAACATGAGCAGTCTTTTTGCAAAACAGCGATTAAAGACATGATACGCTTTTAAAAGCCATACATGCTCACAAATTGCCCGAGGAAATCACGCCCGTTTTAGTAGTTTGTATGGGGTCTGCACAGCAAGGTTTTGGTAGTCTGGGACTACAGAGGTGGTTTCCGTGCGAAGCTGCTAGAAGCTTCCCCCATGTTTGACGGAACAATGCCAGCCTGCTCCAAGCCAGACCCACTGCTGGCCAAGCCTAAGCCCATCAGCAGCGGTGATAGTGCTTCTAGGGTAACACAGTTAAGAAGGGATAAAAACTGCAACAACTGCAGCCAGAGAGAGGAGTGAGAACATGTGAGAGAAACAACTCTGCAGAGACCAAGGTCAGTGCAGGAGGGAGGAGGTGCTCCAGGCACCAAAGCAGATTCCCCTGCAGCCCCTGTTGCAGACCATGGTGAGGCAGCTGTCCTCCGCAGCGCATGGAGGTCCGTGGTGGAGCAGATCTGCACCTGCAGCCTGGGGAGAACCCAGTGCTGGAGCAGTTCAGTGAAGAACTGCAGCCTGTGGGAAGGACTCATGTTGGAGAAGTCCATGGAGGACTGTCTTCTGTGGGAGAGACCGCACGCTGGAGCAGGGGAAGAGTGTGAAGAGTCCTCCCCTGAGGAGGAAGGAGTGGCAGAGACAAGGTGTGATGAACTGGCCACAACGCCTCTGCCCTGTCTCTCTGCACAGCTGTGGGGGAGGAGGTGGAGAAAATCAGGAGTGAAGTTGAGCCCAGGAAGAAGGGAGGGGTGGGGGGAAGGTGGTTTAAGGTTTATTTTTTATTTCTCATTATCCTGCTCTGATTTGATTGGTAATAAATAATTTCCTCAAGTCAAGTCTGGTTTGTCTGCGATGGTAACTACTGAGTGACCTCTCCCTGCTCTTATCCTGACCCATAGCCTTTCATTGTATTTTCCCTCCCCTGTCCAGCTGAGGAGGACAGTGATACAGTGGCTTTGGTGGGTACCTGGCATCCAGCCAGGGTCACCACAACACATTCTATTATGGAGATGACAACACATTTATAGCCACTGTGATGCAGTGACAACAGCACCTTCGAAAATCTTCCCCAAACAAGTTCCTGCCTTCAATGGTCATTTATTTCTTCTGCTCATTAGGTTAAAAATTGTACTTCAAATATGAGTTTTTGTTGCTCTTCAGCTTTAACCTTCCAATCTCAAACTTCGTCTTAGCACTCATCTGCTATAATTCAGTCTCAAAATGTACAGAGAAATGATGGACCAGTCTCTGATACTGTAACTGGATACTTAATTCTCGAACTGGAGTGCCAGAGCAGCATCCCCACAGCATGGTGAACCCCCACGTGCAGGTGAGCCTGCTGGGTCACTACACCAACGCACCACAGTGCTCTTCTGGGGACCCCAGCTCTGGTCACTGCACAGCCAAGGCTGCCGCAAAACACAAAAGCTAACGGGAGAATTTCATACACTCCCTTGTGTGCTTTCCTCACATAGGTGGGTAAACAGTCATGGAATCATTACACCTTACAGTAAATACCAACTTGGCATTTGAAGCAACAATCGACTGTTTCATTCAGGTGCCAATCACATGTGGTTTGTCAATAAATGCCACAAAATCCAGCATCTACTTTTGAATCGTTCATTTCCATTCACTACTACAATTCTCCAGAAAAAACATAGCTGAAATTTTAAACCGGAGCTACTTTGGGTAAAAAATCAAGAATATTGTGGAAATACACGTAGACTGAGCATAAGAAAACATACCAGGGTAAAATAAATACATATTAACTGCTCATTTTTAGAAATGTTAACATTCCAGCTGTCAGAAAAGACTTGCTTATTTAAAATTGTTACTTCTGCATTGAGAAAGTATATTTAAGAAACACTAATACGAGCACAACTATGTAGAAAGGAACAGGTTTACTTTTTATTGCTGCTTCTCCTCGGCAAAACAAATTCTTACCATGGTTGCTTTGATTTTCTTTTAGGAAGAGTGAAGACTTGTTTTCTTTCTGCATTGGCAAAACAGTAGGAAAAATACATCTTCCATATAAATCTCATTTAAATTCTGCATTCTAACTACCAAACACAATTTGGAATTGAGAGGTTTTTTGTTTTTACATTACAAAATGAGCCATTGCAACATTAAACAGCTCATCTATTGCAGTTCAGCAGGAGAAATCATTGAACAATCAACTGCAGAATACAAATACAGAAAGACAATATATTAGCTCAGCAGACACACAAGACACTTGTGAGCTCTGCCAGAAAGACAAGCTTTAGCTATATGTTATATGGATCTGATCATCACAGGGAATCAGCAAAGCTCTTCCTAAACAAGAAAGATATTATCAATCTCCAAGTCAAATTTTTGTACCAAAAGCCCTGAAATGAAGAAAACTTGCTGTTTTGTAGCGACTGAGAAGAAAATGGAATTATTGATACACAAATGGTAGCAAGATTATGCTTGCCAGCTGCTTTAAACGAACAAATGCAATTGGCGTTTATGTGTAGCAGCTTAAGTGAGAGGACAAACCAAAGCAAATTGCCATAAAAATTACATGCAGTTATCCAAATTTTACAACAAGACCTGCAACTAGAACCAGGATCCAGGCAGTGGAAGAGCAGAAATGCACCAAGGCAGACTTGGCACAGGTAGCATGAAGGCTGACAGTGGCTGTGCTTTGGGACTGATGGCCAATTTATTGCACTCCTCTGTCCCTGAGGGAAGTGGCTGTGTCAGTCCAGTAAGACCCTGACTGGTGCCTCAGCTTCCTTTCTTGGGAGGAAATGGTGATGCATTGGACCAAACCTCCCATTTCTTCTTCCACCCTAATTTACAATCTGGCCACAACAGTTACATGACTCACCCAAACTGTGTCTGGAGCTAAACCCTACTGCATATAGCCTTTACAACTCCTACCATAATGCGACATATTTTATATAGATAGTGATATGGGTGAGGCTCTCTGTCTTCATGAGAAGGTACCTTTCTGTCCAAAAATGCTGCAGAGTGGTGTAAGAGGGCCATGAGACTGCTGCGGCAAACTGGGTACAAAGAGGTTCTATCCCACACCAGCACATGGGAGCCACTAGTCCCCAGGAGCTCATCCTTAGGTAAAATCATTGAGGAAACAATCTACACAAGCCAAATATTTCTACAACAAATCTGGAATGGGCAGGGGAAAGGCTGCCTGAAGGACTCTCACGTTCTTCTAAACTCACTGGCAGCCTGCTCTTTCTGACAGCAGTGAGCCTTTTCCTGCTCGGAACAGATTCCTCTTATTTTTGGAGGGAAGACAACGTTCTTTTCCGGAAACACTGGTGTGAGAAACGAAATGAGGTATTTTGGGGTGTCAGACAGCAATCTTATGGAAAGGGTGGGAGAGGAGGAATCTCTGATTCAGCCATCTCCAGTAGAGTTATAGTGGTCATTCCAACACTGCAAGTAAATGAAGACCAGACTCCAGTCTGACTCCTTCAGCGTATCCTGGCCATCATGTTAATGGGGGAAACATAAAGTAACTATTAAACAAGGCAGTGTTATTCTTTAAATTAGGCCTTACCTTTGGTAATTTGGATCAAAGTCTTGAGTAGTGGTAAAGCTACTTAAAATTGCCCTAAGAAAAATGCCCTGGCCAAACACTGCTTGTTTGCAGCTTCCCTCCGAGAAGGCTGTTTAGGGAGCAGTAGTATTTCCATTGCAGCAAAGTCTCTTCTCTGCTAACACCTGAATCTGCTTTCATTTACATTTCAGAGGTGTCCAGAAAGTTGTAATGAGTGCAAACATGTCAAAACCTCCTTTCTAGACCTTTACAAGGAATATATATACAAGATAAAGAGTATTCTTCCCCCTTGCCACAGGCTTGGCAGCAGTCTAATTCAGTCTGTGAGACTCAAAGTACTCCCCATACCATGTGAGAAGGTGAATATGCTCTGCAAAATGGCATTCAAATAAATGCCTGAACATGGATTCGCTGAGCACTCAGGCACCGTTTGGTTTGGAGCCTTGTGTCTGGGGTGTGATATTTGCACTTTGCTTTCAGATAGCTGCTGGGGACTTCCAAAATGTCTCAGCTAGGCGGCAAGCAGCAACGGCTCACAACACCAGGCAGCATTTCTTCCTCTCCTCCACACATGTAATCTCAGTCTTGTATCTTAGTATTAGTAAAAGATGTCACATCATTTTGTTCTATATAATTTATTTGAAGCAAACCCACTTATAATGACTTTTAACTTCAAAAATAACCCAGTGCATGTTCCTTTCTTTATATAAGCCATACAGGGTACGTTTTTGCTAGCCTTTTAACTCTCTTTTATTTCCTTGAGGTGAATCCACAGCTAACTAGAGTATTCCAAGTGGAATTAGAGCATGCAGCTCACTCTATCTTTTGTAGCACCTTTCCAAGAAACACTAAGAACTGTAAGATATTACTGCAGACCTCAGAAAACTAATTAAGCCAGAGCTCCAACTATCTGACAGCTTGCTCTCTCCTCTCCTAGAAAATACAGGAACAAAACAACTTCTTAGAGGAAATCTATAAACAAAGAAGAGGAAACAAGATGTGGCAATGCATTTGATTCAATTATGCCATTTTTAATGTAAATTCTGGAATCTGGTGATAAATATGGTGTTTTCTGGAGCACAGTGAAGATACAGGAGATTTTAGCAAGGACTAAATCTACCCTACTATAAATTACAAAATACATTTCTTCTTCTGGACTCATGCAGCTGCCTCTAACTTTGGGCACACAGGACTACAGTAATAGAAAAAAGGACTTTTACAGTAACCCTTTCACATTTAATAAATATATGACTATGAAAGGGAGAAAGAAGATCACTAAATATCAGTATTTCCAGCAACTGAGAGGGCAATTATTAGCATTTGGGAACTTTCCTATGCATTTATATAGCACCTTAAGTTCAACTGCTGGCCTTCGGTCTGACCTGCACCATGACAGAAACAGATAATCCTATTGCTTCTGACATTGCTATGTAATTAAGTAGCTGATCTGCCCCCATTAACATACCTATATCCACTATCCACTTTCATTTCTCATCCTCTTTCCAGAACAGCCTCTTACTTTGAAATAATTTTTTCTAATCGTTCCTATTGACTAAGATGTCTTGGGAAGAGACATTTTTTGATACCTTCTTCTTGAGCTTGTAAGGTGTTCACCCACTCATGAGTGAAATTCTAACTCCCAAGAGCTAATAGAACTATTTTTTTCTTAAAATATTCAAGAGCTTAAAACAGAAAGTCTAAATCATCTCCTCATGTGGCAATAAACTTCTTTAACCACTAGGTAGTGTAGTAAAAGGCAGGCAGGTCTCCCCTAATTTACCTGAGCAAAATGGATTCTTTTCTCCTTGAAGTCATAGAGCCAATGGCCTAGACTTGGTGCAGCAGTGAACCCCAGGCAGCTATGCTACGGGCAGTAGGATGCCCCCACAAATCCTGCCTGTCACCTTTAATGTCAGGGAAAACAATTTTAGAGGCTGCACTGGTGAAGCCTATTAGAGCAAAACGTGGCAGGAGATCTGCTCTGGGACACTGGGATCCTCGATCTCTTTACTGAGGCAGCTGGAACATGCAAGGTCGACTAATTTGCTGCCACACACTATGCAAATAAAAGTACCTCATTTGCTACAAGAATCTTCCGTCTACAGAACCTCCCTAAATCCAGAGACAGCATCTTCAAAAAACAGATACTTCCTTCCTACTGCTTTCCATTTACCCAAGTTAACTTTTTTGGACAAAAACAGTCTTGCAGAGGTGGAAACTAATTCAAGGTAGGTAGAAGCAATTTTGTACACTGGTAAATAAGAATCAACTCAGAGGAAAAACGTACTTTAAAAGGCTGGTGCATAACACTGGGACTGCACTTGCTCTGCTGCCCTACATCACCTCATCACCTCAGTGACTGCAGGATTCCTGCTACACCAATTCGGAACATGGCAATAGCATCCGATGCTGAATGCAGCAGAAGACACATTTAATTAGTAGCTGATCACAAAGACCAAAATTTATTCACTTGTCTTTTCTGATAACAGGAATATGGTTTCAGATCTTACTGGTGCAGCCATATTTCTGCAATATACTCTATTATTTTTTAAATTCTGTGTGCAGTCAATCATATTACCATGCCCTACAGGAGGTTTTTGCTAAGTACTTAAAAAAAAAACCAATGCACACAGTGCAGAAAAGCATCACGGCATACTATGAAGGCTTATGCTCTATTTTGCATTCTTTATTTGCCCAAAATAGTTGTTGTTCTGCACTCAAACTCATATTTGTAATAAAAACCCTACTCAGCTGCTCATGTACTAAAGAAACTATTCATGACTGAATAATGTACCAATTCAAAAGCAATCTCTCTAAGCTACAGGAAACCTCTTGAGTTGCAGTCTGAATAAAATGAGGCCTCAACAAAATGAACCACTTTGAAACTAAATGAAAATTTAGCAAATTGATCTGAACAAGATAATCTTATATACAATGCAATGTTTTTAGCAAGAACAGAAAAGCCTGTCAGAGATCATGTTTGGGGAAAAAAAGAATCACACCAATAAATCTAAAGATGGTGTTGTTTGTTTGCTCATTTTTCTAAAGCAGGATATTTCATTTTACAATGGGATAGTGAGTTTATAAGTTTGTGTTTAAATAAAAACTGGTAAGTGCTGAGAGGAAAAAAAAACAGGACCAAACAATTGAACTGCTGGATGCTTTCTTGAAGGGGGTGCTCTCTCTTCCGTCTTTAATTTTTAATCCACATTTTGGTGCACATGGCACCTCACAAACCTCTCAGCTCTGAAGTTACTCTGAGATCAGTACACCAGCAGTCAGCCTGCTCTAAAAAGAAAACGAGTGTTAGGTTTGTGCACTGCCATAAATTAGTGGAGCAAAATGATTGCAGGTCAAAATTATGAAATTGCTGGAGCAATTTATACTGCCAAGACGAAGAGCTGAAGGAGGGACAGAAGCAAATGCTGGAGGTGCTGTCATCCAGCAGCACAGCAGGAATGTAAAAGGTAAGGGAAGAAGGGGAGACGGGACAGTAAGAGATGAGGCTTGAAGGCAGTGATCATATCAAGAATCACTTATTTTTCTGAAGCGGCATGCCACAAGGAAATGGATACTCCCACTGAACCAGTAAATAATTCTGTTTTCCATGAAGGTGAGTTCAAGGAAATGAGGGGCTGGGACAGAAGAAGGTCTAGTCACGCAAAAACACAATTTGCAGGTGGAAGCTGATTTTGAGCAAGAGTCAGATGAGAACACCTTTAGGGAAGACGCATCCCTCAACCTCTTCTAGGACAATTAGGATGTAAAATGGCCATTACACAATCAGCAAGCACAAAAGGCTTTTTTAATGAATAATTAAGTAAATACATGAGTAAGGTCAGCAGGCTCAGGACTGGATTAAGAGGTGTCAGTGCTGGTGTATGTGCCAGCAGCAGGCAGGGACTCCTTTCCAGATAGAGATGCATACAGGGTTGGGCTTTAAAGAAAGCTACTTCCCTATCTGGTCCCAGGGGCAAAATTAAAAGTCTGTTGTAACAAGACGAGAAGCAGCATTAGACATGTGGGACTGAAAAAGACATTTTACCCATCTGATTCACTAAGAGAAAAGATTTGCGTTGTACATTTGTATGGAGCAAGGGATTTTTTTTTTCCTAATTAAGTGGTATTGAAATATGCACTGTTCTCTCACTCTGCTTGAATTAGTGATTTACAATGACAGTTTACTTTTAATTCCACACCTGGAAAAAGGAGATAAATCAAGTGATAAGCTGCCGACGATGGTCTCAAAATGGAGAGCACTTTACCCAAGAGTTCCTTGGAGCTTGCTGAGCTGGCACTGCATTTTAGCAGATCCGGCAAGATTATCAATTAATGACAGGAGCCGAAGCCAGTTATGACACTGAAACAAACTCCACTGGTGCACACTCTGCCTCTATCTTTTTAAGGGAAAAGGAAGAACAAAGCTACTGACTTCAGAAGGTGTTACAGGAATAAATGAACATCAGCAACCTGCTTCTCGTGAGCACTAAGCACACCTTGAAGTAAAGAATATCTCCTGCAAGCCTGAAAGCTTGCAAGCTGCAGGTACCTCTCAGACCTGAGACAAAGCCATGGAGAAGGGCAACATCCTCCACCCTCGTGGGCTGCTGAGAACTGCAAGCAAGGCTCCAATCACTTCTCCAGGATGACAGACTGCTGAGCCAAAGCAGTAGCCAAATGCTACGGGAACTGTCCCCAAAACCAGTGTGATGTTCAGAGAAGAGCACACCTAGCTCCTGTTTGGTACCACAGGATTTATGGGCGTACAACAGTGGCTGCCACTGTACTGTACCCACCTGTGCTACCTGGGAATAGGGTCACGGACACCAAAATCTCTGCCAGAAAAAGGTTCATTTTCTCAGTCTGCATTTTTCCATTCAGAGGAGAAGCTTCCTTGCACCGCTGGCTGGCAAAGCTCAGTGAGGCTCTCATCTCCCACGTCTCCTTGAGAAGTCCCTGGGCCCCCCAGCCACCAGCACAGGGGTCTGGGGACACTCTCTCACAAGCCAGCAAACATTTATGCCATTTTACCAACGCCCTGGAGCAAAGAGGGGGGGCATTGGAGCTGGGAGAAAAGGAAAAGAGAAAAAATCCCTGAGCCAGAAAAAACCCCACGGGGCACAAACAAACCAGGCACAGTGGTGCAGATTGACTTCTGTCTCCTGGAAACAGTTTCAAGAAAATGCCACAGCTCGTTTAGGCTCATCTACCCTGGGTTTTGCTTGCCCCCACCAGCCAAGTTGGCATCCTCCCTGACACTGCCCCATTGGTTTCCTGTGTAATGTGTCTAGGAATTCTAATTGTTTCTAGAAGCACTTTCTAGCCCCAGAAATTCTTTAGAGGTGCCATGCTGTGTGGCAATCAAAGTGTCTAAATAATTATGCAGAAGTGTGCTCAAGCCAGGAAGCCTTCCAAGGAACCAAGAGATTTTTTTCCCCCATTCAGCACAGATCAAAGTAGTTCACATTTGTTTTTGTCAATACCAGTCATGCACTAAGGCACATGTACCAGCACTGAAGGGTGCCGCATATTACACTCTTGCAGTGTGACAACACAACAGGATTAACACCATGGACGTGAATGCAAGATACTAGCAGCCAAGACAGACACACACATACACACACAATTTTAGCCATTCTATCTTGAAGCTAATGGAAAGCATCTCTTAATATTGCACGTAGAAATGTCTGATAGTTGTAAATAACATTTTTGGTGCTCATATATAATGAAATAGCAGTAAGCAAATGTGGTTCAGTGCTCAAAAGAAGAGGCTGCGAAGCAAATGCATCTTCAAGCCTGCATGCCAGAGCCACTTTCACTGTGCCACAGACTAATGGGTTTCAGTGATAAAACGCAAGTGTTACACCTTTAACTATTAGATATTTTATGCAGCTTTAACATCAGAACAGTTGTTCCCACTTCCAAGCAGGAAAGTCCTATTCTCTCCAAGCGGAAAAGTAAACCATAAGTTCACTTTTGATTAGAAGAATGAGACCAGTGATAACACAGAGACATAACTGTACTTCATAACAAAAACCCGAAAACTTGAAGCCTTGAATCTGAAGGTCATGATTGCTCTTTCCATAGGCCTCCTTGGTGGAGGAATTTAATGTTTCTTGTTATTTTGGTTACACTGTAAGCTAGGTTTGGTTTAAAGGACTCTTAGAGCATGCTGAAGCTAACCACCATTCATGTCAGCACTCCTTGGCTTGGTGGAGAACCATGGCCCTTTAAGATACCAGTTCTTACCTCCTAATTCACATGCAGTTTGACCTGTCAGGACCAGGACATTGCACCAGGCTGGAGACTGAATCTGTCCCCAGGTGAACAAGTGTCTCACACCCTAACATGTACAATTAGGCCTCCCTAGCTGTGGCACCAAGACAATGAGCTGCTGGGTACAATACAGCCCCAATGCAGGAAGGTGCCTGAACACAGGAAAACAGATGAAAACGGTAAAAGCCCAGGTAATCTTCAGAAGCCTGTGTGAGAGAATAAAATGGGTATCCTTGCTTGTTCTTTTTTTAATAGGTTGGAAATAGGAAGACACCACAGGTGATAAGATTTTTCCTCAACATCACAGAGAAAGCACTATCCTGTGGCAGAACATCAAACAGACTTGGATGTCCACATGAAGCCTTTCCTTCTCAGTTCTGGTGTCTTCCTGGACAAGCTTAGCAGCCAGAGCACTGGGAAAGCATTACTGCAGCCCTTTCCCATGGACAACATAGTCTGACTGCGCAGAGGCCTCTTTTCAAACATCTTAAAAAAAAAAAAAAAAGAAAGAAAAAAATCGTTCTGTTTAAAGAAAAAAGAACCAAAGAACCCCAAAATTCCATCATTTATGGAAGAATGCTTCCATGCTTGTTCGTTGTTGAATGCTTTACCACAACAATTAAATGACTTGAAAACAAAACCAAGTGACAGGTATATTTTTTTCAAGATCACTAATCTTTTGACTAGGGGGAAAAAAATCCCAGCTTTAATTGCACGAAGCTGCATATCATACTTCCCTCTCCCGAGATATCATTATAGGCCTGAAACCAGAGAATTGCATTGCCAGCTCTTGCCTGCTCTTCCAGCTATTTCTGGGTTTTAATAATTATTCATTAATTGCACACTATGATAAGATCCTTGCTGTTTTGAAACATTTTCCCTCTGGCCCCCATACTATTAAAGACCCTGATTGCCTGCCAACAGCATAAAATTAAAAATCAAAGCACTACCTCTGAAAGGTTTAATATGTGCCACATTGAAAGAGTTTCTACAGCTTACAGCCATGTAATTGCATCACCGGCTAACTGCACAATCTCTCTCAGCGTTTGAAATGTTTTCCTTTGAAACATTAGCCAGCTGAGAGCAGAGGTTTTGTTTAACACCCTGATTTACTCCCTGTGCATGCAAGATTTTTGTACGTCTCCTGTGTCCTTCCCTCCTTCTTCTCTGCTCTGCCTAGGGCAGGTGAGAGGGAAAGGCTTAGCCACATGGCCACAAAGCACCCTGCTCCCACTGGGGCGAGCAAGGAGGGAGAGAAAAGAAGAGCCATCATTTCAAGCAGATTAGTAACAAAAGCATTTTATCAGCTGAACCTCCTCTCTACCCACCTCTTAAAAGCAGGTGCTTTTTTTCTGCCTGCTGAATCCTCCTCCCCTCCATTACAGACCCCTCTCTCCCTTTGCTGGTCTGCAGGGACCTGCTGCTCCTGCCAACCCAGCAGCCCCTGAAACCTCTCCTGCCCCGGGCTGCCAAACCCAGCTGCACCCAGTCTGCACAGGAAACATTTCCATTTAACCAATGGTCTTTTGGGTTTGGTTCTCTTCTTGAAAAGGGATAACATTTCCACATTTTGCCAGTGGTCACGTTAAGGAGTTGGTGCCTCGTGACGCTGCCTGGAATAAACCCTTGTGGCTCCAGGGACAGGCAGCAATTCACAATTGTGTCCTTTTGCTGACTCTGCAGAGATCTAAGGGTTATTTCTTTATCTAAAAATCTCATTTCTAAATCTTATTTCTTCGTCATAAGGGTCATATGGATAAGGACAGGTCACCAGCAGCTAGCCTAGCACACACCTCTTTAGCACTGAGGCAGCCTGAAGAAATCTGTGCTATTGAGTTGATCAAAGCTGATTTAGACAAAGAAAACCGTGGAGACGCAGGTTGCATTGATCGAAGTGTAGTCATGATGTGCCAAAGGGGAATAAAGATGCCCTTCACACAGTTTGGCTGCTTTAATAATTTCAATATTAACAGTGCTCTTTCCCAGAAAAAGGCAATTTTCTACATTTGGTTTTCTGGGCCTTACGATTATCACAAGTGCCAAAAACTGTTTAATGCTTATAAAAGCGTACCTTAGAAAGATATTCCTCTGCAAGCCCGCAAATGAAGAGGCTTTGGTTATTTGTATCTGCTTGTGCACCAATACACACTTTTAATTCAAAATCTTGATCATGTCTGCATTATAATCTGGTTGTCCTTCCAGTTCATCGGGTTTCACTTTCACACTACTTCTGAAATCAAACCCTGCAGCTTCTGTAGAGCATCCCTGGAAAACTGGGTGGGTTTGCCCTGGTTACCCCCTAACCTACAGACGGGTATTCTCCATTATTCCCATACTATCATAGCAATTAGAAACAGGGACACTGTAGATAAGATTAGGTATTTTGATAAAACGAACTCTCTCTTCACAGTAGCTTTACGGAGCCAGTAAAGAAGCTGGCCTTCACTTTGATTTATAAATTGTAATTTAGAGTTTATATATTAAAATATTCACAGTGTTTTGCAAAAGTTCTCTGTATTCAAGACTGTTCCCTGTAAAGGAGGGAGGATGCTGGTATCTGGGCTTTTCAGCTGCTAACACCTGCATGAGGGGCAAGAAATTGCATTGGGTGAAGTCTGGAGGGGTAAATCTGTAAACATGGATTTAGGTTCGTAACATCAGATACTGAGACCTTAAAGAACTTGGGCTGACTCAGTTCCAAATCTTGGGCTTTAGAGTCTAATTTAAAACAAAATTCATGGGTATTATGTTTGGGGTTTGGTTTTGGGTTTTTTGGTTTGTTTTATTTACTGGAATTGTACAGATTTATGTTTGAAGGAAGTTTCTGGGGTAGAATGTCAAAGTGCAGACACAAAGAACACATCCCACACACACCCCAGATTTGTAAGGATTTTCATGCAAATTGGTGCTTCATAGGGCATGTAGATTTGAAATTGGGAGATCATGAAGTAGAGATAAACGGTACCATGTTAAAGACAAAATTATTAAATGGGAAATCCTCCAATATACATAAAATAAAAAAGCACTTTTATTCAGGATCAGTCTGTGTTCCCAGAGGAAAGTCTCTGTGGCAACAGAACACAGGACAGGCTCTGTACCAAGAACTGCATTGCACAGGGACATCCATGCTGCAATGGGCCACCACTCCACTGGTGAAAGGCCATCCCCACACCATGTGATAGGGGAGAATCAAGGGCCCTGAAAGGTAACAGAGTTGGTCACCAATTCTCCTGGGAGTGCTTCTGCTTTTCCACCTTCTCTGGCACAGCAGTCACACTGCAAGGTGACAGCCACCCTCTGCACATGCTGCACTGTACCCAGTGTGCATGCAGGGGGAATTTGCACCTCTTCCTTTCTGATCCCCCTTCTGATTTTGTGTCTGTACCTTCTGGACCTGCCTGGTATAATTTAGACATCTCTTGCCTCCTGGTTTGGCTCTGCAAGAGCAATGCATGAAGGAATCTGGTGTGTGCAAATCCGCTTTCCACTCTCCATCTTTTCCAACACTCCAGTGTGAGCCCATAGCTGTCCCTTCTCCCTGAACTCCTGGTCTTTGTATGCTGACCTCACTCCTCTACAGAGGAACAATGGAGATGACAAAACTCTATACTCCTGAGATGGTGCAGACATAAAATCCATTGTGCATGGGCTGTGAGGCACAGAGATTCTTTTTTCTGTCTAAAAGAACAGTACGCAGACTTTTATCTTGCCTGTGCAAATGAGAGACATTGAGGGGAGACAGCTGCCTGTTTCCATGCCTGGGGTTGTGAGGAGCAAGGCCACAGTGCTGCCCTGTGCTCTCTTTTGAGGGAGAGAAGTCCTTACAGAGCTGGGGGGAGCAACACACATAATGACAGATAGGGAATGGACCAGGTGCTCTGAGACCAGCAGAAGACAGATCATTTCTGAAGTGAGATGATTTAAGCAGTTACAGCCATGATGCTCATGCAGCCACTGTGCAGCAACCTGCTATACCAATTTCATATAGCCACTTTATGTTGCAACCAATCAGATCATTAAGGAAAGTGCCTATTAGGAAGATGAACCAGATCTACACAGGCTGGCTATTCCAGATGTTAAAATATTCTCCTGAGCAGCATACACAGGTTTTTTCTTTCTCTTTTTTCTTCTTTTCTTTTTTTCCCAAATACAGAAAGATTGAACTGTTCACTCGCTGGGTTTGGCACACACAGAACAGGTAATGGACACCTGGGAACGTCGCATCTACCTTATCCTGCAGCTTGTGTGTCAACTCCTCAGTCACTTTGCTTAGCAGCAAGTAGCAAAAGCCTGACCCAGTACTGAGGTATCTGGGCTGAATTATCTTCCCTTGCTTCTCCAGTCCCAGCATTTTATACAAATTAGTAGCTGGAATACAAAGCTGAAATGAAAGCAGAGGGAAGGCACTCAAAGTAACCCTGAAATTACCATAGGCACTGAAAAACAGATCAGGCCCTCAGCTCCCAGCTGATAGATGCTGTCATGTCAAAGGCAGCACATCCCTCTGGTATCTTTCCCTTTACCAACATCATTCTCATTCCCCTATTTCTGCATTTAGGATATGATAATCTTTAACTCAAGGGTACTGCTGGAGCTGAAGGTGCTAAACTTATCTCTAAAAAGCAAGCCCCTTGTGTTGCAAAGGGAAGAAGGCTTTATTCCAAGTTGTAATGTCAACTTTTCTTTACTGCAATCTGGCACTGCTCACACAGACAAGCTGGAGATACAGCAACAAAGCCAAGGAGAGAAAACAGTTCCCAGCAGGATTCACAGAACAGGTTAAACTTTAAAAGGCACATTTGTACCTGCAGGATAGGCTTAAGAAGTACCCAAGAATACTGCACTTTCCACAAGAAGAGTAATTGCTTTCTGGGGCCATTTTAAACTAAGAACATTGGCCTTTCTTACACTCTCCTGCACTAAAGTAGCTGCCTTTTTCTTCCCCTTTTCCAAAATCAACAGTGAAAAATCTCTTCTAACTTCCCAGTGTTGCAGTGCTGCAGCGGCCTTCCCATCCCTGTCAGCTAGCACTATCAGACAGATCGCAGTGCCTTTTTTTCTTTTATTTTTTTTTATACTCTTCTTTTTTTTTTTAATTCTTTTTCAAGTCTACACAGAAAAGAATAAAGATTTGGCTTCTAAAACCTGGACTCATCCACCCCCTACACTGGATGGACAAGCCGAGTCACATAACAATTGAGAGCAGAAAGCGCCTTGGGCTAACCTGCCTGCTTGCGTCCCAGCACCAGTGCGCAGAGCTGCCTGTCTAAAAGCTGCTTATTGTTGCTGGTGATGTTACACGAGTTGGTTACCCCCCAGAGTGCTGAGGCTGAAGAGATGAATCCCTTTCAAGACCCCTTTATGTCTGTGCCAGCTCTTGCCTCCATGCACACAGCACTTCAATATGCCAAGCCACCAAGGAGAGAGCACCACAAAGGGACACCCCAGCCAAGCACGAGCTGCTCGTGCCAGGAGCGATCAGACTCCAACACACTCCAACACCTGGAATAATCCTGGATTATTTCTTACCAAAAGCTCATGGTGATCTGCACTTAATCCACAAACCATTAAACTGCTTGATGTTTCTCATATAGAAATGATCTGAGGTTTAGTAGCTACTCTACAAATAATCTCATTACTGAACAGGTCAATTTAGTTCTAGCTGCACGTTTCTGAATCACAGTAATGTCTAGTCCTACCCACAGATCCTGCAGCTGAAGTTAATGGAATGGCTCACTTGTTAAAAAGAAGTTAAATATCCCTTTTTGAAAATTATTGCCTAGGATGATGCTACAGATATAAGTGAAGAAAGGAAAGACTACACCATATTTCTCCTTTACTAGTCACATGGGAACTATGTGCTTAATCACCTGAATAAAACATGTATTGCACACTGCCCCAACAGCTATTTGTGCAAGCTCTTCTGCTGTACCTAAGATACCTTCAAAAACTGAAACTCTAAAACTTCACCAAAAAATAGGTTTCTGGCTCATGCACATATTTCTGTTCAGTCTATAACCCAAGGAACTATATTATTCTCTGGTCAAATCTCTGATTAATGCTAATTAGATTTTGATGAACCCAGAAAAATACCAACAGTTGTAACATGTCACAGATAAAACAGCACCCCTACTTTTTTTTAATATGCTTGGAAATGAGTTTGAAAGATGTCACTGTCTTAGCAGAAACCATCTAATAGGATGTGTACACTGAGGGAACCAAGTAGCACAGTTATAATTAAAGTTTCATTATCATTTCCATTAGAAAGTAGTTTCTAAGGGATTTGATTAGACAGTAAAAATTGGCTCCGTGATGATACTTTTTATGCAAGGTCCCCATATGTGTCAGAAACAGTAGGTAATGCATAACATGCTGCAATCATGCTGGCTTTAATGGCAGTGCTATATGTGTAGGATGGGGCATTATAAAAGCCCCTGAGAACCAACTCCAGCTCTGAAGATAGATGCATGGCTTGCAGCAGGTGCTGCAGTGACTTTCTGATGGATAGGAGTGGCTGCACCCAGCTTTGCAACCCTAACCTCACATACAGGTCCTCTTGACAGCAAAGGTCAACGCACACAGTATGCACTCATAGCCCTGTGCACTGCTCCAGGGGCACAGTGGGGGGTCCTGGCCCTTATTTTAACTTGGTAACCACAGAGCAAAGAAACAAAAACTGAAAAGACCAACCGTTTGTAAGAGAGATCTAAACCCTGCAGCACACGGCCTGGGCTTGCAGGTACTGCATGAAGCCCGCTGCCCACAGCAGAAAGATGAGGAAGATCAGAGCACTTTTCTTTGTAAAGTAAATAGGAAAATCCCTGTAATTTTCATTAAACACAACTCATTCACCCCATACCAATAAAAGCGTATCCAGGTCACTAGGGAATCTGCTGTTGACTCAGTCAGAGTTGCTGCTGGCTAAGCCTTCCCCTGACAGGTTATAACCAAAATGATGCTCAGACTCTAGGCGTGAATTTATTAGAAGGGAGGAGCTGCAGCTTTCCACACCCCCTTACTCCAGTTCTCCTCACAAACTGCAGCTCTACAGAGTACCTTGGATTTTGTCACCACACTGCAGCTTGAAGGGCATCTTTCATTTACAGCAATAAGAGTCTTTGTGGATACAAACACAGTATGAATGTAATATCAATACAGCACTATAGTGCATACAAATGTGGAATACAAAGATATGGAGGGGACAAAAATTGCCCAGTGCTGGACCAAATACTTTTCAAGTCTGCAATCATGAAGTCACTCAATTGTGCTGTGCATCATCTTGGTGTGCAAAGCCTCAGCGGGTGAGCTGAAAGTGACGTTAGGAATGGAGATTGGGATTCCAGATAAAAGATCTGAAAACGCAGCTTGGAAGGGTGAATTGCTTATTAGCTCAAATAAAATTAGCTGAAAGCTTTATCAGATTAAAAAAATAATTGAAAATGTATCAGCATTTAACAGAGATTGTGAGGAGGAAAACAAACCCACAGTAAATCGCATGACAAATTCACAAGTTCAAGCATACGCTGAAGGACAGAAGTGAAGATTTATCCCATGAGAATAAGAGGAGCCAGGTGGCAATGCTGCAATCAGGTGAAGAGGACTGAAACCCCATTTTAGCTTTAAGCAGTTCATGCAAAATTAATGTTTCACTTATTTATGAGTTGAGAGATGCATATTACACAGTATCTCAGCCCTGGTGAGTGTCCAGAGGCACTCAGACCACCTAGAATTAAGTTCTATTTGTAAGGCAGCATGTGCAAGATCTTTCTATAAGAAAGTCAACCCGGCTGCTTAAACTATTCATCACAGTTAATCCTGTCCTCTTCATTTACTGTCGACAGAGCTCTCCTACGCTGCCCAAAGGCACAATTTGTTAATGCAGCATTGACACAATTTTAGTGAGTGGGAAACAGGAGTGGAGAAACCCTCCTGACACCAGCAGCCATTATTGACCCACATGTCAACCTCCTAAAATCACAGGAAAAAAAGAACATGTGTGAAGAAGCCTAGCAGGTATGAATTAAAAAATATAAATAAATAAAACCCATCACCTTGGATCCCAATTTCACCTTTCATAGTGGAAACACTGAAATCCACAGCAAACCGGACTCAAACAGGCCAAATGCACATCTGCAAATCTGGAAAGCCTACAATGCTGCTGAAAATATGAGCAGGTTGTTTTTTCTGCCTAGGTTGGTCATTTCACTCAGCACAGCAAACGGACAGGTCTAGACCAGATAGTACTCAAATCTACAAATGCAGAGCCACACACGTGTGTTTTGGAGTGGAGCAACCTGAATCATTCATCACTGGCTGCAGAGATGTTGCTAATTTGCTCGCCTCCTTGCAGGACCTCCATTGCAACCTCAAGGTGCAGCTGCACCTCCTCCATGCCACCACCAGCAACACACAAAGAGCGGGTTTACAGTGTAAACTGAGTTTACACTAGTGGAGGTCTATTGAAGGTTCAAGGCCGGGAGGTCAGAGGTGGTAGATTCAGTTCAAGTTGCTGAAACATTAGTTTGCTTTCCTTGTCAGTGGAGCACTTTTACAATAGGTCTTTCTGAATAATTCATTGAATGGGTCTTCATGTGTGCATTGTAGTGTTTGATTTTCCAACATACTGCACTAATCTATAAATACTGACTATAAACATTCCTAGCAGATAGCTTTATTTTATGTTGCACTGGTCTCTTTCTTTTTTCTTTTTAAGTGTAGCGGGAGACAGTGCAGATACTTTACTGTCTCTCAGCTGCACCAAATGCTACAACGTTAGTGTTATTAACATATGCGCTCGCTCAGGCTGATCCACTCTCCCAGCTGCTGCTCGCAGCTCCCAGGGAGAGGCTGCAGCAGTGAATCAGATACTGCTAATGAGCGCGTTAATGAAGTTCCCGCAGTTGAACGCCAAGCTCTGAGAGGGGCATTAAAAGCGTACCCTGTAGTCCTGAAAACTGAAATGGTTCATGGCAGTTGATTTTATTTATTTATTTACTCTCTCTCCATTAAGTGTAAAATTCCTGCTCAGGAGAAGAATTCAGCAAGAGAAATGCACATGACAGAGAAATGAGAAGACTGCAATCCAGTCTGGATTTAAAAGCGGAGAATTAAAGTTAATTAGGAAACATAGTCCAGCTGGACTTTTGCCAGCTCCACTCTGCCCTGTAGAGGGCTGCCAAACCTTTACTTGCCTTTCTATTAGCTATCTTTCTGCTCACACTTTCCTCTACTTTGTCCTCAATAAATTGTTTCTTTCACTTTTATTACTTTAATAACAGAGTTTGTTAGTACTGTAGCAGATACTGTTTGTGCAACTTAATTAAAGCTATGTTCCATAAGTCAATTGCTGCTACTTTTTATATAAATTTCTCTCACGTACCAAAACATTTAAATAAAAAAAGAATGGAGGACCCAGGAGAAAATTATTTAAAAAAAAAACCTACAGTCTTCCAATTGGACCGGGAATTGTTTCCATGACAGTCTGCAACTGCACATGGGAAATAGGAAAAGACAGTCCCTGAGCTAATGCTTCTCGGAGCCTCACATGTGTCTTTATAAAAGAGAACATAACAAGAGGTATAAAAAAAATTAAGAGAGTGTAAATAAAACCAGTACTTGGCATTGGTATAGCAAAAAAAACCCTGCAGTCTCAGCAGCGCAACCATTGGGTTAATAATGACTGTTTTATCACTTTTCCGTATGCATGGGTCTTGCCGCTGCTAAAGTGACTGCTTTTCACAGATTTTCCTCTGCTCCCTCCCCAGTAAACCAAAGGATTGCAAGGTAATTTGTCAATGTTTCTGCTGCACTTCTGTTTGATTATATGGCAAACTGTGCTGGGTTTTGTGGCAAGGGAGGCCTAAGCACTCTAGAGCCCTTTCAAGTGATCACGGCAGGATAGAAGAATATGGTCAGAGGGGAAAATGCTAAACAAGTCTCTTACTCTTACTTCTCATTGATTGACAGACTGATTTGCATGCAAACATCTGGGTTTCTGTGAATTCCTTCTTCTAAGAAATAGCTTTGAAAAGATAACGATTCTCCCAAAGATGTAAGATTTGGCCTTAAAATCCACTGCAGTTTCTGGCTGCTCTTTGTCTCGATTGCTCCACCTTTGATGTAGCTTCTCACCCAGCAGGTTTAGGGGACAGACTGTACTCAGCTCTTCCTCTGTGGTTTGTTGCACACCAAGGTATTGAAGTCAAAGGCAACTCTTAGTGACAAAAGAGAGGCAGCAGCACCCATTTAATCCCTTACTAGGTCACTGCCCCCACACACCTCCAATTGGGCATGGCTAATGAACTCACCAAGGCCACTGCCAGACTCATGCCTTTCTCAAAGCAAAGCACCATGCTGCCTTCTCTCCAGCAAGCCTTCTTCATTAACTGGCTTTAATAATATACAGCTATAGTAGGTTACTCAAAACATTTAAAAAAATCCAACACAAAGCAGCACAAAAAGGTGCATATGAGGTCCTGGTCATCATTCCACTTGCCAAATGTAACAAGAATCTGGGGGCACAGGCATGGGGAGAGAGAACCTAAGGCAAGACACAGCATGGGATTTTGAAGAGCTGCAAGTACAACAAGGTACCACTAAAAGACATATCATGCTACTGAAGGGTGACAAATATACCTCCTGTCAGTGCAGGGGCACTTCCCTAGTTTTCAGATTACAGCTTTGAGAGGAGCATCCTGCCTGCTTGCGTACAGCTGCCACCATGCTATTTGCTCTGCCAGTACCCCTTGATCTTTGCTTCCCTGTTAATACATCTATCGGCTTTGATGTTTGACTACAGTACTCACAGTAGAGCGATGGCTGTGTGTTTTACCAGCCATGCTATTTTTCTCTTCTCACTTTTCTAGCTCCCACTCTAATGACAAGAAAATTTCCATTATTGCAAAGGCATAAAGAGCCCACCAAGCTTGCTGCGGGCACCACACAGGTAAGCTGAAGATAAATGATCAGAGCTGGTCCCCACAAATCAGTGTTTTGAAAACATCTGTTCTTCACTTCTGTTTTGAAGTTTTGTCCACAGTACTTCTAGCTATGCCATTATAGTGTTGCTGATGACAGGAAAGAGCTCTTTGGTTGCAGGGTGGATTTTCAGGTTAGGACACTCCTTTTGGATGCTGTGTCCTTGTAGCAAGTGTGAGGCTGTTGGTTATCTGGAGCATGCATTTCCAAAACAAATGTTTAAAATGCAAAATTAATACTTCAACCTTACAGTTTTGCTAAATGGAAAATATTGCACACCCGCAAGAAGCTCAGCCTCTTTGATTTTTTTTTCCTGCTTCATTTTTTCACCAGAACAACTAATTCCTCACTCTCTTCCCTGTGGGATCACACAGACTTGTGCTGGGTCCTTCTCTGCTGCCAGCACAAATTCAGCTGCCATTTCCATGCTGACAACTCAGATCTGCCCCTCCATTACAGACCTGTCCCGATATGTCCCAGCAAGAGGCTCAGGCCTGTCTCCCTGATGTACTCCTGGATGTCCAGCTGTCAGCTTGAAAGCAGTTTGGCTAGAGCAGAACCTGAAGTCCCCTCTCACTACCACCTCTTTTCCTGATCTTTTCCAGACCCTGCAGCCTCACTGCCCATCTCCCTGTCCCACAGCTCAGCCTCTTGTCCTGTCTCCAGCAGAGCTGGACAACCTGGACCTCATCCTCATGGAATGCCTAGGACTGATGTGAGCTCTCAGTATACAGCACACACTGCTCATTTCTTTTTCAGTCTTAAAAAATGTTGCTCTGCTTTGCTTGCATCCGTTCAAAGTGTTCAAAAGAACTTTTTCCCAGGCTGTTGAGATGAATACCTCACTACTCTCCCTCCCACTTCTCCCTCGTCAGATAAGGGATGCCAACCTGGGACAGAGTTTGCAGCCTGTTCCTACTCAACATTGACTCCTCACTTGCAGGTGAGACATTGGTGTCCACATCACCTCTGCCCATAGCATCAGGCTTTCTTCTACTCTTATTGGGTTTAATTAGCAATTTGTGCTCTGTCCCAGGCTTCTCCTGCAACTGTAGCATCTGCAAAAATGAACTCAGCTTACTCCAGAAACCTTTTAAATTCTCTAGAAATTTCTGCAGTATTTGGTTGCTTACATTCATTTTTAAAATTCATCGTTGCACCTACAACACAGCACCTGGTTACATGACCAAGGCTGCTATGAGCTTCAGTGGTGCATGTTTGTAATATTGCCATTCTTTACCACTGAAATGAAAACAGAATAAATATACTTCAAGGAAGTGGGGTTTAACTAAAGCAACAGCAACCCAGAGACAGTGCCTCCAAGGGCAGTGAACTTCACAGCATCTGCTGACAATCCTTGAGCGTTCATTCCCGGGGGTTTGTGCCCAGGTGAAATCTCTGCTCCTCTCTGCTCCTTCTCACTCTGAAAATCAAGCACCAAATAGAGCTTCAATCATTATTCATGATTTTCCATGATGAACTCCTGGTTTAGGAATTTACACAGGTGGGGTAGAGCAGCTGACATGGTGGAAACTGTGGTCCCTGCACTTCCCTCTCTCCATCCCCTCCTGAAGCAGTGCCTCTCTCATAGCACCGTCAGAGCGACACTTCAAAACCCGCTCACTACTTTTTACTAATAAGCCGCTGAAAGGGTCAGGGAAAACCCATTGCAGCAGGAGATTGCCCCATGGAAGGTTAGTCCAACATCATGTTTTTCAGAAATAACTTCTTGTGTCAACATCCCTCAGCAGGGCTCTTACACAAGCTCAATTTACTGTTGCTGGACAGTCAGGCTACAAAGGGCATAGAGTAGATACTAAAGGACCCAAGAGTGTTACAAGCAGCACCAGAAATGCTTAAAATGCAGTATTTTGGTCTAGTAGCTAATGAAATTAATTTTACCTACATTAAAGAAAAAATGTTTAAAGTTTGAGAGATTACTCTGAGACCTAAGCATGCATCAGGCCATATTTCCTTTCTTCCCCTGGAGAAAATGAGATTTAAAAAGTATTTTATTCCTTATTTGCATATCATGCTCAACAAACAAATTTGAAGGAGGTGTTGGTAATGGTAAGGAGAAGGACTAATGGTTTTAAACTAAAAGAAAGGAGATTCGGGCTAATTCTTTACAATCAAGATGGTAAAATCCCGGTGCAGGTTGCCCAGAGAGGTGGCAGCTGCATCATCCCTGCAGAAATTCAAGGCCAGACCACATGTGTTTCTGGGCAACCTGATCTAGTTGAACAAGTCCCTGCTCATTGCAGGGGGGCTGGACTAAATGACCTTTGAAGGTCCCTTCCAACCCAAACTATTCTATGATTCTATAATTCTATGATTCCATGATCAGGACAATGAGTATTGAGTTTAAACTAAAACAGGGGAAGTTCGTGTTAGATATAAGGATGAAGTTCTTTCCTGAGAGGGTGGTGAGGCACTGGAACAGGCTGCCCAAGAAGTGGTAAATGCTCCATCCCTGGCAATGTTCAAGGCCAGATTGGACAGAGCCTTGGACGGCATGGTCTAGCATAAGGCATTTCTGCCTACTCAGGGGCGTTGGAACCAGATGAACTTAAGGTCCTTTCCAACCCTAACCATTCTATCATTCCATAAAACCTACGTTAAAAAAAATGGATTATATGGTTGCACACCCTTTGTGCAGAGGGTATCTTCTGGGCTTAGATGTGGTTGCATTTAGATTTCTTTCTTCTCTCACATTCTTTGATCTGCTTATTACGCCTTTTTAAAATAAAAATGAGGTTTTGGACCAGTATTAGATTCTGCTGACAGTCACAACTACAGCATGTTGTTCAATGCAAAATAAATTATTCCTTCACACTAGTTGTTTATAATGTTTACACAGTAATCATTGCTGGGATTTCAGCAGTATGGTACATTCATCATGGTTTGACTTAATTTCTGAGATCTCTTGGCCTGGGAAGAACCAGGCTGTTGATTTGCTTTTTAGCATTTCAAAAAGCAGACTCAGAATCTAGATTTTTTTTTTCTGTTATTTAGGTATTGTTGTGAACTCTGAGCAATGTTACATGAAGGAAAAAGAATAGCTTTTTGCAAAGTGTCTGTTTTTTCCCAGTTGGGAATGGAGGTCTTTCCTCTCCTCACTGCACCAGTGGCAGGTGCCAGTCACATTCAATTAGTCTCACAGGATTCATTTTAAAACTCACATTCCCAAGTACAAGACCAGAGAGAGGGGTATGGGCTTTTTTTAGCAGCCAACTGCTTTTTCCATTGCAACTGTCAATCAATTGATCAGAAGGGATGGACCTGAGCGTGATAGTTCTAGATGTTCAAAAAGAAAAGGGTAAAACAATTTCTAAGTAAGAAATTGCTTTGTCTATTGCTTGAAGTGTCTACCACTATGGGAAGAAGCAAGCAGTAGTGACTAGTTTCTGGTCTTTTTGTGGACAAGACTGTGCTAACACCTAGTGTATGTGACGGCAGCTTGCTGTCCTTAATCATACAGTAACCTTGAATATTATATATCCTCTAACACTTCCAATTCTAAACAGCCAATATTTTTGGAAGCACAAGTTTCAGAAATGAAATTAGTTACGGAGTGGAAGAGATACAGCCAATGTCCTCGGAATAACTAAAGCCATTTAGTCCCCAGTTTTCATTTTAAAGTAGGTTAAATAAAAATGTGCCCAGCACCATCCTTATCCCTGCGTATTTACACTTTGATATGCTTTTTGAAAAATAACATTGCATCAGAATAATACAGCATTTCTCTGTGCTCACAGCACTTCAGCAATTCAGAGAGAATTACTAAATATAGTATGTAGGAACATAGCACTAAAGGGATGTATAGGTCAAGGAGCCCAGTCCCTCGATACTGGAGACAATTACATCACACAATCCCTTTAATACACTGATTAAGATCCGTCTGCATACTAGTTAGGTTTTTGCCCCCAAAATCCCAGTGAAAGGCTTTTCCAGAACCTCACCTTTTTACTGATTAAAAAGCTGCTTCTAATTTCCATCTGAAATTTATTCACAGCCAGTTTATTACCAATTTGTTCTTGTGCCAGCACTGTCCTCTAGCTGAACTAGCTCCTTTCTTTCCCTGGTGTTTACTTCTCTGATATATTTATAGACAGCAATTCACATCCCCTCTCTACTTTCATTATGCTAGGATAAATAAGGAGGCAACCAAATCACACCATCTCTGTGTTCATCCTGACATCATTTCTATTGGAGTCCCTTTCTTGAATGCCCCCAAAGTCACCACCATATGCCAGGGAAAACACCACTGCCACAGAAAGTGTCCATTTCCCCAACTTCTCAGGAACATTCATCTTGGATCACATTTGCCTCCTTGCTAAGAAACCTGAAGAAAACCCTTGTAGCTGTAGATAGCTCATCTGCAGTTCTGCCCTCTACAAGTCAAGAGCTTATAATGAACATACTGGTCATGTGGACCCCTCTATTTCTTGGTATGAGAACCAATCTATTTAAATTCATTTAAATCTAATATTTAAAATCCCAAAGTTTACAGTTGGCAGACTCATGCAAAAAATACCTAGGATAGGTGACAGTTATGAAGGCCTCTCAAGTTTGGAAGATTTGATGCCAGTGTCACACAGCAGCTGTGAAGCCCCTATATGCTCAGGTGCCCAAGCCCAGTGTGGTGGGCCATTATGGGATGTCACTGGCATGGGAGCACATGGTGCAACATGGGGTGCGCCTTGCCTCCCCAGTCTGAAATGAACTGGGGTCAATATCCATGGACGCAAGCCCTTGGGAATCCAGGAAGGGGCATTTCCTTTCCCCAAAAATCCCCTAAGGAGGTGAATTCCAGAGGACACCTCACCTTTGCTGCCTCACAAATCACAGTGTCAGCTTTTTCCAAGCCTTCTTAAAGAGAAAGGCATTTCTTCTCTGAATAGTAGTGCAGGACTGGCTCGGGTACAAAATTCCCTTGTGTAATTGTATGGTTTCCAGCTCACATTTCTGCCATGGGGGTATCAAACTTACACACCTATGAGCTCTTCTGAGCTAACAAGCCTCTGCACAAACCAGGCATCAGGCTGATGAGATTCAGTAGGGCAGAACAGAAGGAGGATACACTTAGTCCTATGGCTCAGGCCTCACCAAGATTCAGTCACAGCTTGCAGCTGCTGTTTCTATATTATTAAGCATAAAAGGATGTTGATTGTTATCAAACATCAAAGGATGGAGTACAAATCATCCCATTAAATCCTCCAATCTAAACATCATTGTCATCTGTAAAGCAATCTCTTGCAAATCACAAAGGTAGTTTTCAGTTATGTCATGACTACCACTACCATATTCACTTCTCCACTGTCGTCATACGACAGGTCTTCATAGATCTTGTCCAGAGAGCCTATTCCTGTAACTCTGCATGTGCTTTTTACTTAATGGAGGAATATGATAAAACTTCAAGAACATCTAATTTATCTCTTACTGTTTATTCACCTCTAAGAGAAAAAAAAAAAAAAAACAAGAAACTGCTTTCCTGGATTTTACAGACCCTCAACAAGACCTTTGCATCCTGCCACTTTCCCCGTTCTCTAAACTTCAAGTATTTGTAGCCTTTAACTTTGCACTCTTCAAAAAAACAGAAAGGAAAACCCAAGTCAGACGAAATGATGTCAGACAGTGATCAAGACAAAAGGGTCATGCACAGTTTAAAAGGACTCTTAAGACTCTTTCCAGTACTTGTAACTGAAGAGGCCTTCAGTGGCCTTAGAAAAAAATTAATGCTATAACCTCCAGGCCAGGCAATCCAACAAAAAAATTGAGCTGAAAGATTTAATGGGTTTGGCATACATCCCTGCACACTGGGAAATATTTGCTATTCTGCACTTAAGGGGACTGTAACATCTAGTGGAGGCCATGGAGGTGAAAGATTAGACTGTAGAAATTAGTATAGTGACAGCAGAGTGAGCTGCTTCTGTAAAGATTTCCTCAACTCCCTCTCTGACTCCTGTTATTAGTAATGTAGCACCATAAATGTGAAGGGCACCAGAGCTCACCTGCACCTGAACGCTACAATTCGTGGGTGACAACTTTAAAATCACCACCATCTGAAATATTAACTGTTCTGCATACACTGGATCTTTGAGGTGTTTTGTTGTTTTTTTTTTTTCCTCCCGTTTCTCAGAGGTATTTCACATTCATAACCAACTGAGTAAGCAATAAAATAAATTGTTGAAAGTATAATAATACAAATCACGTTAAACAGGACCATATTTTCTGAAAATAACCTAGGTCCCACTGGGACTCCAGAGGATTCTCTATCCAGGGTTTGTTTTCTCCACTCCCAACATAGAAAAACATTTGTATTAAACCCAAGTTTTTTATACAAATACATGTATAGTTTAAAAAAAAGACTTTCCCCAGGAAAAGATTGTCCAGTCGCAGGGGAAACTTCTGATGTAGCCACAGAGACACAGCCTCAAAATAGCCAATATGGAAGCTGTGACTATGTCAAAGCCCTGGATCTGCTGTTTGCCTTCTACAATACCCCTATCATCAGATTACTGGCAGAGAAGGTTTTCTTTTGAGGGAGTAAAGGATGAAAGGTGGAGGAAGTTCACCTTAGTACAGAAGGGGAGAAAAGCACTGGTATTTTGCAATGGAAGGGAAAAAGGTACTTAAGCTAGCTACACCTCTTGTTGCTGCCTACTTTATTAAGAGTCTTCAGTTTCTAAGCTTCAATCAAAGCAACCACATCTGCAAAGAAATATTTACCATCTTCAAACAAAAAACATGTATATAGGTTTTAGCTGTCCCAGTTTGATGTCAGTTGTGGTGTACTACTGACAATCAAACATACCATAATGTCACATGTTGCACCAGAGCAGTATGCTGAAGTATCTATGTTCACTTTATTCTCAAGCACAGATGCCATAGCTGCATATTAATAACCCCAAATATATAAAATCCTCTTTTCTTTTGAATAAATGACATTCCAATCCCTGGTTTTTCACTCCCTCCAATTTACTTCCTCTAGATAAAGATGAAAAAACGACAACTTCTATTTCAGATCCCTTCTTACTTTGAATAAAACTATTCAAAAATAAGTATTTCAGCCTCAACATCTTGTTCTAAGAAACTCAGTACAGAAGCAATTTTGAGGCCATAGTAGCTGATCCTTCATACAGCTGGTTAGACTTCACAGGGTCTTCAGGAAATGCTACCTATGAAGAAGGCCAAACATCAAAGTTTCAGGGAAAACATTAAAATATTCACTTTGCAGTCACTGACAACAAAGGCATTAGAATCATAGAATCATAGAACCGATATGGTTGGAAAGGACCTGAAGATCATCTAGTTCCAAACCCCCTGCCACAGACAGGGACACCTCACACTAAACCATGCCACCCAAGGCTCTGTCCAACCTGGCCTTGAACACTACCAGGGATGGAGCATTCACAACTTCCCTGGGCAACCCATTCCAGTGCCTCACCACCCTAACAGGAAAGAATTTCTTTCTTATATCGAACCTAAACTTCCCCTGTTTAAGTTTTAACCCATTACCCCTTGTCCTATCACTACAGTCCCTAATGAAGAGTCCCTCCCCAGCATCCCTATAGGCCCCCTTCAGATACTGGAAGGCTGCTATGAGGTCTCCACGCAGCCTTCTCTTCCCCAGGCTCAGCAGCCCCAACTTTCTCAGCCTGTCTTCATACAGGAGGTGCTCCAGTCCCCTGATCATCCTCATGGCCCTCCTCTGAAGTTGTTCCAACAGTTCCATGTCCTTTTTATGTTGAGGACACCAGAGCTGCACACAATACTCCAGGTGAGGTCTCACAAGAGCAGAGTAGAGGGGCAGGATCACCTCCTTCGACCTGCTGGTCACGCTCCTTTTGATGCAGCCCAGGATACGGTTGGCTTTCTGGGCTGCGATCGCACACTGAAGCTGGCTCATGTTCATTTTCTCATCGACCAACACCCCCAAGTCCTTCTCTGCAGGGCTGCTCTGAATCTCTTCCCTGCCCAACCTGTAAGTGTGCCTGGGATTGCTCCTACCTAGGTGTAGGACCTTGCACTTGGCATGGTTAAACTTCATAAGGTTGGCATCAGCCCACCTCAGAGGAGTGTCAAGTTCCCTCTGGATGGCATTCCTTCCCTCCAGTGTATCAACCGAACCACACAGCTTGGTGTCATCAGCAAACTTGCTAAGGGCGCACTCAATCCCACTGTCCATGTCAGCGACAAAGATGCCAAACAAGACTGGTCCCAACACCGATCCCTGAGGGACACCACTCTTTACTGGTCTCCAGCTGGACATTGAACCATTGACCACAACTCTTTGTGTGCGGCCATCCAGCCAGTGGTCCCTCTATCAAATTTATCCACTGAGTGGTCCAACCCACAAATTGATGTCCTCTCAGTTTAGAGACAAGGATGTCGTGTGGGACAGTGTCGAATGCTTTGCATTCCAGGTATAAGACACCAACTGCTCTCCCCCTGTCCATCAGTTCCGTAGCCCCATCATAGAAGGCCACCAAATTGGTCAGGCAGGATTTCCCCTTAGTGAAGCCATGCTGGCTGTCACCAAGCACCTTGTTGTTTTTCATGTGCCTTAGCATGTCTTCCAGGAGAGTCTGCTCCAAGATTTTGCCAGGCACAGAGGTGAGACTGACTGCTCTGTAATTCCCCGGGTCATTCATTATCCCCTTCTTGGGGAAAGTATATACATTACAGTACTAGAGGCTGGCATTTCTCAATAACGAGGAAAACAGTCTGAAACACGTCAAGACATGGACATGAGCAACAGCTGTTTGGGGTAATGTGCCAGTCAGACTGTATTCAAGCCTCAGCATCATACTCCAAAGGAAAGTAAGGTTTTTAAGAGGGGTGGAGGGGGCTTGTACTTATATGAATTAAAAACACACAACACAACAATTTGAAAGGTAACTGAATTTTTCTTTTTATCATATATTACCTTACAACTATCTTCAGGAGGCACAGCCCATAAACCCTCTGAAACCAGAGAATGACTCCAAATTCTGGATGAGGACTTATAGATAGGCTACTGCTAATCAAGAGGAGTACTTTCAGGCTCGATGTTTGCACACTAACACCTTTTGTAAGCACTAAAATAGTGCTTAAAACGGGTGTTTTACATGCACAAAGGCTTCAGCACAGGGAGGAACCTGCATGTGGAAATATCCAGTTGAGGTTTGTTTATTTTTCTTAGTAGCTATAACAACTTAAAGTAACTTTGATGCTTCAACAACGCATTTTCTAAACAATTCACTGGATATAAATTGGCAGCATTATATTACAAAGGAACCTACTGCTACTGATGTACCTGATACACTTTTTATGCATTTAGCTTTGTTAAAGCCTAACCCCCTCCATGAAGCAATTAAGACCATTTGTGAATGTATGAAGTTAATTTAGAAATTATAAAATTAAGGCTAATGGACTCAATTATAATAAATGCACAGGTCAGCAACTGTAGCCATTTCTCAAACCTTTCTTTATTTCTAGGTTCAGCTTAATAACACATTCTATCTCACAGTGGTGACAGTGTGATAGGACCTGATCTTCAGAGTGGTTGAGAATGGAGGAGGAACAGAGCACGGCTGGAAGGGACCAGCTCCCTCTGCCTGGCAGGAGCCCACCTACAAGCTTCACTTCACCGCAGGTTCAAGGTCCTCAGCAGGATTCCACATCCCTAGCTGCATGACTCCTCTTTGTGGGGAGATGGGTACCTGCATCTGTACAGCAGATAATTCAATGCCTCCCAGTGATGAAACATGTTGATAGTGCACAGCTTTCACATAGTTGACATGGAGCATTGGTGTGCCTACCTTCACACTGGGACTTTGAGGAAAAGCAGCAGCCATCCCCTCACTGAGTGCTTCCCCAAGCGCATGTGGCACACAGCTAGGGTTCCTGAAAGCACACACAGAGCAGCACCTCCTCCACCTCCTCTGCTGCACTCCTCTTGGGTGTGCAGGCACCCACACAGCGCCTGTGCCATCTTCCAGGGAGGCTTGAGAAAACTAATTTTAGAGCACTTCCACTTAGGCTGACTAGGGTTTTTTCATTTCTCCTTCTCTTGCCTGGAGTTTCTTTGTAGATCCAAAGACCTTGGTGATTTTATTCTCCTAAACACATCTGCTTTTTCCCAGACTGAAGTCCTCAAAATCCTTTTTACGATGTCACACTTGGTTACTGAGAGAGTGTTTTGAAGCGAGTAGAAGGTTTTAGCTTCAGAGACTGAACAGCAGGAGATGATTAACACTTAGGGAGCAAAGCTGTTTATTGTGTTTTAAATAGTGCAGAAGAGTTTGGTTTTAAATTGCCTCTAATTAGTATAATGTACTTGTGCCTGTGCACACCTGATCTCTACTTCACAAGCACCACGGTCCTTACCAGACTACTGAACAGAAGCATCAAAATCCACAACATGAAAGAACTGCTTTTTTCTTCTACAAATACATGCTCAGGTGGTCTCCACAGGTGAGGAGGACACAGGGACTGAGATACCCTCACCACTTCTCAACACACCTTCAAGCAAAGGGAAATACAAACAGCAGGTTAAATCTCTAGTGGGCGTGGGGAATAGCACAAAACATCAATCGAGCTTGGCTTGTCCTTGCATTTCACATTTGCTCCTGAGATGCTTTCCTCCAGGGATTCTGAAGCACTACTTGTCTCTTGCTGATCTGAGTTAACAAGTGATGCAGCAAAAGAAATATTGGGAGTTTAGATGGTCCTCTCTTCTCCAGTTGCCTGCTATGAAAGGCATTTCAGGAGGCAATCTGCTTGCAAAAAGTGTCCCTGGCTGAGGAGTCACGCAGGTGAGTGGAGCCAGCTGGGACACCCAATAGCACACTTAGTCCTTTTTGTTTCTTAATTCTTGCCTTGCTTACACCCAAATGTGACACTATTTAGGAAGGGGTCCTCTCTCTGCAGCTTCATAGCTAAGATTACATACCACGAACGTCCCCAGAGCATAAGGTTGGGGGCATTAGTCTGCACCACAAAGAGGCACAACAACATCTTGGCTGGGCAGGGCACATGGGAGCCTGAGAAGCCTGATCCTGACCCAGCAATCCCAACTACTACTGCAGGGTACACGGCTTGTGTTCACACCTTCCTAACCATCAGGATGGCTTGGCACGCCTTTGGTTATTCAGCATCTATCCATGGCCACACTAAAGTGACTGAGGAAGGAACCCCGGTGTTAACCCATAGGCACCTACTTCATATGTTGTTTATCAAACTCCTTCCCTATATTTTACGGAAGTTTCTGGAAGGAGATTCAGAAGCAAAACTCTCATGCACAACAGCTGCAGGGTGTTTGTTAGCAACAACATCTCCAACCTATACTACCACATCTGTAATGAGAATACCTCAATATCTCACCAACAATAAGCCATGCAGCTTAAACAAGATCACTCTGTAAGCAGCAAACCATCAACTGTATCTATTAGCCCTACAGGTACCTGATAAGAAGCAAATTAAAATAGGGGAGATCAAAGAAATGGGAAATTATATTTAGCTGGCTCATATTAAATAAAGTTTTTTACTCGGGCTCACTGGAGACTGATGCTAAAATTGCTACAAATGGAACTGCCATAAAGACAAAAGATGTTATTAAATCTTTGTGCCAATCATTCAGATATAGAACCAAAGCTTTGCATTTTGAAAGCATCTTTCAAGCAAGAGAGAGTGAGTGAAGGATAGGAACCAATCTAACATTAAGACTTAAAATACCTTTTGGTACCCATTCAAATCATCTGGAAATCTATTTCAGAAATGCTATCTAAAATGACAATCTTAAAATACACATTTGAGAGGAAGCAAAATCTAAACAGTGCAGTTTAGAATTATGTATTGTGACATGACAAAGCAACCATGTTTCCCTACAAAAATAACAATAAAAACTTTCATTGAAAATGGTGTATTAAATCACCAAGACTCAGATTTATCCACAGACGTATCAACTGTCACCCATCCTAAAGTCTCATTCGAAGTGTGACCATATTGTGGGGCCAGTTGTCCCAGGCCGGAAGTGTGGGTATACAAGGTCCAGTCCCAGTGCCGGTTATCACAGATGGGAGCAGTTACAGAGAGCCATCCTTTCCATTTACCAGATTAAAATGTGACAGGTTAGACAGGTTCATGTAATGCAGAATTGACGATCACAGACTGCATAAGTGCAAGAGACAAAAAGGCAAGTTGGAGAGAAATAATAACTACCAGGAGCTCCCTGTTCTATACCTGAGTCCAAATACTGGGGGGGGGGGGGGGGGGGAGATGGAGGCAGAGAAAAGTATCTTTACCAATTTTAAGAAGAAATCACAAATCACTTTTTTACTGCAAAATACAGAAAGAAAATATATCCTGAGTTTACCATGATGAATCCCTCCAAGTTTCCTATACACTACAGGAATAAAGTAGATATCACTGATAGGATTTGACATATGTTAAATTTCCTCCTTTGACAGAGACCTGCAGAATATAGAACATCTGTACAGCTTTATAGTGATATTATCCTATACTCTTAATGGCTTCTAATTATCCTGATGATCCAGTCCTCTCTGCAGATTGGAGATGCACTACATGATTAAGGTATGGCTGAAAAAGTAATCTTACATTAAAATTAAGAACCAAAAATAATACAGTGTTATCTTGCGTTACTGTCAGACTATCCAGCACAATTACAAAGGCAGCTTTTAAATCTGGGCATCTTTACTGGGGAAATCCAGGCTCTGAACAGTCATTTATTTAGGAGGTGACTCCTCTGAAAGAAAGGAGGTGTGTAAAATCCTGAATAAGCCTTCTCTGTCATTCTGATGGAGTTGATAACTGGCACTCTGGAAGCCCCTTGGTCTCCTCTCCCACCCTGTTGCACACCCTCTCATACCGATCCTGGCTCAGCGTCTCCCCAAGGTGGGAGCACCCTAATACCCACAGCAGGTATTACACATACACATACCACAGGGGCACCTGTTGCTGCAAACGTAGCTGCCTTTTCATTGCTCAAATACACACATATCTTTTTGAAAATAAGATCATGATGCCATACACAGTGCCACATATGCAGCTTCTGGGATGATGAGTACAGCAATTATTTACCCTATAGACCCTAAGTGATGTACAGAGCAGCAGAGTGCTTCATGCTGTGCAGCACTAATCATAAATCAGACTAAAATAAATTACTTATATCTTTTCAACTGTATCAAATGTTTAGCTATTCTTCTACAGATATGTCACAGGTCTTTTATCCAGGGTAGCATCAAGGTTAAAATGATTAAGTAAGTAATTTCATTAACAGTGATAAATGTTAAAGATGATAGAGAGGGATTTTGGATACATTTTCACAGAAGCAGATTATGCTGAAGGGCTACCAATATCCGCTGTTATGTATAAGAGTAAAATACATCCACCAGGACTTAAAGAACTGTCTTTCCATGCCACAGTCTAACTCTCAGATTTCACATTAGGGATGCAGTACATTAATGTAGCACAAATCTGGATCACTCTCCTAGATAGGCAAATACAGCCACTTGGGTTAAACGCTGCAGCATAAAGGCGTTTCCCCAGGGCGTGGGAGCAGGCGCCAGTGTGTGTGGACAGAGACATACTGTACTGCCCAGCATCCACTGCATGCCCTCTGTGCCCCTCAAATCCTGAACTCTGTCATTCTCAGCACTTGTCTCTGTTTTTATGTGGGTTTTCAACATGTACCTCAAGCCTGACATTTCTTTTCTATGCCAGCAGTGATCCTTCCCCCTTTTCTCACCTCTCCTGGGTAACTGCAGGAAGAAAAGGGGCAGGGGCAGGCATCAGGAGCCTAAAGATGAGTAGTGAGGTGAGGAAGAGCTTCCAACTTCTTTTCTTTCCTCCTCTCCAGTGAAAACAGATCTGAGGTGTGAATTATTTTGTGCAAGTAAAAATTTGTACTCCCACCTGCTTGCACTTGAAGGCAGGCAGGGATCAGCTTAAACAGGAGAAAAAAAAAGAAAACAACAACGTGTACAGACAAAAAAAAAAAAAAAACCAACCAACCAAACAAAAAGGATCCCCCCCCCCCCCAAAAAAAAAAAAACAAACAACAAACCAAAACAAACCAACCAACCAAAAACAAAACCAAAAAAAACCAACACCCTCCAAAAAAAAACAAACAAGCAAAGAGAAATGCTAACATTCAAAAGGCTGTGGACTTGCAGCCCAAGCACCCCACATGGAGAGAGGCAGGGCTGGTGTGATGAGGCAGCAGCATCTGCATGGTGGCAGCACGGCCAGGGGAGGAAAGCGCAGCCAAGCTCTTTCTAAGCAAGTAGGCCAGGAACTGCTAAAAGGCTGGGTAACAACGTTACAGTTAGGTTAATTTGCTTGTTACTTTTAGCCCTCCCAGAGTTAACATCAGCCCATACTTGTCTAAAGCAAGATCTGTATTAACAGGGAGTCCACTTCTTGAAGCAGAGCAAGTAACAAGGTCTGAACTCTGGCCAGGTTGCTGAGGCCATGGCTGTGACCCCAGGGACAAATGGAAGCCCAGTGACTGGTACAAGGCTGGTACCTGCCGGGCTTCTCCAAGAGAACGCAGGCACAACGGGTGGTCCACATCCGGGCATTTAAAG
This sequence comes from Pezoporus wallicus, assembly GCF_028554395.1. Lineage (NCBI taxonomy): Eukaryota > Metazoa > Chordata > Aves > Psittaciformes > Psittacidae > Pezoporus > Pezoporus wallicus. The sequence continues at coordinate 878,455 of NW_026637685.1, forward strand.
CACTTCTAGGTTACTGTATACCTGTTTGATACCATGTGCTACAGAGCATATCATTTAGCAGCTGCCATAAATATTGTGGTAGAGGTCTTTGAATAAAAACCAATCATTCTGAAAGCTAAGTATCTCCCATAGTTTGGGAACATTGCATTAGAAACACTACCCTGCATTATTCAAGATTCCCTGCTGCATTTTAGTTTTCATACACATTTATTTAGAAGGAAGGAACTTGTGCTACTTTCTGCCCCCATGCATGACCAAAGTGCTTTAGAAGACAGTTTGAACAGAATGTAAGAGTCTCCCAGCAATGCATCCTTAAATGCTCAAAGCTGATTCAGGTTAAAAGCCTTAGGGGGAGGAGAAAAAACCCAAACAAATGCCACCTAATGTGTGTACATGAAAACACTGACTTCTAGTGCATTCAAAACTTAAAAACATGGAACCAATTTTCTCCAGAACTTGGAACTCCCCAGTGAGGGCTATAAACAAGCTAATTTGACGTTGCCAGTTCCAGCCAGCTTAGACTTATGAGTGTGCACATATTTTATTCTGAAGATATGGGAAAAACATATTTTCCCCATGCTTGCATAAATCAAAAACAGCTGAACCAACTTTGCTTAAATTAGAAAAAGAGAGAGAAAGGAAAGAAGAAAGAGAAAGGAAAGAAAGGAAAGCTAAATATCAAAACTTCCACCTATGGGAGGCAGGGGGAAGAGAAGAAATCCCCAACAATCAGGAAACATTCAAGGTGCACTCAACATTAGCAGTAAAATAATGCACTACTTTGTATTACTTTATTTTAGGATTAAAATATCATAAAGTCATTGAAGATCTTCACATTACTTGAGCTAGTGCCTAATGTACTATACTAAATCTTCTATTCTTGCATTTAGTTATCTCCTCTTCATTTCCCCCACTTGTCCTGTGCAATTGAGCCTCTTTACTTCTCTAGAGCTCCACCATGCCCCCTTGCCACCCATACAATTATGTTCTCAGGACACAGATATAGATGTCAGCTCTCTCCCTGCCACTCGAGGCAGATCCACCCTCATCCATCCCCAGCGCACTGATCTCTGGCAGATTTTGAAGGTGCCGTCTGGGACCCTCTGACTCAAAATCTGCTGAGGACTTCACCATTGCTCATGATTTGCAGCTACGCTTCTTCCATAGCATAAACCTGATCTTCCTTTCTATGCTTTTAATAGGCAGGAGCTGTAAGTCTTGGAGCACAGGAGGAGATGTGACAATGTAAGGCAAGGAACTGAAAGGAATAGATGGAAAGCATGCTGTGCAAGGAAGACATGATGGGGATCTACTGCAGACCTCTACAGCATGGGCTGGGTACAGGGTGGTGCTGCAGGCAGCTGTGGGTGCAGCACATTGTTATTCACTGAGTCCCATCCAGGGTATCCTACAGGGAAGGGCATCCTGCACCCTCCACTGTGCTGCTGGGAATTATCCCTCACTGTGTGAATTATCCCTGTGTTGTCACTGAGCCCTTCCCACTTCCTCATTCCTTGCAGCACCATGGCACCCAATTTGCAGTCCCACAAAGCTGGCAATCAAATGGCACTACATAGTACCTAGAGTTGGTTTCCTTAATTTCATTTTAAACCAAGTATCCAGTTAGTAACAGAACTCCATTGCTAGCATCAGCCTCTCCCTGCATCAGCAGGGAGAGGCTGAGCTTTCCAGAGGCAAGGGTCTACTGGCCAGTGCAGCACCTGTGCCACCCAAACCACCCGCCACTGGGTGCAGGGATCTGAAGCATCAGGGACAGAAAGTCCTGCCAGGACTTTTAATTTTCCTTCCCCTCCCTCTGATGTTCTGTTCCCATCCCTACCTTAAGTTCATCCCTCAGGAAAGCCCTCTGCCCCTCAGCTCACCAATCGCAACCTCCTTCCCCTGTCAGAGCCACTGCAACCCCCAAAGCAGTAAATGCTGAGAATGCAGAGAAACTCAGTCAGAACTCATAAGAAGTCTAAACATTATCAAGCCAGTGCCCTACCTCAGCACGACCACCACCATCAAGCGTTACAACGAATCTCCAGTTTCTGAGACACTCTTTTTGTTGCGGTGCCCTCCTCACTCCCAGTACAGCCTTCCCATAAAAGTCTGCAGTGCTGCTACACAGTGTGACTTCTAACCTTCCCTGAACCCCATCCCAGCTTGCTGAGGGCTGGGCAGCAGTTGCTGAGGGGATGCCACTTGCTGTGGTCTGGTTGTAGCACTGAGCACCCTTCTGCCCTGCAGCACCTTTTGCCCTCTACAGCCACATGCCCTGTACAGCGTCTAGCATGCTGAGTTCATGTACATGTCAGCCCCAACTATTATGGTCATTTATAGTTGATGTTCATAACATCTTTTAGCTAGTTTGTTTATAAATAGATTTTGAACATCCAAATTGCAAGAACCCACCCAGATTTTAAGGCATTTAAGATGTGAAATGCAAATTGGAGAGTAAATGAAAAATGAAGTGACCGTGAGAATTGTTTTTTGCCATGCAGAGCCATTTTCATAATAAAAATGAGAATCATAATCCTACTTTACATATCATTTTCTGCAGGGGTGTGTAATTTACAACTTATACAAAGCAACAGGAAGATTAAAGACATCTTTTGAATTAAAACTAAAGCCCTCAGTAGACTCCCTGCAGTAACAGTTTATTACACCCTATGCAGCTCTGAGGAAGCAAAAAAGTGGTTGTCCAAGGAGCTGAGGGTGACATTTCCAACTTATTTTCTCTCAGAAGGTAGCAGGTATAAACCCATCTCACCATGGACACCTTCCAGGCAGCCACTCGGTGAGCACTGAGGCCCTCTATGCTGCCGACCTAACAGAGCGGAGGTGGCAGTGTCGCTTGCAGGGTCTGTGCTCTCTGTGCTTTCTCACCTACCCCATGCTCAAGAAACTCTCATGCTGGGCAGAAGGGCAGGATGTGGCACACTGCTGGATGGAAGTGTTCCATGGCAGACGAGGACCTACCAATAGTCCTGCTTTCAAACAGCAGGTCTGAACAGAGCTCTCCTCACTTGCAGTTCTCACATACACTGCCCCGTGTGCTTATGCTGCTTTTAAGAGGAAAGCTATTGCAAGAGACGCTTTCAGAAAGCTCCCACCCAATCTCTAAGTGTTTCTGAAGAAAGTATGACTAAGTGAAATCACACAGGAGAGAGCAGACTTCCACTGGAGCCTGTGTATTTCTCTTAGATAATGGTATTTATTTTCATAAATATGTGAATAGAACAAATACACAAAAAAAAAAGCTCTGCCAAGGTGACAAACTCCTCTCACTTGTGAGTTAGAGGATGCCCCAGTTCTTTCTCCATCAGTGCCTTTGAAAGACTGGTAAACTTGAGTGAAGTCCAAATCTGGGCATATACCCCACACATTTATTTTTAGTAGTATTGTAACTACTTATTGCAAAAGCAAATTAAGTATTACATGATTAGTTAAAAACATAAATCCGTACAATGAGCATCTAGGGTCAAAGATACACATCACAGATATCCGCTGAACCAAGCAAAGTTGTCGAGGATGCACAGTCTTATGAATTTAAACCAGAGTAGATTGACTCATTTTTTTTACATGTCTCTATTAAATACATCAGCTTAAAGAGTGCAGGTGTCTTAGAGACAGACCTAAGACAGTGGTCTCATTTCAGAGAGCTGTTTGGTAATTTGAAAGGAAGACTAATTTCTTTATCTTAGAAAATGTTTAGTGCTCCACAAGGAGCTTCCTACTAAGCAATAAGTGGGACTACTTGCAAGAGCAAGCTTTATTCCAGTTTGTAAACACCCAGAATCAGTATCTGTCAGTAAAAGAAACCAGTTGCCTGGGCTCCTAAATCATACTTAAGCTTTCAATATTTGTTCAGAGCAAGAATTACCAAGAGCTTTGCTTTACAGTTCTCACATACATAACATTTAGCAGCAAAATGCCCTGGAACGACACAGTAACACTTTCTTCCAAACTTCAGGATGTTTGAGAAAAAAGCTCATGAAACAAGCTCACAGAATACCCTGGCTCATCACAGATTTTCGTAACCACAAAATTTTGTATCCAAATACAGAATAATCCACAGGTCAAACAAGTTGCAGCAGAGCTCAGTAAGAGATACCTTTAATGCACAAGGTGCAGGTGTGCTTTGTTGACTGCACAAATGAATCACAATAGAACTCTCCTGAATGCCTTTTTCATTTTAAACACTCATTTGTGTGTCTCCCATACACTGCAAGGCTCAACCTACCTTTGGAGTGTAAGTGCCAAAGGAGGGGACTGGGTTGATCAGATCTGTCTTATTTCCCAACATGTCCAAGCTGCATCGAGCAGGTCTCTCTCCAATGCTCCGAACAAAAGCCCTGGGGCCTGTTTGGGCACCTGTGTCCCCTTTCAATCCTGCCCCAAAGCACCCCTTTGTGACACCCTTCTCTCACTGGGGCACAGGCAAGTGACACCCACCCCACAGCTGGTTTGCCTCTGCTTCCCCCACACCTGGGAGGGCTTCTGCTCTCAGCTCCCAGCCCTCTTCAGGCCCACGGACCCTGTGATCTGCACACAGAGATTTTAAGAGGTTTTAAAGGGAATACGGGGATACATATGAACAGGTAACCCTGGGATTCAGGGAGAGCTGAGCCAGGTTGCAAAGCTGTGGGCTTCTTTCCTAATGATCCCCCTCTGCTCACCCTCTCCCTTTCCTCGTCTTGTACCCTGTGGATCTCCAGCTCCTGAATAGCACAGTGAAGAGTCTCAATAAAAGTATTTCTATATTTCCCAGGTTCCTTGAACAAAACACATGCTTTAAACCTGAAGAAAGCTCTCCCAGGAGCACCTCCCAAAGAGGAGTTGGTTGGTCCAACATTGTTCATTATATGCCTCAAATCAAATCAATATCCTACCTCTTCCATTGAACAACTTGGCTCCCATTCCCCATAGCTCTTTTATCTCATCCATGACTTAATGAGTCCTCATAAAAAATGCATGAGTCTGTATGTGTATGTAAAAACTTGTTTCCAGTCTAATTCCTACTCTCAGGGAATTGCTCCAAGTCTTCCTGCAAGTCCCTCTGTGATTACACAGCAAAAATTGCCCCTGATGCACCCTCACGGGCTGCAGCTGGCTCTCAGCATCAGCCCACACATGGCCTCCACTGGGAGAGAGCATGCACTAATGAAAGGGGCCCTAAGTTGCCAAGTTTCATGGCAGCTTTAAAGATCTCTTGCTGGAGCAAAACACTGTAAATAAGAAGTCTTCCTCAGTGCATTTACAGGATGGGGGAAATCACAGCACTGGCATAGAGGCACTGAGGTGTCCTGCACATACACTGCTCTCAGGAGCACATCCATTTTCTCTTCCTGTGTTTTACACTAATTTCTTGCAGCAGGAAGCTTATAAGTCTGTGCCATGTAAAGCTGTTTGCTGTTACTTCTTCGGGTTCAGAGCCCTTAATCTTTACTTTAAACCCACTGTCAATATTTTCACTGTATTGCTGTTCTGTATGTCATTAATCACTGGGAATCATGGTCTGTTTCATGTAATAAAATGCTCCCAGACAATTCTCTCAATGGCAGCTTACACCTCTGGGGTTTTTTTGTATGCAGGAGGTGGTATCTGTTGCAGCTCATGGCCTCAATGAGTCGGATGCAGGGCTGCTCACGCCCAGCTGCCTATGTGGGGCAGGCAGGACAGAGCAGGACCTGAGTGACTGCAGCTTGCTCCTACTGCTCAGCCCCTCTTTCAGCTAGTGGATATGGTATTTCTCTGCCTCCCCTAATAGGCAAGTGCTGTGTGAATACAGTGCAATAATACACTCATATTAGGATGCTTTCTGTGGGTGAGCTGTTCTGAGGATGAAAACCAAGCCAATTACCAGCAGTTTAGTCCCAGCACAAATCATAGTCCAGTAAAAAAGTTTTACTGGACACAGCAATTTAAAAACACAGCTTGGATACTGAGGGTGAAGATACTGCTGCTAAGCCCTTATTTCTGTGCCCTGGCAAAATTCTATGTCATTCTTCCCTGGGGTTGAGGAGGAGTGAAGACTAATAAATACACTAAGACAGGCTGTTCAGAGGCTTGGTCTCCAGCCCCCATCATTTATTACACTTTTTTCCAGCCTGATTACTGAAGGCACTCTGTAGCTCGGGCAGAACACTTAAAAATATACCTAATCTATACCATACCTAATCTATACCGTATACCTATTCTATTTTCCCCTGTCCCTTGCAGATATACTCCCTTCCTAAGAAAGTGTATCTTTTATTCAAATACAGTGCAATTGCAACAGCTCTTTAGTGTTCATAATTATTTTTTAGGGAAAAAAATCATTCCATTATAGATGTACACAGAAGAGTAAAACACATAATATGAATTAGGACACAGCACATTAAAAATGTAAATTAAGAATTAAATAGCAAAACAATGGAGTTTTGCCAATGTTTTTATAACCATGCAAATTGCTCATCAGTATCCAGTGTCATGTTGGCAGATTTGTTCAATAGGGAGCACGAAGCCAGAGACAAGATGATAGACTATCCTTCCTAAAGGATGTACTTTCAGTGCTGTCCTGGCTGTTATACATTCTTGTGGTTTAAAATAGAGAGGGGAACACATTTGGAGTATAAGTGATGCGTTACGGAAAAGAGGTTTGTTTTTTTCTCCGGTTGTGAAAGATTGGATTCCTCTACGCATATTTATATTTAAATATTTGTCATCAAGTCCATTACAAAGCCTCACAAAAAGCACTATTATCAAAACATTACTAGATGCTCAAAGTCCTTTTTATTCCAAACCATGTGGAATGTAGTGAATGCAATATTTTTATGCCAGCACCATTTTCAAAGCGCTTAAATTTCTAAACTAGAAGAGTTCACCAATATGATCTGTGTGTAACATATTCCTGTTTCCAGGTCTTCTCAAGAAACAATCTGATGCACAGGATTTTGACACTTTGATCAAACACCAGAGTTTTCACTGAGCCTGCAAGAGGAATGTGAGCCCCACACATCTTTCCTGGGAGGAAAGGCCAGCTCTCCTCCCCATTGCGCTGATACAAGCTATGACCACAGCCACGTGTGGGGCAAGGCTGGGAAACCTCCACATGGCTCTTTCAAGGAAACAAAGAATAGGAAAGGCAGCATTCAGCTCCAAAGATTCCTACTTATAAAGCAGGAATTGACTTCTTACCCTGAAAACATCTGTTCCCACATCACTGTTATAACAGTCTCTTGAAAAGTGGAAATCTGGGGTTTTCAGCTGTGTAACTGAAGCCTCCATATTACCTGCCTCCACACACACGTAGTAATGAACAGCAGAAAGCTATTTAATGACCCTGACACTTTTTCATCAGCACATCTTTTATACAGGTGTCAAGTGAGCATCAGCAGACAGCTAAGGGCCATACACATCCTTGCCATGTAAGTAATTCATCCTGATTACACTGCACAAAGTGTCTTTGTTTTAATAAATTAAAATGTGAACGACAGCATATATCCATGTGCTGTACAGATTCATGGGTTTGGTACCAGTTTTCACCAATTCACTGAGCAAATCATGTGTTCCTAACCACAGCAATGGCACAGAAGGAAAAAAATGGGATAGATCCTGTTACTCCTGGAGCCTCTCTGTCCATCTGCCTTCAAAGTGTAACGCAGCTGTTTTGCAGACATCCAGGAGACTACTGCTTTCACCAGTGTCACAGGCCCTACCCTCTACTTAACAGAACCTGGAGACAAATACACATTAATGACAAAATCAAGGTAAGACAGGATTGCTAATGAGGAATGAAGAAGAGCAGATCATCTCCTTGTTCATTCAAAGTCATAGACCATGCTGGCAATCAGTGACAAGGTCTCTTAACAGTGGAGTCTTGCACCATGCCACAAAGCTAACAGGAATAATACATCTTAGAGCTTTGATTTTCATAGCAGAGTGTTGAAGAAGGGGAAAGATTAATTTAGCCATGATTACTCTTTGAAAGGTGCAAGTTGCAGAGAACATGGCTTGTTGCTTGCCATAGAGTTAATTTCATGGCTGAAATTCAACTTGGGGCACAGAAATCATCATGTGAAAACCCCAGGAGAAGCATCACAAGCCAATGTCATACTGTAGGGTTGCCTGACCAGACAGGCATGCTGCAGAGCTGGAGCATCAGTCCCGCTGGGCCAACACTGGCTCTGCTGCAGCCATGAAGACAGGACATCTTGCCAGGTTGCCAGAAAGGAGATCCAGTGACATAGTGGTTGGCAGCAGCTGTGTAAGAAGGACAGCATGCAGAGGCCTCACCCTGCCAGCAAAATGACCGCCTGTCCTTCCCTGGGGTCCCTGCTTTTCCCCTCCATCTCCCACCATCCCCAGGACACCCTGACAGAAAAGGTTTACATCCACCCAGCACATCTTGATTGATCAGTAAAAAGGAAAAAAAAGAACGTTAGTAACACAACTGCTAAACAGTTCTTAGAAATAAACACTGATGACATGTTAAACCCCAATGCAAACACTACATAATTCATGATACTACATGAGAGCACACTGGAAAATGGATGTGTTACTTTTCTCTCAGGACCTTGAATTTCTATATTATTAAAACAGTTTGGGTGGTGGGAGGAGGAACCTGATGATTTAAGGTTTATACTTTTCTCCTAGTACATTGCCAGGAAAATAAAATATTTAGTGGCTTCATATTCCCTAACCATATTTTTGACAATATGCTTCATGCTCTATTTGCCACAAAAGTTGTGACACTGCAGTCAGTCTTCAAAGAATAAAGTATGCATTTTTCATGGCAAAAGATCAGAAAAATCACATCTTTTTATTACCCTGCCATTGGTTAAGTCAAGCTCTGATAATTAGGATATTGGATATTTATGAGGAGCTATTCTGCCTTTATTACTGCTTTAGGTGCCTGTTGACAGATGCAGCAAGACGATTTACATTGATGAGTGAATTTGCCAGTGTTTCAGTAATAATATCCAAGTCTAAGTCTTTAGAAAAAGGGTCTGTATCTCACTCTTGGAATATATCTTTTCAATTAATTCTGGTTTTGTAGTATTTCCTCTGGCATGCTGTCATTGAGATTTTCAATCATTTGTTTGTGCTCTGATCGAATAGTAGCCAAAATTAAAGATAGAAGCAGATTATTAAATTAGGCACGATAAACCACTATAATCTCCTAGTCTGAACTGGGCCATAGGACCCTCCCTTCGAATCAATCTCTGCTGCCATTGCAGCACAGAGGAAGGAGGGGGAAGCAACTCCTTCCCCACACCACACTGGAGTGTAAAGATCTGGTGACAGAGAGCAAGTTAGCAGAACCCAGGCAGATGAGGGGAGAAAGCGCAGCTCTGTGGCGATCTCTTTTGCCTGTGTACCCCCCCAGGGGTTCTTTTTTACTTCTGAAGTTTCACTTAAACCAGGACTGAATCCTGCTTACAAATGCAGGCTGCCGTGCATCTCACACCATGCTCTGTCAAGCTGTGCCTGATCTCCTTGCAACTGCAAACAATTATTTTTTTTATCCCAAAGAAATTTTCAGTCTTACTATTGATGTGATGTGATAAAAGCGCACTGATCCATTCCCAGTTAATCTATGTCTATTCTACAAGTAAATGGTTCAATACTTCCTCTAATGATCTGTACATTTCAGATTTACTTATGCCTGAAAAAGCTCCAGCAGAAGTTTATGTGAGCAGAACCATGAAATCAAACATGGAGCAATATATAATTGCAGTGAAATATATGCTTGAGACCACCAACTTAAGCAGAGCTGAGTAAAACCTTAATGCCTTCAATTACAGACATTTGAAATATCGCCTGTCTCAAGCAGTTCCAGGGAGGAACAAGACAGAAGGAAAGCTGTATCATTACAGCCTTGGCATTTACTCACATCAGCATCATATACCTTTCCTGCCCTTTCCCAACAGCAGTTCAGTGACTTCTAGAAGTGTTATACCCTCAGAGACAGCAGGAAAATTTGACCCTCACACCCGAGATGACTCAAGGCCCCATATCACACAAAAGCAGCCCAGGCACATGAAGAGCAAAAAGCAGGCTACCCTTCTGGCTGAGCCCTCAATCAGCCTCTGGGGGGTTTCTTAGTGCTAAGGAGGAAAGGGTGCGCAAAAGCAAGTGAAGAGCAGCTGTACTGACTTTTAAAGTGGGAAGTTCAGGGTAATTTATTCTAGCAACAGCCTCTTTCACCAGTTCGCCCCTTCCCCTCACCATCTCACCATCAATCCACAAGGTCCTCCTTGCTCAAGATGACAGGGGAAAACGTTTTAAATCACACATCCTTTGCACAGCATGGGAAATTAGAGTTAACCACTCTAAACAAATGTGTTTTATTAATAGGATATTTATAGCACTTAATGATGCTTTGGCATTCTGTTGTAATGGTCAGCCCTTTTTTTCACCCAGGAAGACTTTTAAATTAAGCCACATTTTTTTGTTTTTCTCTGGCTTCCACTTTAAACACTTTTCTGGGTCAGAGATATTTACAACATGGATGGTTAGAAAAGAGCTTAAAAGGAACAGACGGGGGAAGAATAACACTGCTTCTAACTTGACCTTTAATAGGTTTTCAGAAGGCTTCAATACATTCTCCCAAGTTTGATAGTGACTACACTCCTTTGGCTTCACTGATGTGGTGCTTTATCAGTTTAGGTAGGTGTGAAGAGGAACATACACTAGGAAAGCGAACAGCGGTGTTTAACCCTACCATACAAGTTATATTTGAATAAGTTTTCTTCAGCTCTCAAGCTCTGTCAAGTTTACAGAGATCCTCCAAGCAAGAGAAAGGACATACTGAGAATGTAGTAAATGAAGACATATCAGGAAAAATCCCTAGTTTAAATAATTAGATTTATTTGTAATAGCCAGCCCTACCATGGCCACACAAAGGACAATGCAAGGACTCTGTTATCACTGCTCCCCTGTAACACATTTACTTTGAATTAATTTGCCTGACCACATAAGTTATCATAACAAGAAAACAGATTTTGCTCTTGTGCTGTCTCTTCTCCTTTAACTGGAGAAGAAGGCAGGGAGGAAGCTATGGCCAATATTAAAAAGTATACTTACACCTATGTATGTGCTTAAAACCATGCAAACATCACAAAATCAGTGACAAAAACTAGATTTCACATGTGAGTTGTTAGAACTCAATAATATTGCAGCAAATGGATTTCAGAAATCAATAAGGAAGAAATAAATGGAACACAAAGTATCACCACTAGGACCCAGCTTGCTTCTTCAAGTCTGAAGCATCCATTAGTTACAGGGCATCAGGAACATGCCCAGTAACTTTTCAGTGAGTTACTACCTTGTGAGGTCCATGATATCACACGTTAGGTACCCAAACTGAAGGAAGTATGGAGTAAGATTAAAGATATTAAGACTTAGCTTGATAAAGAAAGAAGGAACAGCAGAAGAAATTAAACTGAATAGACCAGGAGTTATTTTCTATGAGTTTTACACTTGCACAAGTATCTTTGTGAGGTTCTGCAGGGGCCTTCTTGGCAGACAGGATTTTTTTTCCTAGTATGAGAAAACCCAGTGTTTTCCCAGTATGAGAATAGCCAGACATGTTTTTCAATCAGGAAATTGATTAAGGTTAGTTTCTTTTATATCTGATTAGACAACAACAAAAAAAAAACAAACACATCTGGAAGAGGTTCAGCAACACTCAGCTTTCACTAGCACATCAATTTGCTGCAGGTTAAGAGAAGCTCAAGTTAACAAAATAGACAACTTTGAAGTTCTGTGGACACGAACAGTGAGGAGCAGGGCTGCTAGGACACGGCTACAGGAGAGTAGTCCGCAGGGACCACATCATTGTGCATGCAGCACACCTGACACCCAGAGAGTCACGGGAGCGTTACGCTCCGCTGAGGTGAAGCAGGTGCAGCCCACATGCTTATCTTGCTGCTTTTGTGCAGGCGCAGATACACATGGCACTAATAGCTAGATTAGTATTGTTGCTCAGTATTTCAAGATTCCTGTCTTACAGGTCCCAGACCCAGATTCCAGAGGGAAACTCACCCCACCATGAAGTAAGGCAGGAGCTGCAGGGCTGTGATCACAGTCCTCAGTATTTAGGCACAATTTCTTCTTATTCAGTGGTTACACCACCTTTTGTTGTAAAATCTTGACTTCTACTTGGACCTCATATTCTGCTGATCAGTTTGTGAATATTCTAAGCCCATCTGATAAGAGTAAGTAGTAAGATGGAAGCCCTGAATAGCTTGAACTTGGAGAATGCATGAGCCAGTGGCTGCCTCCTGCAGGCCTCCAGCCTCTGCTGAGAGAATAACAGGTTGGAAAAAACAAGGATCATCTGGCCCAGCCTTTCTTTGCAAAGCATGACCTAGACTAGATGTCCCAGCACCCTGTCCAGTTTAACTTTAGAACCATCCAGTGCTGGGGAATCCACCCTGGGTAGATTATTCCAATGGCTGAGAGAGCTTCAGCTGTGACAGTGATGCACTAAGGGATTCCATTACAAAAGCCAGTGTCTCCAAGGTAAGCTAAACATTCAACCATTCCTCTAAAAGACAATTCAAGATATGTAGTGATAAGATAAAGGGTAATGGGTTTAAACTTAAACAGGGGAAGTTCAGGCTTGATAAAAAGGAAGAAATTCTTCACTGTGAGGGTGGTGAGGCACTGGAACAGGTTGCCCAAAGAAGCTGTGCCTGACTCATCCCTCTTGGTGTTCAAGGCCAGGTTGGATGGGGCTTTGGGCAACATGGTCTAATGGAAGGTGCCTCTGTCCATGGCAGGGGGGTTGGAACTGGATGATCTTAAGGTCCTTTCCAAACCTAACCATTCTATAATTCTATCTATCCTGCAAGGCACAGGGCAAAACCCACTTAATTCTGCAAAGAGACTCAATCATTACAGCTCAGGCCTGAGAGATGCCAATATTGAGGCTGATACAGAGAGCAGCCACAAGCTTCTGCACCACAGTAGTGGTCTGACTGCTGCTGAAGGCACGGAAGGGAGGAACAGACAGTTTGAACCCCAGTATAGGCTTCGTTTGAGATAATGTCAGCATTTGTATTTAACCCCTTTCTGACCTCTGTGTAAAATGAAGGTGCCTGGAAGCAAAGCAGAAATAGTAATGAAACAGTTCATTGCTCAGTTCACAGTAAACAAGGACACCAGAAACTTTCATTACAGAAACCAGCAGCTACAGTAAGATCGGTCTATTTGATGTTTGAATTAGAGGTTAAGGGCGGAGGAAAAGGAGAATTTCGCTGTTTGTGATAAAACTCATCCCTCTCTCTGGATACTGCTAAGCCATCCCTGGCAGGGATGGATTTTTATCCCTGGCTCAGACATATGAAGAACAAATCTTTTTTCAGTTTGAATGCACCAGATGGCATGCCTTTACAAAACCGGCCTCCAGGGAAGATACCTCTAAAATTCCTTCCTGCAAGGACTTCACTCCCTCTCCCTCCCAGAATTACTCAGTTCAGGCACTACGCAATGCAGGACAGAAGTATATGCCTTTCCTTTGGCAATTGCATTGTGTTATGCTATTAAGAAATATGCCCAATCTGCCTTCTTTTCAGTTCAGTATATTGTACTTCGCCTAGATTGATGTATACCTCAGACCAAATAGTTCTGCATGGACTAGACTGGGGTAATTGGATTACATTTATGTGCAACCCAAAGTGCTAGGCATTCTCAGGGGTGATTTTCTTTTTGAGACTGCCATTGGAGTCCCAAGGAAACCAAGTACAAAAGCCTAAACTAATCTCACATTAAACAGGATTATTTTTTTTCGATCAAGTTGCACAGAGAGGTTGACTTTTAATGGGAGTTGCACAGCTGAGAGACTAACACACAAGCAAAAAAAATCCCCAACTCCTTAACCCAAGGGAAGAACTTCAAAACAAGAGAAATGAGGAAATCTGCATTAATGCCCACACATGTGCTCAAGCTCACCGCGCTCTGCCCACGGGTGCTGGTAGCTGGTAATTCATGCAGTGGCAAAAGCCAGGATAATTGGACTCTACTGCAGCAAATAAAACACGCTTACAAAGGAGTCAGAAATCATTATCCCTATGGTGCAGAAGTGTCCAAGGCACAAGGAGAGCTTACTGCTTGAACAAGGTCACTTAGGAGGACTGTAGTAGAGCTGGAGTATCAGACTCCATAGCTAAGGAACAAACACACTTATGGCTGATGGGTGCTGGGAAGACAAAGTGACAGCTTATGGGGAAATCTGCTGCTCTAACTTTGCTGTCACAGTGGAAGAAGAAAAAGTCCACCATCTTGAACATAAAAAAGGAAGATACTTGTGGCATGTTTTGAGTGTCTGAGGTATTTGTGGAATGTTTCAAATGGCTACTGTGAAAGGCCCCAGGATGCATTTCCAGGTGCCTGCTAAGAAACACAGAGAGCAGTTAAGACTGCCCGGTGAGAAAGTGTACCTATCACCCTTTGTGGCCAAGGAAGGAGTATTCTCACAGTGCCTGGACCTGTGCCCTGTGCCTGGCTCAGCACCAAGGTGATTTCTTTGAACTGTATGATTTCCAAACTAGAAACAACCATTTTGGACTGTGACAGGATTTTGTCAGATTTCCAAGGGAAAGGATATTCTTGCTTAGAAATACAATGCAGAAAACCCTTTCAAGACTACTTGGAAGCAGAGGGGAGAGCATTCTTTCACAGACATGAGGGGTATTAACTATTTTACATTATCTTACTAATTGTCTCATAACATCCCAGCAGCACTTATTTTTCTTAGTGCAATGCAACTGAATTACATCTGAATGGGGAGTAATTAAACTAGTTTGATATTTTTGTCTCCTTCGCAGACACAGGCTTAATTTGGGTTCATTTTGAAAGCTGTTGCCATAGTATGAGCTGTACTTAGAGATGAATGACAGGGAACATGGAATATTAACCTGCAGCGCAATTTGGGAAAAGAAACATATAGAGACCTGGTAAAATGGAGTCAGAAAAGCTCCTCTGACTAGATTTATACATTTTTCTTCAGAACACAAGTCCTTCAGCAGGGCAACTAAGCATTTTGTCCCAAAAATCATTTAATTTGCACATTTTTACATGTGCTCATAACGCAAACCAGAAGCTATGATGGAGCCTGCAAAGACAGGGATTGACCAGAAGAGTCAAATGAGCCCAGAAACAGATGCAGAAATTGAACAGAAATCTCACCTGCAGCAGGCTTACGGCTGTGGGCACATCCAATTCTATACTGACAAACCATACAGCAGGTACCACACTGGCTGTTTGTACATGTAACATGCAATGTCCATGCAAAAGCTTTTCTTTCAAGTCTACAAATGCAAGTCAATTTGAAAACCAGGCCTTGCAAATCACTGCAGAAAGGTCACAATGCTTTTCAGAGTCGGGAGCTGAACAGCGTGTGAGGGGAATAGGAGTTGTCCTTTGTCTCACATCTCATACAGAGGCATGTTTTAGGCGGCTCCCCAACCACCCACAGGACAAGTCAACATGCAGTAACTGAATTATATCTGCTAAACCATCCCATTCTCACATACCAAGCTTTCGGGATGTGACTGGGCCCTGTCAACTCCCCAGAGCACCTGTATCAAGGCACTCCCAGTGCTCTCTCTGACTTGTCAGGGACAAAGGAGGCCCATCTTTTAACCTGGATTTCTTTTTCCTGTTGGCATTAACTAGTTTGTCTTTCAGGCAGGTTGATGTCATTCTTAGGTTTGGAAAGGAAATTAGTCAGAGCTCAAGGATAACAGTAGTAATTTCTGGTACCACAGGAGGTGTACGCCTCTGGGCTTGTGCACGTGAGAAATGACATTAGTGTGTAATAGTGGGCTTTAGGAGGGGTCACCATGGATGTGATACAACCTGGAGAGTCCCAGACCAGGCTGTGCCCTTATTCTTTTTTCTCCCCAGGTGGGGTGGGAGAAACAGGGGACATGTCAACTGTTGATTTTGCAGATCATGGTAATGCTCTTTGGCTTTATCTTCTTGATATATTAGGGGCTTCATATTCCTAAATGCTGAGCTTAAGAGACCAAAAACATCTATTTTAATCTTTGTGAGGGAAAAAAATAAATTAAGCAACAAGATTTTTGTTTTAAATATCTCCAGTTTGATGAGAAAACCCCTGAGCTTCAGTTCTGAGACAAACGGGTGACCTCTTCTCCCTGCTGCCAAACCCCCCCTCCCTCCTTCCTTTCCCTCACACTCTATTACTGCACGGTCACCCAACTCTCAGCCCCATTTCAGCTAATAACAGGGAGCAGAGAAACAGGAGAGGGAGGACAGGATAAGAACTAAAACACTGAAGAAATGGAGGAAGTTACTCCTTTCATCAGGAGATTTTCTAGCAAAAGCACACAGAGGACTTTTCTCTCTTTTTTTTTTTTTTTTTGGTTTTAAAGGCAGTCCTAGAGCTCAATCAAGCCAGCTTCAAAATGGGAATGAAGAAGGGTTATTTTTTTCATCAACCTGTCAAAATTCATTCCAAAATAAGCTGCTAACATGGGTTGGACAAGTCATGTATAAATGGGAAGCAAGGAAAAATCTAGTGCTGGAAGTCATAGAAAGCAGCTTGCTCATCTGTGCATACCTTATTAAAAAACAGGATGTAGAAAGTAACTAGCCCAGTAAATAACTTTTGGTTTCAATGTTGTGTTTCTAAATTTGCTCCAAACTGAACAAACCCTCACTATTTAAAAATTCTTCTTAAAAGTGAGCAACCAAATAAACTCAGACTTTCACAGTAAAAGTATTTAACTCAGTAGTTATCATTAAGAACGTTTTCTATAAGAAGTATGGCAATAGGACATGTGGACATATCATTGACAAATTTACCTACAGATCTGTATTATGACAAGCATTAAAAAAAAAAAAAATCTATCTACACTACAATACAGCTCTTCGTAATAGGCTTTGATAGCTAGATACGTAGAAGCTGTCATGAATACAAATGGAAGGAAACCCTTTTTCCAGCTATTCTGCAACACAAATACTTTTCTGTGTCATTAATTTCTGCTGCTTTTTAAAAGAAAAGAAAAAATACTGGGAAGGTGGTTCTTCTTCCAGCTACACCATTTGAAGTCCTTTTCCAACCTTTCTGTAACCAAAACACAGATGACCTGGGGGCATAGTCCCCGAGTGTAATGGTTGCAAATTTAGCAAAGTACTGCTAGTAAACATGTCTATTTCAAAAGCTGTACAAAATGAACCTTGTTAAATAAAATCACTGTAGTGGTGCCATTAAGAAAGAAAAACTTAAGGTAGGGGCTGGGGGAATG
Source organism: Pezoporus wallicus (assembly GCF_028554395.1). NCBI lineage: Eukaryota > Metazoa > Chordata > Aves > Psittaciformes > Psittacidae > Pezoporus > Pezoporus wallicus. The sequence continues at coordinate 895,722 of NW_026637685.1, forward strand.
AGATGAAATCTTATTAATGATTTAGGGAAAGAAGGGAAAGATTGCGGAGAGAGTTTGTTACTACTGAACACTGAGAAGATTGTTGTTTGCTCTGTAACTATGAAGGGGTAAAACTACTTTCCAGTTTAGAACCCTAATTGCAAGCAGGTTACATAATAAATAACCCTGCTCAGTATAGATGATACTTTGGTGTATGGTGCTGGGGCATGGAGAAGGTGATTTAAAAAGTCTTAACTGGTTCTCTGAAAGAAAGAGAGGCAGCTGGACAGTAGGATAAAAACCTGAAGCTGTAAAAACTTTAGTTGAAGTCAGAATCTTGACTTTTGAAAGGAATGAAATCTTTAGTATGCTACGGATGGGCAATTTCACATATAGAAAATCTTCTTCTGTCCAGAGTTGCTGCATTTCAGATTAGCTTCATCTGTAACAGTTAACAAATAAAGTGGCTTTATGAAGCTGCCACCTCTTTCTCCAATAAGGGAATTAGAAGGTCTTCTTAGGTTAGGCTCTAAAACAAGAGAGCAGGCAATATTAGCTTGTCCTGGGTTTAGCAAGAGCAGTCAATTTTTCTCCTTGGTAGCTGGTGCAGTGCTGTGTTTTGACTTTCAGCCCGGGAACAAAGCTGATAACACCAATGTTTACTCTGACCAAGGACTTTGTGAGACTCATGCTCTGCCAGGGAGGAGGGGAGGCCGGGAGGAAGCAGGGATAGGACACCTGACCCAAGCTAGCCAAAGGGGTATTCCATACCGCAACACATCATGCCTGGGGAGGTAACTGGGAGCTCCACGGAAGGGCATGCTCTCTTCTCAGTTGGGCTTGTTTTGGCAGGTGGTATCGTATTCTCTTCCCTTGTTATTTCCCTTATCATTATTATTATTGGTGGTAGCAACAGCGGTTTGTGTTATACCTTAGTTACTGGACTGTTCTTAACCCATGGGAGTTACATTCTTTTGAATCTCCTCCCCATCCCTCCATGGAAGGAAAGATAGAGCAGGGGGAGTAGAAACTGTGTGGCTGACTGGGTTTAAACCACGACATAGCTCTTCTTCAGGCAACACATATATCTCTGGTCAACAGATTAGGTGCTTGTTTTCAGGCAACTCTCCTGCCCATTCAAGGAGAAGCACAAGGGCTGTAAAAAAAAAACTATTATGGCTAGGATGTAAGAGGGAGCCATATATTTTATGAACATGAGACATTCCTGGCTTTAGGATTTTTTAACCTACAAAGACAAATTTATCTTTGAAGCATAAAATGGTGAACACATTGCATTAACTTTTTGTCTTACAGACATTCAAGGGGAAAACATCCTGTGTCAAATTGGATTGGTTGTCAGCTAGCTGATGAGCAGCTCAATAGAGTTGACGAGAAGCTTAGCATGACCTGGCAATGTGCACTTGCAGCCCAGAAAGCCAGCCATATTCTGGGCTGCATCAGAAGTGTGATCAGCAGGTTGAAGGAGGTGATTCTCCCCCTCTACTCTGCTCTCATGAGATGCCACCTGGAGTGCTGTATCCAGCTCCGGAGCCTCCAACATAAGAAGGACACGGATGTGTTGGAGCAAGTCCAGCGAAGGGCCATGAAGATGATCAAAGGGCTGCAGCACCTCTCCTACAGAGACAGTCTGAGGGTTGACGTTGTTTAACCTGGAGAAAAGAAGGCTCGGGGGAGACCTTAGAGCATCCTTCAAGTACCTAAATGGGCCTACAGGAAAGCTGGAGACGGACTTTCTACAAAGGCCTGTAGGGATACGATGAGGGGAAATGGCTTTAAATTGAAAGAGGGGAGATTTAGATTATCTGTGGGGATGGCGAGTCACTGGAACAGGTTGCCCAGGGAAGTTGTGGCTGCCCCATCACTCATAAGTGTTCAAGGCCAGGTTGGGTTGTTTATGGGCTAGGCTGGAAGTGTTCAAGGCCAAATTTGCGCAACTTGGTCTAGTGGAAGGTGGCCCTGTTCATGGCAGGGGTTTTGGAACTATATGATCTTTAAAAGTCCCTTCCAACCCAAACCTTTCTATGATATTATGAAATTACAGCCTATATAATCATATTTTCTACTACAGACTACCAAATTAAAGACAGGGAAGACACTCAGGAGATAAGGCTTCAAAACAATTTCTTGTATTAACTACAGGTACATACAGACAGCTGAGGAGAAAGGGATTGCAGGTAAGGCAAAAAGGATGATCAGTCTCCAAAAACTAGTTAAATGCTCATGTTTGGTCTCAAATCAAGTTCTAGTAGTAAACTGTGTGCATTTATCTCATTCAGAGATCCCACATGTTTGTTGATTCCTGACTGACCTGGAACTGGCGTATTGGTGGAAGCTGTAGAAAAAGGGGAAAGGAAGGAGACGTTTCAGCTTCATTTCTTAACATCTTGATATCATGGACTCAGAAAACCTGCACTATTAGCATCAGATGCTGGTCTTTTCAAATATCCAAACATTTGGTCGTGCAGCAAGCATTAAAGGGACACCCCCATCACTCACACAAATAGCTATTCCTGTGGAGTGATGTGTGCCTGAATTGAACAATACAGTTTCATTGCTCTCTTAATTTTTCTATATTCTAAATAATTCTTTTGCACATGAAACTGCATATTGGAAATTATAAGCCTACACCCTATGTATCACAGGAAGCCTGCCATCTTAAATGCATAAAGCACAGACGTTTAATGCACCCATGTGTCTGAATGTGCAGGACCATGAACAAACAAGCCTGCAGGCTGTCCCTATGTTACTCCAAGACACAATCAGACAAAACAGACTCACCCAGGAGAGCTGTAATCAGTCAATTTGGAAATATGACTGCCCTTCAATGACAAACCAGAGACACTGTAAAGCAAATAGTTGGGCTATTGCACAGGCTTAGGATGAAAAAAAAAGAAAACCCCTCCCAGTGCTCAAATGAGAGAGAAAGAGAGATTGTGTTTCTTATCTAAAAGAGATAAAAATGAAGACTGTTCAAATGCAGATCAGGGAGAGATGAGGTTTTCACTGCCAAGGGGGAAATACAAACAGGCTGCGTTTCAGAGCCTCAATGCAAGTTATATTAAGGAGTTTTCTTTAGAGAAGCAAAGACTAGCATAATCTACAAATACACAGAAGTTATTTTTTCTCTGAGCAGCTACAAGCTGGTGCAAATGATCCTCTTCATCTTCCAACACCAGCGTCAGAGGTGGCTGACAATGAAAGTCTACTAGCAGCATTTCTTCCTGCTCAAATCCATCTCCCCTTGACAGCTGATTGCAGCCCATTTTCATCTACTAACACATGATGAGTATCTTAAAAAATGAAACACATGCTGGAGCTCCTAGTAATGATGAGCTCTTCAAAGAAAAAGAATTGTTTTTACATTGAATATTCTGCCATGTGCATTTTCAGGAAATGGAAAATTCAATTACTTCAAACATGCTACATAGCTGTCACATAGCCCATAGTTCTCAAAAGTAGCTGGGCCACTTTTCTTCAGTAAATAAACATTTCTTATCTAGTTTCAAATATTTAATACATGCACTTAATATGCAATAGTTGTGTTAATAAAAGCTAGAGAAGATCAACTGTACATGTCAAACTTCCTTGTTACCATTCTTTCTAGTTCTAACTATGTGGATTACGTATGCTTTGACAGAGATTCTTCTTGTCTGTACAGTGCACTTACAGTGTGCTCCTGGTCTCAGATTGGGCTCCAAAATACTACCATGCAATAGATAAATTACATCACTGAAGTACCTACATTTGTATAAATCAATACTACTTCTGCTAAGTCAGAATAGGCTACTGTTTTCAGAAGTTGGTGATTGAAAATGAGCAGCATCCAGCTGCTTTGCTCCCCCCCCCCCCCCGTTATGATAGCTGTAATAGGTTGCTTGCAGAATTACATTTTAGTCATGAATTATCTGCACATCTGCAGAATGTAGATTTCTTTCAACTTGTCTTTTTACAACTGGCCTGAGGATGAAATGTAACTTTCCCATGAAGTTCACCAGCTGCAGAACTTCTTTCTGTCCTCCTTAGATGAGGTTCGAGTGCTTTTGCTGGGAAACTTCCAGAGCAGATTCCTTTTGATTTTTCCCCTGCCTTTAAGTGGTGTATGTTTGTGTATGGGTACATATGCAGAACTTGCAAGTGCTAATGAGGGCTATGCACGTGTTCCTGTAGGAAGGCAGACCTAATACTTAAACTCTCTCCTCTCTTAACCATACTCACATCAACAGCTTCTTTTTTTATTGCTTAGAGATGCCTTTTATTTAGTCATTAATCCTGAAGTAGAATTTTCATTCTGAAGTGATAGTTAGTATAACACGGTGTTACCACATTTAAAATAATAATTTTGTTTAAATCTCAGTGTTTCTTTTCCTTCACATACAGTTTTACATACACATACAGAAAATTACCAATCTTGAGGAATTAAAGTACTCCCAAAGAAGACTGACAATATCTCAAACTATGCAAACTTAGAGAACAACTTTTAACTCAGTTAAAGGAATATCTGTTCAACAGCCACGTTATGAAAGCCAACAAAAGGGATAACAATAGAACAAGTTATTGTTATGAATTGATGGCGATGGCGATGAAAATCGCCACAATTGCACAGCTCTTGGCCACCTCCAGCTGCAGCCAGTGTCTCTCAATTCTCTGTCTTTCTCAGTCCTGAGGACGTATAGCTGAGGGGGAAGGGGTGCAATTTTAGCAAAGATGGATCTAGACCATGTAACTCAACCTGCTTGGTATAACTAACATGGCAGAAGGTATGGCAGCCTCTACTAGCAAGCAGAGAATGAATTCTGAACAGAACAACATAACAGGAAAAGCCAACACATACAAGTTACTTTATGATGAAGTCTTTTGTTGGAAAATAACTGTCAGCCAAAGCACCTTGATCCACCCAGTGTCACAACAAAGCAGCTTCACCTGTTTTAAATTTTGTATGAAAAAAATGTTCTGTTTTGCTGAAGCTATCAATTTCTAATTTAATTATGCTGAATATTGAATTCTACTTGTGTAACCCCAAATTGTCAATACATTATTTCACTCCTAAGGATTTTGGGTTCTTTCCTGTAAAATAATGCATCACAATTTATTGAATATCTATAGCATTGTCCAATTTTTCTTCCTTGCATGTATATCACTATAAGTTATTGTAAAGTACTTATTTTAAAACTCTGATGTTGACAAAGATATGCCCCCAAGGTGATTTCAAGCATACACTTTAAAACAAAACCCCAAGACCTCAATAATAAACAAGTTACATATTCTTAGGATAGGAAGCAGAATAATTACGCAACTGCTTTAAATAAATTGTGGTACCTAATGTTAATCAGCTTTAGTAACCTCAAAAGAGGAAGTGAATGTACATTCATTTATATTCATTAACTAGGCAGATTTTCTATTTTAGGAAAGCAGAGGGGTTATCATGAGATTTTTGTTTCTATTCCTCCTTGAGAACATCAGTCCTAGGATCAAAAGCATGATGTTCACTTTAAACAGATTTTTTCACACCTCAGTATTTTCACCTTAAAACCATATTGAGTAAAAATGATCAGAACCATCGATATTTTTAAAATTAAATAAAGAATATTTGAAGCTTAGGAACACCGACTTTCTCAATGTTGGTTCAAGGGGTAAAATGTTAGAAAATTGTGATGTAAAGATGGCAAATATTCCTTACCTGAAATGACTTCAAAGTGGAGTTCAGTCGTTAAGATTTTTGTCACCAAAAGTCTGAAACGCTACTCCTACTAAATTCAGTGTATTGATCTCCAGTGCACCCCAACAAGCATGGCATTTGCCTCACTTTGTACTCTTGGGGCTTTTGCTCAATGTGGCTTTTCCAAAATGTGGCTGCTCAGGATGAGAGCTGGGACCCCCAGAGCTGAGCCTTCTTAAAGATTAAAACAAACAAACCATCAAACCAAAAACCCACCCCAAAACTGAAAAGAAACCTCCAAAAGTTCCAGATAGACAAAGAGGAAGCAATTGGTTGAAGCCCTATTATTTTGGGCTGCTTTTCTCATAAAATGCAGCATTTTCCCAACCAAGAAGGCTCTGGGCTGCTGTTAAGTCTGAAGTGTGAAGAAGCTGCTCACGCTTCCTCATGTCTTGAGCTGCAACAAATAGTTTGGTGTGAATGGCTACTCCTAATTAGTCAATACTGCTATATATGTATGTATGTATGTATGTACACATCTGTAGGTATATACCGATATAGACCATTCCTTGGTATCAAAAAAACACATTTTTTGGTGTCACATGAAGAAAAGCAGAGACAGACTATATCCCAGTCTACTGCTTCTTTTGAAGGATAGCAGGTATTGGGCCTTGCATTACCCACTGGTGCCATAGGCAACTCAGAGGTTTGAAGGGGAAGTGCAAAATTTAACTAAATGAAGCAGTAAAGCCAGGCTGATGAAAAGCTCTTAGGAAACAGAGTGCTGAACTTTTAAAGTCATTTGTGAAAGGCAGCTGACATCTGGAGTAGCAACCAAAACACCAGAGCAATCTCATTGCTCACTACTTGGTGCGCATCCCCACACCAGTACTTTCAGAGGTCAAAACCCACAATAGGTATACACTTTAGGGATGGTTTCCTAATTAGTGCCAGTTGCAGAGTAAAGTCTTCCTTTGATACAAGAGGAAAACCCAGGACATCCTGGATTTTCTTGATCCATTCAATGCAGCTGTCTTCCTACTGCTTCCTTCTACAGGCTAGAAGGCAGAAGAGGCAGAGAGCACACCATAAATTCACTTCGAGTGCTGAGAAAAAACCCTCCCCAATCACTACTCTCTGTTCTAAGACAAAGAGAACTGGAAATCTGAGCCTCCGAAATTACCGAGAAAAATATGTTTTTTCCCTTTTTGTTGTTGTTGCTGTTTTTAAAGCAGCTCTTCATTAGGATGTAGCAGAGCATCCTGCTCTCAATGAAAGCACTGGGAAATGTTTCAGAGAAGCACAGTGGCACAGTGGCCAAGGGTCAGGCTATCATTTTCAACTAATATAAGACAATAGAAGTGAAAAGCATACAACTGAAAGACAGAAAATAAGATGCAGAGCTTTATTACCAGAAGCAGCAAACCAGATAGAAGAAGATGAATCAGAAAACAGCAAAGATATGTGGACAATTCCACATACCTGAGGAGAGTGAAATTCTGAGCGCTGCTATGGACAGGAGTCCCAGCCATGGGCTCAGACTACATGGTGTGAGAAACTATTCCCTAAGGCAACTTGGACCATCAGTAATACCTTTAATTCTCCATTGAGGGCTATAAAATTGCATTAATGCAATGCAGTGCTCATTTGCCAAAAAAAAAAATAAGGTGCAGGTGGCAGCTTCAAGAGAGGAGCATTTCAGAAACGTCAGTGCCTTCTGGAAAGCCTGCAAGAGCCCATTGTGGCTCTTTGACATTGCTCATGACGTGTGGGAAAGATGCTTTCCTTCAACATCGTAACAGACTTGGGAGCAATTCTTCACCTTGATTGTTAAAGACTAAACCCCAAACAACCATAATCAATTGCAGCATTCAAGGCCCAGGAGAAAACTTAAAACAAGCTTTCAAAGGTCAGGGTTTCAGGGGAAATAGATCCTTGATGACAATAGGCAGAGCTTCCCTGAGCTGACAGCTACATTTGCAGGAAAACTACACTGTGTACATTTTCAGTGTGTTAGAGCAATGAACAGGAACATATTCAGCTGATTCACAGCACACAGAAGGGTTAACTTTAAATTTCATGACAGAAGTTAACCCAAATAAGGTCTGTGCTATTCAGCCTGAAGGGAACAGAAATCAATTCTGCTTCCTGTGAGTAGGATTGCATCACTTGATTAGAGAAAGAAATGAATCTTTAAAGTATACTTACAGGAAAGGTATTTGCCATTTGCATGAGAGATGGGAATGGCTGCATCCCAAGCTAATGAAATCAAGTCTCTGTGCCTGTTTGAGGATTTCATCTATTTGAATTATGCAAATATAAAATATAACTTCATTGTATAAAACTTCAAAATAAGAATGCTATCCATACATCCAGGGAGGCTAAAAAATATCCCCACTCCCCAAACTTAACATTGTTTCATTGAAGGCCAACAAGAGGTTATGATTTGGTCCTACAGCGCCGTGTTCGAGCTGTGACAGTCAATTTAGAGGACAATCCTGCCTGTCAGCAAATAAACATTAAGCCATTTTAAATTTCACCTCCATTTGATAAGGTTAAAGTAATTCTCTCTTGGAGATAAGGACTTGGAGGCAGACTTTTGAACACCAGTCATTTGGCACAGAGACTGATGGCCAAATAGGTTGTGAAGGAAGGTGTCAGGACAAGCTGGTGGAATGGATCTGCAGCAGCAAGAGGAGGAGCAGCAGAGACTAAAACATGCAGCGAATGGATCTTCCACTTACAGACCATGTGTGCACCAATCTGCATGGTCCCAGGCCAGCCTTCTGAAAGTCTGCATTTGGCAACAGGAAATGTTCAGCATGGGTAAGCTTGCTGGACCTTCTTTATAAGTTCAGCACCCTCCCAAAGGAGGATACAGAGGCACAAAATGCCACACCAAGGAGCAATAAACATAACCTCTTCCTTCCAACGCAGTAGAGGCCTGGGCTTTCTGACCACAGACATACCCTCACTCCCAGCACAGGCAGCCACATCATGGACTTGCAGAAATTATGGCATTTGCTGCCCCAGAAATTGAACTCATTTGGTCCAGCTCTCCACTTGGAAGGCTGTCCCTGAACATGTCCTTCTCATGATTAGAAATTTTCTGATTTCTTTCTGTACTCATTCATAGCCCCTGTAGACCCATTAGCTCTTGTGCCAATGCCATCATTTAGATCAATACAGAGAACATGGCAACATTTTGTAATATCAGAGCATTTGCACTGCAGGAAAATATTTCCTAAATTATCAGTATGTTTTTTATAATAGAAAAGAATGCATTTAAATGTTGGGTTGGACCAGAAGACAAAGAAAAAGGGGACATTTGAATTTCAAGTTGCTATCAAAAAGCTTTTTAGAATTCAGTAGATGTGCATATGAGCAAGAATAGAAAAAGGGAAGGGAATCATGACAATGGAAAGTTTAAAACGTCACACATTAACTTTCAATAATGAACTGCTGAGGCTGCCTACAAGTACACTAGGTGGGGAAAATCTTTTAGGAAAGGGCACAAAAGGAGCACTGAAAGAGAGAAGAGGTATGCACTCATAAACCTCCATAGGCACAGAGAGATCAGATCTGTTCTGGATTTGCTCAGAGACTGCTCCAAATGAGGGATGATGGCCTCTTGCCCCCACCAGACCAACAGATGGCCGTTTCAGAAAAACTCTCGTTTTGCTCTTCTTTTTTTTTTCTTTTTCTTTTTTTTTTTTTCTTTTTTTTTATAGACCAAATTAGCAGATCTATAATTAACATGGATGTAAAGCTCTGGAAACTCAGAGTTAATCATGGGTACTACAACTTTCAGACTCAAGTCTCTAAGCTGAAGAGGAAGGTTTGTGCATACTGGAGGGAAGGTCCTCAGCTCTACAACTGAAACAAAGGCAATTGCAAAGTCCTTTACGTAAGGAGTGACAATTTACGGGCTGGGCTCCCTGGGCAGTTTCTAAAGATGCCAAGCAAGACTGCTAAGCTTAACTCATTGCACAACGAGATCAGAATGATTGTAGCCAGAGGCACCCTGCATATGGCTGTTACTGAACCAGTTTTGCAAGATTTTCAAATGAAGGTACAAACCAGATTTTATTCTTTCCTTGGTACTCATTACCTCAGCGTATGTAAAGACAACTCAAAGCAGCCGTATTTTTCATTTTGCTACATGAAACAATACAACCTCATTTTAGCTTGTGTTAAAAGTTTGTCTCCACATCTCTGATCATCTTTTTCTACAGCCTCAACAAGGGTAGTTAGACATTGCATTTTTCAAACGCTCAAGTTTAGAAAAAGATATACTTTAATCCATTATACTTCAGTAGCTAAGTTATCCTCCTAGAATCATTGTCCAAGACTTCCAAAGGTATGTGTACATTTGCAGGTACCAGTAAATGCTTCTACACATTTTGGCAGGAGTTGATGTCATCATTACTACCACTAGAATTTAAGTGGTTTGGCTTTCAAGACAAAAACATTACTTAAATGACATCTTCTGAACGCCTGTGGCAGAGCCCATTCCATCCATTTTAGATCTGCACCTCTTTCAATCAGTCAGAAAGATTCCAAACAGATCAGAATCAGATCAGAAAAGCCACCAACATAAGAAGGATGTGGTCCTGCTAGAGTGAGTCCAGAGGAGGGCTATGAAGATGATCAGAGGGCTGGAGCACCTCTCCTATGGATACAGGCTGAGAGAGCTGGGCTTGTTCAGCCTGGAGAAGAGAAGGCTCTGAGGAGACCTTAATGCAGCTTCCAGTACCTAAAGGGGACTACAGGAAATCTGGAGAGAGACTTTGTATAAGAACAAGTAGTGACAGGACAAGGTGCAATGTCTTTAAACTGAAAGAGGGTAGATTTAGATTAGGTATTAGGAAGAAATTCTTTACTGTGAGGGTGGTGAGACACTGGAACAGGTTACTCAGAGAAACTGTGGTTGCCCCATCCCTGTAAGTGTTCAAGGCCATGTTGGACAGGACTTTGAGCAACGTGGACCAGTGGAAAGCACCCCTGCCCATGGCAGGGGTGTTAGAACCAGATGATCTTAAGGTCCTTTCCAACCCAAACTGTTCTATGATCTATTGAATAAACTTGCATCAGAAAGTCATAAGGCTTTTAGCGATTTCATGGTCTGAAGGACAAAGGCAAACAAATCAGCTTTTGACTTCTGTTTGTCCTTCACTAGAACACATTAGTTCTTATCTAATGGTTAAAAACCTGACACGTTAAAGTCATGTCCACAGTAAAGACTACTTGATTCTCTGTGTACTTTATTGATGCTGTACTGTGATTTTTAGTTACCTTAGAAGTTTAATTCTGATTGTTGGCTCAGTTATAGCAGCTTATAGAACTTCTCTTCTGTAGATATCTTTAAGCATTACTGTGACTCAGTTGGTGAGGACCTTCAGCCTTAATGCATTTAAGGGACAAATTTAAGTTCAGTTTCATTTTCAAAATCAGGAAGCTCAGAAGTTGTCTTTATTGGAAATACAATGACAGGCAAAAGAATTTAAAAAAAAAAAAAAATCAACGAATACTGGAGCTTATCAAATGAGACATTTTGGTGCACACACACACACACACAGAGAAATAAAATCACACCCAGTAATGAATACATTTTTCTCTTGAAAAGTTTATGTTTGGGAGGGCAGAGGGGTGTGGGGAAAAAATGACCAAAACTTGAGGAAGAGCATTTTAATTTATTCTTTTTCTTGTTGTACCATCTTGTTGTACCATCTTAAAAACCTTATGTTCCTCTACCTGGCTGAAGGCAGACTCCGATTACTTGCCTATTTTGGCATATACAGAAAATTTGAGATTGAGAGTCGATATACAGAGACAGACCTAGGACTCATCTCTCCATTCTTTTCTCTCTGTGGTGATCCCACACAGACATCTGTGGGAGAAAGAACATAAGAGGGACTTTTCAGTACTATTCACGCTATGTTTTTTGGCACTCAGCTAAACCAGGACTTCCTAAGGTAGAAATTATATCTTATTCTTGACAGCACTATCCTTCAAGGTTACATTTAATCTCTTTTGAAGCCCACTTTTAGATTTGGCTTCCACAACATTAAGTTCCAGAATTTAAATTTTATACTTTATAGAAAAAATGCCAGAATAATTGCAGTTATTGCAATTTGCTGGAAAGGGAACTGTATATATATATACACTGAACAGTATATATACTGAACTCCAGGGATTTTTCTAGGAAGGATCAATCAGGACAGTCTTCTAGTATTTCTTCAAATCAAAATCATCTTCAGCAGCATCATAGATATACCACTAATACAAAAAACTGAGTGCAAGACAGCCCCTCTTTTAGCTGTATAATACAATCACTACATTCAACAAAAAGCATGCTGGCAATATTACATAGAGAAGCAAAGCAGGGTGGATTTGCAGAAACATTATATGAACAGGGACAAAATATTTAGACTACCCGGTGAAAGGGGCTGTATTTGAGCTCTTTCTCAGGGCTCAGCTAGAGACTGGAGTAGAACAGCTTCTTGAATATCTGTACAGATGCTACCTAACAAAACATGAGAAAAGAAAGCCATTTATGCTGACTGAGGACACCTCTGTGTCTGGGTTTCTTTAAAGTCAAGACTGAAGTTTAGCTTCCTGGTAATTATTACATATTACAGTACACCTGTTTGCAGGTGGATGTCAACTGTTTTTTGAGTGCTCACAGAACTCTCTCCATGTTTCCGTTACAAGCATACACTTGCTGCAGAGTGATCCCCAACTCTAACCCCAAAAGCTGCACTTTCAATCTAAATTCCTTTTTAAAAAAATCCATAAGATCAAAAATAGTAAGTGCTTTTAAGAGAGAATTAAATACAAGCACCACAGGCTTAAAACAACTTAAGGGGAAATAAGGAAAAGTTAGCTCATAACAATACCAGACCTCTTTCTCAGTTTCACCTTTCATTGTAAGTCACTATTTACACAATTAGGATGTTCTTGTCAGACTCATTTAATCCATAATATTTTGACCTTTATATTACTCATGCATCCACAACAGAGGTCAGAAAGATAACTGCTTTCTCAGTTAAGTATAGGGTTGGCATCTAACAGCATAAACATACTTTAATCATGCCCTCAAGAAAGGATAAAAAGGTGCTACAGTACATTGTGCCAGATGTTAAGTTGAAATCTTAACTGTTTACCTTTAGCGGAAAACATAATTTTAGAATTCCTTCTACTACAGGAAAAACTACAGTTTTTCAAATGTACTACCTATCCAGTAAAACTGAAGGTTTAGGAACTCGCAATAAGGAAAGGGAAGAAAATAAGCTTTAACCTGGTGGTTGGCAGTTGGTTGGTTCTCAGTTTCTACCACAAATGTTGCCTTCAGGAAACCAAGAAGTTATGTAGGACTAAATTGAAAGCTTCACGTTACTAATAAAAGTGCAGATATTAAAGCTCTCTTCCATTAAAATTCACAGGTTAGCTATTATTGCTTAAAGGTAATGGTCGTAACATCAGCTAGGAAAACAAAAGATTTAATTTTGTGAAATGTGATATAATTGCAATATAAAACAATAGAGGAATAGATAATGCATTTAGTTTTCACAGGTGAAGACTTCAATAAATCATCTTGAACTTACCACAGATGAGTCATCTATCTACTATTCAAATGAGTCTATGATCTAGTGAAACTGGGGAGTTGCAAGAGCAATCAACATTTGAGATGGTGTCTCAGATGAGGTAGTAAGCTCAGAAGAGGTAGCAAGAAAACACAGAGAAATCTGAACACTAATGCTTAAGACAATAACCTCTTAATCAAAGAATTAAAGAGACAGCTTCCAAGGCTGTTTCTTGTAAGCATGTCCTAAAGAGGGTTTGCCATGATACAGAGCATATTTTTCAGAAGCTGAGATGACACAGCCAGCCCTCAGCTCCCCAAAGGCAGCAGCCCCCTGCTTGTTTCTTGGCTTATGCTACCAAAGCAAGGGATGTTACTTGCACTTCTCTCCTTCTTTCTCTCTTTTTCTAACATACCCTGGGGATGTCAGAAGAATCGAGGACCAATAGGGCTATTAAAGAGAGGGGGAAGGGGAGGGGGAAAGATTAATACCAAGTTTAAGGTCAAAAACTGGTAACAGTCTTCAATTAAGCTTAAAGACTTTGGATAGAGGCAAATGCAGAGCAGAAATACTTAAGAAATCTTTTCCATCTGCTTAGTCTCTGGACAACACAGAGATGGTAGAGCATAAAGAAGAGGAAAGATACTTGTGCTGCATGTGCCACAGGAAAAGCTAGGTTGAAGCAGCACACCAGCACCTATAGCTCACTAGCAGACTAGGTGAAATACCAGTTTCCTTGTAGGCATCAGGTGAAAGACAGAAGCATGGCCATGATTTTCACTAAGTACCAGTAAAGCACTTACTGTCCTCATGAGCTTCTCACATGGAAGCAAAGACAGTGGTCATATGTACACAGAACCTATATCTGTCAGGATATCACATATGGAGATTTATGTGGATTGCACTAGTGGTGAATTTGGTTCTCTGACTACAGCATTTGCAGTTAGGTTGTCTTTAAAGCTGCAGGCTTTTCATGTTGAAGCAATTCTTAAGTACTCTAATGCAAAGTGTAATCACACATAGATTTTTCCATTAAAACTACAAAAGTCTTAAATACCTTGGGGGCGCTGGCCTCAATTAGTCCCTATTCTTCCGTTCTTTTTTCTCTCTGTACCACTGTGCCATCCCTTGGCGTAGGAGGAAAGGAAGACTGTCTGCTTAAGCCAAAAGCACAATCTTCTATTACATGAGTCCGGTTAAAGCAGAAGTAGATAAATTGCTTTGTGTACAACAGGGAGAAAAATTATGCTGGTTTCTGCTTCTGTTCATTTTTCAAATTACAGTGTGGGAAAACTGAACATAGAGATATCATGATTTTGGAAGTTTGCCTTGAGTCTATTTTACTGTGGCTACATTTTTGATCATTGGTTTTGCTTGTTTTTTTTTTAGCCTAACAGAAGTCCTAAAGTTCTTTGAAGGAGATTGTACAAAATTGCAAGGAGAAGCTATGATCCCTGAACTCAGCCTTTCCATTGTCATCTGTTGAATAGGTGAGCTTCGTTTTTGCGCTACAGTATTCGGTAGCATTGATCAGTTTTGCCATTGACACCAGGTTAACACTTTTACAGAGAAAAGGAAAGCAAATTTTAGTGAGCACCAGTAGGTAAATTTTCTGCTTTCATCTCTTTTCCAGGAAGCAGCACCTAAAAGCAAAACTTACTAGACAGAGGGTATGTGTTCCATTCAGCTGAATGGCCAGACCCTGGTCTGTTTTTCTAAGCATTTCATTTTACCTGCTCAGCCCTTGCTACCCATTTCAGTACATTCAGTTTCCTACTTGTCTTGCATAATTTGAAGTCCTGCTCAGGGAAATATATGGGTGGAGACACCATATAAAACACAGAGATTAAAATGATATCCAGCCTACAACATATTTATCTTCAGGCACCTCTCCAAGAAAGTCTCTGAAGAAAGACGGCTGAGTGGAATGATTAAAGCAATGAACCAAGAGGAGTCAATGAAGCCGAGTTTAAAGAACATGAGTTGGAGCTGTATTCTAGAATCTAATCAGTTAGGTTATTCTTCCAATTTTTGTTCTGCCTCTAAGCTTTACCTTTTCCAGTGAGGAAAAAACACAGCCAATTTCCAGCCTATGAAGAAGCATCTAATTTTCCTGTAACACAAGTCCTACCATTGTCAACTTGTACTGTGCCTGAGTCATCTGAGGATGACAACCACATATTTTTTCACAACTACTTGAAGTAATCTACCTCCTGAAAACCCATTTGCCAAGTGCCTTACGAAATACATTTCCTTAGTGATCTTTGGAAAGGCTATTTCTACACACAATACCTTTATTCTGAGCAAAACATTAATCTACCAGCACTAGTATATAGGGAAAAAATGGTACTCCATCTTAAGTTCTAAAAGGTTTTTTTAATTTCCAAGTCAAAATTTTATCAGAAGACAAGGCACTAGCACAAGATTCAGCAGATGCATTTGTGACTCTCCACAGCATTTGTGGCCTTGGTCAGGTCACTGACCTCTTTCTGTCTAGCTTTTCCAGCCCTTACCTTCTGCCTTTTTTATGTGGATGTAGAGGCAGGAACTCTCCCTCTACGGCACTTGGCAGAGTCTCAGTAAAGCCTCTAGCAGCTATTGTTCCGTAAAGTAGACCAGACCTGAACCTACATGTACTATACCACATCACATGAAACCATCACTGCTACTGTCTTCAGGCCGACTCTCAGTGTATTTGACATACTGAAGTGTTAGACCAAAGAAAAATAAAAGAAAAAACTCCACTGTCTTGCTTAAGATGAAGGCAGTGCCATAGATTCTGATAAGCCCTTCCATGTTCAATAAAGAAGTTGTAGGATATTTGCTGTCCAGGCATGCAGGTAAAATTAATCTTACATCAGAAGGTCCTACAGCAGAAAAGCTTCAGTACTGTAGTGATGGGAAAGAGACAGCAGGGAGAATTATCTGTTCTGCTTGGCATGGGGGAGCCGACAGTGCTGCGCTGGTATCAGCAGGTTCTCCAGTTATGTAAGTCCAGCTGCAACTCTGGCTCTTGCCAACTGACACAGTTACAGCAGTGCTTTAGCGCATCCACCTCAACAATCTCACAGCAGCCAGATTACTTTGATATTTCTCTTTCCTGGAAGGAAGAGCTCAGGATGGATGGATATTTCATCATGGCCAGGAGACAAAAAAGCACCGACCAGATGCCAACTGGCAAACACCAAAGCACCCACAGTGCCCAGGAGCCCCATGCAGTGGGACCCCCCTGCTGTGCAAACAGAAGAGTATTGCTCCAAAGGGCAAACTGGAAGTGTATACAAAGAAAAGCAGAGGATGTAGTAACACTGAAGGACTTTTTTATTTCAACGTATTTACTATGGGGGGGCTTGAGATTGTTTTATACAAAATAATTAAGTCTTTTTAGTGGAAGAGCAAAACTGAATCTGCCAAGGGGAATAACAGAAGCTGTAGAAGCAATACATTTTTCAGCTGGGGTAGTCAAAACTCATTTCATTGTAGAGTACAAGTTCAGTTCAGTTAGATCTAGTCTGATGACAAACCCTACAACTGCTTTTGTATAAGTGTTGCATTATATAATTGACGAGATTAAGAAGGGCATAGCCATGGCCAGTGAGCAGCCACTGCTGCCATGGAGCCACTTGTGCTGAGGCCCATCCCACCAGTAGCTTGCAAGGAGGCGCGTGCCATACTGCTCCCCTCTCCCAGTGACCAGGCCACCCGTTAACATTTCCTAAAGGTTTTTAACTTGCATAGCTTCAGCTATGAGAAGTTTGTAACATTTATGATTACTGCAATAGTTGGAGTTTGATATCTTTTACATAATCCTTCCATGACATTCTCCTTTGTTGGCTATAACCCACTTATATATATTAATACATATAAATCTCCAAACTCACCTTTCTTAAAAGCTCATTTCTATGTTGGCAAAGGCCTCAGCTCAGCTGCTGGAGAAGCAAGAGGTCCCTAGTGGCACCTTATGACCATTTAGGTAGCCCCTCTGATCACTGCCCTGCCTCTTA
This sequence comes from Pezoporus wallicus, assembly GCF_028554395.1. Taxonomy (NCBI): domain Eukaryota; kingdom Metazoa; phylum Chordata; class Aves; order Psittaciformes; family Psittacidae; genus Pezoporus; species Pezoporus wallicus. The sequence continues at coordinate 912,968 of NW_026637685.1, forward strand.
CAGCCACATGAGAAAGACAAGATTGAATAGCCACAAAGATTGAAGTAATCCCTGTCAGGGTGGGCTGCACATTAGGAGATTTTAAATACTGTGAAAAGCTTGTGTTTCAAAGTGCCATCCGCCACGTGTTTTCGTAAGCACTGCAGCCATTAATTTCTGCTGCCACGGTAGGGAAACTTTTATTAACAAGTGCTGTTATGAACCACTCAAAAACTTAAGTTCAGCTAGATTTTTCCTGCTATTCATAGCAGGTCATACTCAGAGAGACCCATGTAGACCTTTACTAGAAGAAAGCTCTGCTATCCCAGCATAAGTAAATCTACTTTAACAACAAACATATAGGTAACCCAGACAGTATCAACCAGTCTGATCTATGCTGCTTGTGTGGATGGAGTGACCCACTAGGGAAGTGGAGTTTTACCATATGACTCAGAAGGTGATTAAATAAATCTCACACACACCCAGATTGCAGGAATTATGCCCCAGTCTATGCAAAAGCTCAAAAGGCCTCATTTCGGGAGCAGGACCATTAAGCAGACTTGCATGTACTATCATGTTTTTCTTGAAGGCAACAGCAAGTGGGAAGGAAGTTGGAAGGAACAGGACTTCACAATCTACTTGATAAAAACAGAACTGATTTTCTCCAAAACACTGAGACAAAGTTGCATTCCTAAACTGGAGCAAATCTACCAAAATTTGAGCTGAACAGCCCCTGGAAGTATCCAAACCATCAGCACCATGCATAGAGCTTTTAGTGCAGCCACTGGGCCAGACCCTCCTCTCCAGTGTGTGTGTAGCAAGGTAGTCAGAAGGAACTGACATCTCTACATCAACAACTTCAAATCCACAAACAGACCCTCTGGGCTTTATGCTGAAATACTTGAACCTTGCAGCTACCTTCCTTGGACAAAAGCTCTTCCCCACATGGGCCTAGACCAGCATAGCATGGTGGAGCTCTATCCCTTGGCCCCTTGTCACCTTCCTCCATCATAGCAGTGGTGTCACCCCAGCTGGACCCCCTTCTGCAAGTGTACCTACTACCTATGGCAAGTAGTCTTTCAACATTTACAATTCATATTCATGATTATTTCAAGTGCCACACAGGAACATGACACTAAAAAAACCACCAGCTCCTTCTTGTGTTTTCTACTTAGCTTTTTCTCATCGTCAGGAGATTTATGAATTTAATCTCCATTTTATAGAACTTGACAATTTTAACAGCTAGAAGAAGAAAATGCTAAATTGTTTTTATTGCTGTTAGATGTTCAAAGACATCCTGCTACATACTGACATTTACATTTCACATTAAAAGTGAAATACATTGGGAATGTGCAAGTATTTGTTTTAATTTGACCCATCTGTTGAATGAAAAACAAAGAGGACTTCTAAATCACTATATATAAATTCAGCAATTTGTAACCAATCTATATATTCATTTCTTCTGAGTCAAAACTTCCCTAAAGCATCACTCTTATGAAATCTCCAAATTAAATTGCTTCGCATTGTTCTTAAGGATGCAGGCCACAGTTTCTTCCTCCTCAGTTTATTATTTCCCAACCCAAGTAAATTAGCAAGACTTGTATTAAAAATCTTGCCACTGAAATGATTTTGAAGAATTCACGGAAGTATCTACTCGCTCCAGAAAGCTAGAGCACAGAGGAAGTGTCACATATTGACAGCAAATTCCCTTAAGATAAAGCACAAGCCAATTGCCTTCACTTAGCTTTTAACACTCCTGCAAGCAGCACTAGGTCAGCCCTATTCCATGCTAAACCATCACCAAGCAAGAATAATAATCAAGAAGGGGAAGAAAAGCTAAGGAAATTTACCTTCACCTCTCAGCCTGGCTAGAGCTTGCTACAGGATTGGGATCATAGACTGAGCTTTAATGCAGATCTGGATGATAATTTTACAAGGGGAGAGAGATCCAGACATTTAAGGATCCTGCAGCAGCACTTAGAGCAGAGCCTTATCTCTTTTTTCACTTTGTGCAACATGCTGTATTTAGCATTTGCTGCTAAGCCTCTACCCCAGAAATCAGTACTTTCAGTACAGGATAAGGAAAAGCTCTGTACAGCTTGGAGCATCACATGTCCCATTTGAAACCTTTGTCAATAGCAACTCCACCTTTTCCCCAAATCTTTAAGTCATATGCCTTGTCTGTATGACAAGTGTTCATCATGTTCCCAGCTCTAGCACAGGTGGAGCAGAAAAGGAGCTAGGTGCAACCTGAGCTCATTAGCCTGCAGCTTCATGTCACAGCCATGCATGAAAAAGCAAGACTAGACAAGGAACCAGAGAATGCTCGAAATAGAAGTCTTAAAATATCTACATAAAGCTAGAAGTGGACAGACCCACAAGTTTCAATTCTGCCTCTGCAATATCAAGCAGAACACTAAAAAAGCATCACTGAAATACTAGGTCTACTCTGCATTCACACTCTAGGTAGTTCATTTATTATATCCAATATCTTATTAAGCAACCCAACAAAACAGGAACTAGCAGTAATGCAGCCAGGGCATGATTAAGGGTGCTTCTAAAAGCATCAACAAATGTGGAGACTGCATGGATCACAGCCCAGAAAGATTCAAGTTGGTGAAATGACAGCTTGATTAGTTTTTGCCTGACAAATGTGGCAAGAGAGATCAGAATCAAACATAATTCCAAGGCCTTCAAATAAAACCAGGAAAAAAAAATATTCGAAGAGGGCAACAGCAATTTGCAAGACCAAATCAATTCTCCAGCCCAGCTTTCTTAATGCCTGGATGCAACACATCCACAGCCACAATTGCTGAGACTATGTAAGTACCCTCCAGGGAGCATCCTGAATTAACAGCGACATGCCCTGTGGGTGGGACAAACTTCAGATCTTGCAAGACACTCTTCCCTCCTATCAAGAGACTACTAAGTCTCTTGATATGCAACAATACTTTACTAAGTATGCACGTATTTGTAATTTAATAGGAAAATGTACAAGTAGAGCTACTTTATATCCAGGCAACCATTGCCTATTACTACCTCAAAGATCAAGCAGCAACACCCTATTACCCATATTGCTGCATGTAGGCATGCAGGATAATCAAACAACATAAAGAGCAGAGAGCAAATTGAATTTTCCTACTTATTCCCTCCCACCTAACAGCAAAAAAAAAATGGGTCAAAAACACACAGGGAAATCAGTTTCTTAAAAACATATCATTGCAACCAAAGTATTTCTCTCCATCATTTTGCCTCAGTTTTAAAACATATATCCCCCATTTGGGGAAACGTGGTGAGCTAAAATGGAGGCTTCTGGGGTTCCCGCCCATGTGGAAAGGGGGCAGGGGAGGGGAGGCAGAGTAACACAAAGCTCTTACCCAGGAATAAAATTATCTGTCTCCTGGAGCTCTTGCCCTCCGAGCTCTCACTTTTTCTTAGGTACTGTTCCTGGTGTTTTAGTCCACCCTTCACAGCCACAGTTCCTTTCTTGTGGATCATCAGGGTCTTCATCATGCTGTGGCACATAAATGTGACAGATCCCAAAACTATGATGTACACAGCAAAGGCACTGAAGATGCTGGCCTGAAAGACAGACCACTTGGAGGAGAGGCTGGTACAGATGGTCATATTGTGTTTCAGATCAGGAAGGTGGTGCCTGGGCATAGGCTTGTCACAGGCAGTCATACCTTGGTAGCCCTCAATAGCTTCCAGGGGGTATTCTGTGCCCATGGCAAAGAGCAGAGGCAGAGCCACTATGACAGACATCCCCCAGACAAAAGCGATGAGCAGCTTCACCTTGCGGGGTCCAGAGACGGCCTTGAACTTAAAGGGGTGGCAGATAGCCACATACCTCTCAAAGCTGAGTGTGGCTACATGCAGCACAGTGGCATAACTGCAGGCTTCAAAGAGGAAGTAGTAGAGCTTGCAAGCCACATTGCCATTGGGAGTAGAAAAGGGGCTCCAGATGGCACTGAAGAACTCCATGGGCATACCCAGCAGGATGACCAGCAGATCAGAGCAGGCCAGGCTCACCATGTGGTCTGTGACCTCTTTCTGCAGGTAGCCCTTCTTCTGCAGGATCCTGGTGGCCTTGATGGTGATGCTGTTGCCCAGGATGCCCGCAACAAAGATGCAGACATACACGGAGGCCAAAGTGATCTTAATCCAAGGAGACACTTCAAACTCAGGGATGTGGCTGTGGTCAATGAGATCAGAACAGTCTAAAGAGGATGTCCGTCCTGCCATGAGAAGCCCCTTGGGGGGAATAGGAGAGAGAAAAAGCCTTCTGCCCAATCTGATGTTCAGATTCACAGCAAATGGATCCTTTCTTGCTTTGCCCCTCTCACTGCAATGCACAGGTTAAAGCAGTCAGGCAAAACAAACCTGTCTCAATTAGCCACACCTGTGGGTTTTGTTAGCAGCAGCCAATGAGTCAGTGAGCCAAGCATGAAAGTGTTTCAGATCTTACCTATTTCTATGGCAAACATCTCCTGCTCCTGTTGGATTTTTGTCCTTTCTCCACTAAGTGAAGCTGCTGTTCTCCAGCCCTCTGTGGTCTGAACTGCTCTTCTCTCAACATTTGCCTCTTCCTCTGCAAGCAAAGGCACCTTTTGGTCCCTGCCCCAGGAGGAGGAAGTCAGAGTTTCTGCGTGGTTATAGCTTCTCTGTTAACCATTAACCTAAATCTTGGCACAAGCCACCCATGTTTGAAATGCACTTCCTGTAATAAGAGCTCCTTCTCAGGGATAGATTAGGTTGGTGGGGTCAGGCTGAATATTAACTGGGCTTCAGACTTCCATATGCCAACGTGCTTCACTACTTTACCTTTCCTTTAATGAAGACCTCAGTATCTGTCACAGCATTATTTGCTACACAGCTTGTGCAAGCCACGGACTGATTTACATCATCAGGAGCTTCTGGTTTTCAGTTGCTGCTGCTGAACTGGTAGCTTCTTAAAATAACTGGTTAGACTTTAAAAAGACTTCTCATAAGTTATAAAATAAGATGAGCTCTAGATTTAGACACATCCATTGTCTCCCTTTAATTTTCTATCTTCTTGTGTTAGATAACAAAAAGAATAAAGTAAGTAATCCAGATCATGTTCGTGCTTTTAAGTAATCCAAAGTAGCAGGGGCTGAAAATGGACTTCCTGCTCCTGTCTCACCCGAGGGAGAATGAATTTAATGCACTCTTTAGTTTTAGTTTCAAACCATACCACTGAAGGCTCCCAAGGTAACCCCTGGAAACATTTAATTAGAAGGTGTGTATATGGATTAGGAAACCTTTACATTACACTGCAAAATGGCAGAACAGCTTTTGCAGCTATAATCAAGAGAGAGGCCATTACAGTGATCTGCTCCAATACCAAATCTAAGAACAGTGGGTTCACAAAGTGATTTCTATTAACTAGACAAGCACATGTGACACTTTCAGCTCATGATAAAAGAGAAACATTAGAAAGCTGTTACTAAGCAGTCTCCTCACATTCAGTGGTTATCACTGTACCTCAGCAGCCCAAGTATATAATGAACAAAAGATGCCCAAAACAGGATAATCAGCACCTGTTTCTACGCATTATTTATACATTCCAGTTTCAGAAGAATCACCTCAAACCTTGCACAACTTCAAGCCTGTAGTCCCAGTCATTTTTCCTTATGTTTGATAATTCACATTTGTTCTGCTCAGACAAGCTTTGTATTATTACCCAATTTCTTTCACTTAATTTTACTTTATAAAAGTGTGAACAAAGATTACATATGCATGACTGAATTGTGGAAATGAAGCTAATTAAAATTTGCTGCTTACTATCCAAAGGGAAAAAGGGAGAGAGAGAGAGCGCAAAAGAGAAAGAAGGCCCAATAGGATTAGATTTCCCCCCTTTTTCCACACCAATTATAAAATGCAGAACACAATTTTGCAGTTTTCAATATTATCTTTAGAATATACACGAAGTTTATTAACTTTCTAATAAAGAGCTGATGCCACAAAGGGGATAGGAGGGAAAGAGGTAATTGTGGTTACTCATAGACTGAGACCACTAGAAAAAAATTTTACGTAAGTTACTGGACTACATAAACCAGCAGTGAATATTCCAGAGATACATATAAAATCCCTATCATGGATGATTATAAAAAAAATATATATCTTCCTGGAGGGAAACATTTCTTCTCAACTAAATGGGGAAGAAATTGTTGATGCCCCATCCCTGTAAGGATCCAAGGACAGACTGGACAGGGCTTTGAGAAACCTGGCCTAATGGAAGATGTCCATACCCGTGGCAGTGGAATTGCAACTAGATGACCTTTAAGCTCCTTTCCAACTCAAACCATTCTATGATTCTGTGATAAATGCACTTCATGTGCCTTTGTGGCAGGGAGGGGGAGAGCTCATAGTCTTTACCCTGGTGGATGTTACCAGTTTATAAACTTACAGTTTGTGTTACAGTCTAATTTTAGGGATTTTGTTAAGTTTTACTCAATATCTCGTAGCAGTGAGTACCACAAATTAATTTTTGTGTTGTTCCCTTTCCCTTAGCTGTTTTGAAAGTGAATATTGCTTGTGCGATTGTACCTGGGAGAACAATGCAGGGAGCCCCTCTAGATCCAATTTGTGGCCATTTTGCACCATGACTTCACCCCCCAGTACTGAAGAGAAGTCACAGAATCATAGAATCATAGAACAGTTAGGGTTGGAAAGGACCTGAAGATCATCTAGCTCCAAACCCCCTGCCATGGGCAGGGACACTTCCCACTAAACCATGTCACCTAAGGCTCTGTCCAACCTGGCCTTAAACACCGCCAGGGATGGAGCACTCACAACTTCCCTGGGCAACCCATTCCAGTGCCTCACCACCCTTACAGTAAAGAACTTCTTCCTTATATCCAATCTAAACTTCCCCTGCTTAAGTTTTAACCTGTTACCCCTTGTCCTATCACTACAGTCCCTAATGAAGAGTCCATCCCCAGCATTGCTATAGCCCCTTTCAGATACTGGAAGGCTGCTATGAGGTCTCCACGCAGCCTTCTCTTCTCCAGGTTGAACAGCTCCAACTTTCTCAGCCTATCTTCATACGGGAAGTGCTCCAGTCCCCTGATCATCCTCGTGGCCCTCCTCTGAAGTTGTTCCAACAGTTCCATGTCCTTTTTATGTTGAGGACACCAGAACTGTACACAGTGCTCCAAGCGAAGTCTCACGAGAGCAGAGCAGAGGGGCAGGATCCTGCTGGTCACGCTCCTTTTGATGCAGCCCAGGATACGGTTGGTTTTCTGGCCTGTGAGCGCACACTGAAGCTGGCTCAGGCTCATTTTCTCATTGACCAACACCCCCAAGTCCTTCTCCACAGGGCTGCTCTGAATCTCTTCTCTGCCCAACCTGTAGCTGTTGGGATTGCTCCGACCCAGGTGTAGGACCTTGCACTTGGCATGGTTAAACTTCATAAGGTTGGCATCAGCCCACCTCACAAGTGTGTCAAGGTCCCTCTGGATGGCATTCCTTCCCTCCACGGTATCAACCAAACCACACAGCTTGGTGTCATCAGCAAATTTGCTAAGGGCGCACTCAATCCCACTGTCCATGTCACTGACAAAGACGTTGAACATGACCGGTCCCAACACTGATCCCTGAGGGACACCACTCGTTACTGGTCTCCAGCTGGACATTGAGCCATTGACCACAACTCTTTGAGTGCGGCCATCCAGCCAGTTCTTTACCCACCGAGTTGTCCATCCATCAAATTGATGTCTCTTCAATTTAGAGACAAGGATGTTGTGTGGGACAGTATTGAATGCTTTGCACAAGTCCAGGTAGATGATATCAACTGCTCTCCCCCGTCCATCAGTTCTGTAGCCCCATCATAGAAGGCCACCAAATTGGTCAGGCAGGATTTCCCCTTAGTGAAGCCATGCTGGCTGTCACCAAGCACCTTGTTGTTTTTCATGTGCCTTAGCATGCCTTCCAGGAGAATCTGCTCCAAGATTTTGCCAGGCACAGAGGTGAGACTGACTGCTCTGTAATTCCCTGGGTCATCCATTTTCCCCTTCTTGAAAATGGGGGTTATATTTCCCTTTTTCCAGTCATCAGGAACTTCACCTGACTTTTCATGATTTCTCAAATATGATGGCCAGTGGCTTAGCAACTTCATTCACCAGCTCCTTCAGGACCTGCAGATGGATTTCATCAGGTCCCATGGACTTGTGTATGTTCAGGTTCTTAAGATGGTCACGAACCAGATCGTCTCCTACAGTGGGCCTAGGGTCTTCATTCTCACAGTCCCTGCATCTACCTTCCAAGTCAAGAGCACTAAGGATAGAGATCACTGTCTCTCTTTCTAAAATCAGCACGCACAGATGCAACATATTGCCAATCACTTGCTAGCCACTTTCTAAGAAAACAGAGCATCCTGAAGATGCAGATTAATTACATGGGCACAGCTGGCTCTGCGTGCCAGTGCTCAGCCACAGTCATGATGACCTGAACACTTGTAGACATGCAGTTGCTGGTAAAAGATGACAAGTGGTGGTAGGCAGAGAAATGGTGAGAAGGAGCATGGATTGTTGTCACTGTAGTATATAAGGTGATTTTTACTTTCAGAGATAATAAAGCAGCTATGATCACCCACCACAGTCTGTTACCCAACAGAGTCTACAAGGTTTCCTGAAGGGCTTTGTGCTTTCTTGTCTACTCCCTGGATAACACCTTAATGAGAGGCCTGTTGGGACAGAAGAAAGCAGAGCTTTATCATACATCCTTTAGCCATTTCACAAAGCTCACCTTCTGCACACACCTTGTGCAGTGAACCATCTAGCACCCCACCATGCCTGTGTACCACTGTCTGAGCTGAAGGCCAGGAGGGTCTGCGAGGCACTCAGTCCTTGGCCAACTGCCATCTCATCAGAAGCCATGTCCCCCAGACTCCTGATGAGGCTGGCCCCCAGAACTGGCAGTTAGCACAAGTTGTAGCTGGAATGAGTCTTGGAAGAACAAACACATTTGACAGATGCTGTTGCATTTTAGGTAAATAGACTGTAGATTAACCTTTTCCAGTGTGCAGAGGTACTGTATGGTTGCTGTCTTACAAATGCAGTCTCTTCCCCAGCTGTGTAGTGCTGGCACATGAATTGGCTTGGGGTGCCCAATCTGCAGAATTGCTCGATGGTTATTTCTCAATTACCATACAGCACAGATGCCAGGGTGCCCTGATTGGCAGACAGGCATTGTCACACTTGCATTATCTCTGTAAAATTATTTCTCGATAACCGTGTTGTGAATATGCAAATCCACCCTAATTGGCTACGCTAATCACACTGCTCTGACTGGTTTCTGTTCTCAAACTGTTCAAGCTACTTGACAGGAACAAAGAAAATGCTTTGGTTTCTTGTTTCCTTTGGCTGAAAAACTTGAAAACTTAAATGAAAAAGGAGAGCTATCTCAAAAGCAAAGAAAATGAGGTTGTGAAAAGGATTAACTTTTTTTTTCAGATAAAAACACATTGACTTTTTTTCTTGCTAGTCTTTACCATTCTCCACCTCAACAAACCGCTTGTCCCTAGAATAGCTGTGATACCTTTGTCTTGCCAGTATTTGTTTAGAGAAAGTGAATCCTGGGCTTGTTCAATTCTCTTTGAAACACAAGGTAAACAAAATGAGATTGCTGTTCTGCAGAAGGCAGCTACTCTGATCTGCACAGGCAGAGGGAAAAGTGCTGTGGGAATAAAAGGGAGAAACAGCACAGACAAAAGTGAAGTGTCCAAATGATTTTAAATGTTTTAAGAAATCAATTCGCGTGAGACAGCTCATGTTGGCTTTTAAAAATATTTTTCATTAACATTTAAATAATTCAAGACTGCATCCAGATAACAAGGTTCCTTCCTGTTTTTTTTGGAATCTAAAAAGCCTCTTTACTGTTAAGATGCCTTTGTATTCTTCTGTACTTTTCTTCTTTTGAAGATTATGATGATAGTTAATAATACAAATAACTGCAAGTAATTTGTGAAATTTATTTCTTCTTAATTTCCCTAAGAGTTTGATTTTGGGCAACAGAGCCTAACAACCACCGTGCTGTTAACTGCTTTGCTCCTTTTCTTCTGGCAATATGAGAGACTGGGTTATGCAATCTGGGCAATGGATGTGCTGTGTAACCCACATATCCATAATGAATTCTAATTTAATTAGATTACCTCTAGAAAGGTGACATATGGAAAGCTGCCATCTTTTATTCAACGATGTGCAGTGTTACCTGCTGTAATGCCATCTTCCTGGAATATCATATTGTGAGTGTTTGCTTATCTGGCTGATAGAGAAGAGGGTTTCAAATGCATTTCCAGGATACATAGAATAAAGCGATCTCTGCTCCAAATCATTACCTCTAAATAAATAGATAAAAGCACTTCACTACTTCCCAGTTTGTTTTACAAATTGGCAAGCATCATGAAAAGAAGCTGGAGACAGTGAGACTAAATGGTTTATTCAAGATAGAGACAATCTGTGCAACATCTGAGCCTCCTCACTGATATTCTGGATTTCAGCTTTCTCACATGACCTGCAGCATAGAGACTACAGAGCACGAAATGCATTTACACATCTCCTCACTAGTTGCTCTGGTGGTTTTAACTGATGTTAATTCATAATAATTAAAACACATTTACACCATCAAAACACATAATTATTGTACTTAGTCATATCTGGAATTGTTGAATATGCCACCTGCTTTCTGATCACCTTAGTAAATTAAAGACATTAAAACTGTTCAAAGCCTTCACTCAATTGCAGTAAACCAAATGCACTAGGAGGTCTGTGGGTTGCTGTGATTAGGTGGAAGTGCACTTTGCCTGGCAAAAAAAGTGAAAGGGTTAATGTTCCACTCTTGGAGCAATGAAAGAGATGCACTTCTCTCTGTCCTTTGACATTTCAGTAGCTGTTAAGAGGCAAAAAAAAAGTCCCCAGATGTGGAGAAGCTGATTAGACAGGCTGGAAAAAGCAAGTAAAGCAGGTCCTGAAATAAGACAGTCCTTTTTGCATGCTTTGAGAATGAGGTACCAAAGGAAATGAGCTTATTTATGTACCAGGCCTGACAAACAAGCTATAACTTAAAACCAGAATGAGCACATACACTAAGCCCAGGTCTCAATAATCATAAGCCAATGGCATTGAACACATTTCCTGAAATACTCACTCAGAGTTCCTTTTGTCTGAAGCACAGTGGCACCGAAGTGTAACATCTGGTTCAAGAAACCGCTGTGAAACCCGGGGCATAATCCCAGGCACAATGAATCAAATCTCATTTTTCTCTGCGTAATTTCTAAACTGACTTATCCAAATAGATGTTAATGGCTTCAAAATACAATTCAAAGCTCCTGTTTAAGAGCATACTTAATTTGCTGCATTTTTAAACTGCCAAGTAAACTCTTCTATGCAGTGTACATTTCCAACCCAGCTTTTAATACAGGTTCATACCACTGGATGTTATGCCACTGCCTTAGAAAAAGCTTCAGATTTCATTCTCTGAATGCAGCCAGTTGCTTAAAGTTACAAGATAGAAATAACTGTAACAATGCCACTCACAACCTGAATTCTCCATAATTTTTGTTAGAAATTTGTGAAGTCAATTATCTATGGAAATGACCATCACATGCAAGCAAAGAAACCACTGCAGTTCAGAGTACATGCTCTTCTTTTGCTAACAAACCAACTGGGAATCTTCTGAAAAATGCTGATGGTTCACTCTTGGTCTTCTGAAAAATCTCTTTAAACTAAAATCAAGCTTTACTGTTGCAACGAGAAGCAAAAACAAAAAAATATTTCCTTGCTTTTTGCTTCTTTCTTGTGCTTGGCATCTCATCACCATCAGGACTTGCACTCATGTGCCCAGCTGAGCTGTTACAGAATCATTTTGCCTCTCTTCAGAACTCAGCTGATGGGGTTTAGCCTGAAGCAAGCTAATGGCAGCTTTTTGACCTGCTTCTGAGGAATCCTAGCAGTATGTCACCACAGCAAGGGCACTTCTGTCACCCTGGTTTTTTGAATTTACAGTATGTACCTGATGCCAAGACTCAAAATACCCAACTTCTCACTTTGAGGAACTTGTATTTCAACATTATGTAGTTCCTTCCCTTGCAGTAACTTCACAAATTCAGTTTTAAATAGCTTGTAAAAAAAGGCAGAATTCTTCACCTATTGTTCCAATGGTACAGCTACTTCGAGAGAAGAGCAGGACAATTAACATTACATAGTAATTTGTGGGTATACAGGATGCACATTTGGGTTTCTAAGTAAAACATGTAAAATCTGTCTGAGCTGAAACTTGGCCAGAAGGCAGGGCTTCAGTTCTTGTTCTCAGGAAAACACTAGGTGAATTTCAGGAGTTTTGGGTCCTGGATATGCCATCAACACAGGATCTATGAGGCACAGAATCTTTAGTTACTGTCCAGCTGAATCACCAGACTCCAATTACTCACTCAAGGTTTTCTCATCCCTGCTGTCTTCATGCTGGTGCATATCATTAGGAATTCTTGTGGCAGGTGCTCTGGGCTGCTGCATATGAGGCTGCTCCTTCACCCCAGCACACAATAGCCAGGGAAAACTGAGAATACTTTGGAGGACAATCTGTGCTGGAGAGCCTTGAATCACAGCCTGAAGAGATGGTGTGGAGATCTGGAGCAGACCTGGTAGGAAACACTGCCTGGTGAGTGACAAGCAGTTAAGGTTCATCAAAGCTCACTGCTTCCTGTCTGAGCCCTGTGAGCAGAGTGAAACTGCTCCCCACTAGTCCCCAGCAGCTCCACATGCCTCCCTCCCTCCGATTATACTGGGCCATGAATTCAGTCTGTGGCAGTGGCATGCTTGCCCACCAGCTCTCTATTAACTCATGACAGGACTGCATTTTCTCTTCATTTTAGATTTTGCAGAGGCAAATACTAACAGTGTAATGGGAGGACTTGGCAATTTAGTACTATATTGGTAAATGTAAGTCAAGCAAAGAAAATCTAAAACAAACAAATGTGAAAGTGAGCTGATCTAGATTTAGATCACACACTTTACCTTGGAGTTAATGTTTGTGTTGCTTGTAATGCTTTTTGCTGAAGTGCCCGTACGGGGGGGGAGGGTCAGGGAGGGGAAAGGTCCTCATTTGCTTTGAGCATGCAGTTAGGCTTACTGTATCTGTGCAACTTCCTTTATTTCTGAAATTCTTGGATTAAACATAGGAAATTCTGGTCACTGTCTTACACATCCAAATCCTGAAATTGAATATGGAAGTAAATAAGAAATGGGATCCCAAACTGTTTTTTCAATAGTGCTTTCACCTGTGTTCATGTGGTACCATATTCTGTCCAAGTGGTTGTTAAAGTACAGACCGGACTACCTATCAGTACATATATGATCAATAAATTGTTATGACTACCCATACTGGGTAAGTAGAGCTCTTCTGTTTTGGAAAAATACAGAAACTCCTTTGTCTGGAACAAACCGACAGCTATTATTTTATTTTTGAAGCATGAATTATATAAAGTACATGTGAAAATATTTTAGTTATCACTTTTTTCTCTTTGCTCTCTGAATTTCTAATTCTCTCCCCCTCATTCCCTCCCTTCTTGCTAATAGTTTCTCTTTGTTCCATGGCATACTCTTCCTACTAAGAAAATGTGTGCTTTAAACAACTGTAAATGCTAACTTGCTGCCACAGCGCCCATTCTGACATCTGACACTGTCACCCCAGGATTGGCTCATGTCTGTGAAGATCTTCCTCAGTGGAACCAAGACCTGATTGATGCCATTCTAAAGAAGACATGTAAAATATGCCTGCAGCCCCAGGAATACCTACTTCTCTCTTGACAAAAAGGGCTCCTAGCACAAACAGCTGTAATATCTATGGTGTAGAGACAGCATGTAAAGGGAAGTGAGACAAATACAATTTTTGTATACGTATCAGCTGATATATACCATGTTTTGTGAATATTACTTTGATTACCCAGGTGTTGGGTGACTTTTCTTTGTTATTGTAGCTTCCAGTTTTAACTTTTCTTTGACTTAAGAGCTATCAGGAAGAATCATTGCACAGAGAAAAGTGCTAGCAATACAGGCTGCTCAAGATTCAACAGCTTTACAGGACATTCATTTACATAGATAGAAGACTTGGCTTTAGGCCAAAGAAACTAAGTCTTCCAGGATTGTCTTTGCCTGGTTTGCTCCTAAATAAACATTTGATAAGGAATAGATGTTATTTGGAGAAGCTGTCCTAGAAAGATCTCTCCAGATACTACCTCTAGATGCTACCTGGAAAGAAGGAACTGGAATTTGTTAAAATACAAAGTTTTATCTCAGACTGGTGTACTACCTACAGGAAGAAAAGGCTGGCTAGGAAGAAAGGAACTGCAAAACATCAATCAAAATCCTAAAAGGATGCTAAGTCAGGAAGGTCTCCTAGGAAATGCTTTGTGTGTAGGTGGTTGCAAGTTTTCATCATTCTTGAGTTTTGTCTACATGTAAATTAGGTTTAAAAATGCATTTGCAAAACCTGTTTGAGACATGTGTAGAAGTCTTCAAATGAATGATTGACTCACGGACTCTGCAGCTACAGTGCAACTCTAGAGGCTGCTCAGGACTTACAAGAATCTGCACACCAATTTTCAGCCAACTCCAAAAGAAACGTTTGGTAGAGTAACCATACCGAAGACTATGCTTAGAAAGGCAGAGCCAAAGACTGCTTTTTCACATAGAAAACCTGAAGTGGGTAGGGTAGTGCAGTTTCATGAACATTCTCTTCTCTTAGGTGAGGTATATGTACACGCAGTTTAGAAAAGGAAAGGAAATAAGAAGTGAGCAAATCAAAAGAGACAGGCTTGAGGCTTGGTGGATGCGAAAGAATAATTGTTATCTTTCATTTAGACCAGGCTCAACAGACTTGCAGTAAGAGACTCTTAGATGCTGAGATCTCTCTCCTGCTTTGGTCCTGAATGGCAGTCTTCTATTACCAGCACTGAGGTCAAGTATGACTGCAGGAGTTGTAGGAAGCCCCAGAAGGGAGGTTGCTACTCTAGAAGTTATGTAGTGCGGCAGTAAAAATAAATGTCAGTATTAAAAATATGTGCTTTATGTCTTTAACACCACTATGTAATGAATCCAGTGAGAAGGAGCTGAGGAAGCACTGAATGTGGTCAAAACAGCCATTTCCTTTTGTTAACTGAAAATACAAGCTCTTATATTTGCTCACTTTGCTGTTATTGACTGAGATAATATGCCTCCCACACTGAAACATTTTGGAATATGATATCAAACCTGTACCCTTTCTGTGATTGTGCTGTGTAAAGCACCATTGTTTCATTTCCACTTTGATTGCAACATTGCTCATAAAGACTGCTGTTTCCAAGGCATTGTGTCTCTTACTTCTAACCTTCTCAAACTGAGGTGAGGAACATCCTTCCCAGGGCACTCGGAATGTGTCCCTGAGAAATGGTTCTCCCCACAGTGCCTGCCAGAAACTGTAAGAAGCAACTCCCAAGAGCAGAGAGATTTCTCTCTCTCCCTGAGCAGGTGGCCATAAAGCACTCCCCCCTTTCTCCTGGGATGTGTTATGGGGTGGATAGAGGGTCAGCTCTGTTTTTAAATGCTGAGATAAATGGGGGCAAAAAAGCCCTACCACTGCAGTGCCATACTTACATGGCTGTATTATTTTTCATGGTGAATCTGGCTCAGCAAGTGCAAACTTGTGGGTTTCTCTTAAAAGCTCTCCTAATACAGCCATGAGCTGACCACGAGGGACAGCTCCATTCAATACCAGTTGGCACAGCTGAAGACACTACAGTCTTTGCAAGGCCTCTGTCTGAGAAAGGTTGCACCTCCTCCACAGCAAAGAGGTGCAACTGCATGAGATGGCAATGTTTATTTTGGTAGAGAGATTATAAAAAAACAGGTGGATAATTTTCAAATATTCTAACCTACTAAATTATTCCAATTATCCCAACTTTTGGGAAACAAGTTATTATGTATTTCTACAAATAGGAGAGCTCTAACAAGTCATTGCTCTATTTTTTCTTTTTTTTTTTCAGTCATAAGCATTTTGAGACCATTTATGTTTCTGCTATGTTACAAATTGTTTAATAATTGTTTTCAACAGGTTAAACTTCTAGTGAGTATAAGAAAATAATCCCAAGATACTGAGTTGAACAGTTCAGTGATTCTCTAACACATGATAATGCTGGAAAGCCTTATGGAACACAAAAGACAGGAATCCCATAGACCAAGGTTAGATATAACACAGGTGAAAAATTAAAATTACCCCTTAATCCTATAGCACCCATAGGAAAACAAAACTCTTGCACATAATTTTAAATCTGCAACATTAAAAAACCCCACAAACCTGCACTACAATGCCATGAGTTATGTTACTAGTCTACAGAAACACTAATTCCTTTTTATCTCCTATGAGATCCTTCCCATAAGGGTTTCTCTAAATTATACCTCCTGTCCTTCAATGTTGTGGATTAATAATGCCTCACTAATGAGGATTAAATAGCTCAAGAATTCTCCGATGTGTGCAAACAGCAACACTGTAAGGCAGGATTTGTATTCAGAACCAAGAACTTTGTTAGATGTTCAAAAACCTGGAATTCTGTTGCAGTACTTCTCCAGGCAAAATTTAACTGTCTTCAATGAAAGGTCTGCTTTTTCATTCTTAGGTTCATTACATTTAAATTAGAAGTCAACAGGCTAGTCGCATCCCATGGCAATCAGCCAGTGCCTCTGCAGTGAGTACATTAGCTTCTGTTTGGCTAAAATATCTATACCCTTCTTAACCTGAAGACCTCAAGAGATGAAAACACCAACATTTCTTTCTGTAGGTCCTTAAAAATGTCAGTACAGTTTCTCATTTGTACTTGTTTGATTTTTGTCTCCAGACACTGGTTCTTGTGATTCTAATTTAGATTAAACAGCCCATGAAAAAGTACTTATAGTCTATTCCAGTTCACCTATGTGTGGTCTTTCTGATTATTTCTTCTTTAAACAAAGGAGCTGCCTCTGACCCTGTAGTCATATTTGTTTGTTTTCTACATGGAATCCAGCTTTTTACATCTTTTACATCAGCAGTGACCAGACAAGTTCCGCGGTGTCATCAGCAGTCAACAGTCCAACACTGCGCACGGTCTGTCCTGCTCTGAATGACTGTTAAGCGGGATGGAGCCCTACATCATGGACCAGATGGACTCAGCAGCTTTATAGGGATTGGTCCATGCACTAAGGAATGATATCTGTGTATGTGTGTGTGTGTATATATATATATATATATATATATATATATATATATATATATGAGACAAGAGTGATGGTATATTGAAAAATGTGGGATGTGAGCATGACCTGAATGGTAAATTTCACAGGGGTTCACATCAAAAAGCATTACTGCATTTAGTCTCACCAGGATGGTATACCTAGGAGATAACTTCTCAGTCCTACTAGCTGTTCCTCAGCTTGTGCTTTTTCGTCTTCCTCCTTCTCCTTTCTGCTACAGTATGACATTGTCAACCTGCATTGAATTCCACATGATCTCCTAAAACATCTTTAAAATTGCTGTTTTCCAGGAAATTCTCTCTTCTGCAGATGTGACCTTTATAGCTTATTTTTTTGCATTGTTTGCTTGGGCTCAGATTATCGAATAATCCCTACAACAAACTGGGATACCCTACCCTCACCCTGAATACTGCCCCAAGCTTTACTTCCTGTATTTGCAGATGGATCATTGATGAAAATGTCCAGTAGTTTCAGATGTAGTTTGAAATACATTAAAGTTTTTGTGATTCCTGGAGGGGATTCCTGGCTCCAACCCTTGATTAGACCTAGCTGCTCAGCCTGTCACTGTCACATTTTCAGGTTTCCTGAACCAACCTCCCTAGAGCATTTTAAGAGTTCTGTAATAATTGCCAATGATATCTCATTTTTGAGATCTATCCATTAGCTCATTTTAAATGCATGTTTCACTAGAGCTGTGGAATGCAAAAATTTTCATCAGGAAAATACTACTGAAATCTACATAACCAACATTATCAATGCATTTATAATCTCATTCAACATCAGGTTTGCTGCATAAGCTATATTTTCCAGAAAAACTGTGCTGATTAGCATTTATTATATTTTTGTCCTTTGAATCTCTACCATTTAAATCCCTTATTAACTTTTCCATTATTTTTTCCAGGACTGACATCAGGCTAAGTGTACACTTTCTTACCCATGTCAAGTTTTTTTAAGCCTCTGGAATATGTTATTACATTAGCTATTTTACCCCACATTTCATGATTTTAAGCCAGAGATGCCCTTTTAAAAATCTTCTTTTCAGTTTTACAGAGTGCAAGACATCCAAGACTGCCGATTTTATCTTGGTTTAGTCTTCCTTCCATGATACCGACCAAAAAACTTAATTGAACGTGTCTGAATCATTGCAAACAATTTTGCTGTCTTCACCTGGAGGCAGCCTAACACTTCAATAGGGTGTGAAGGATTTGGCTGTGATTTCATTGGAATATTCTGTTGCATCACACGGCTGTATTTAATTTCTAAGCTCTTCTTTTCTCTATCTGCATAGTAAAGGACTATATAGCACAGTCCTACTGCAATCGGCTGCAATAATCCAACAGGTTTGGGTTCAACCCCAACTAAATTATGAAAGAAAAAACTCTTGAAATCAACTTTTCTGCTCCCCCCCCTTTCCTCACTATCCCTGAAGTAGCAGACAGAAGCCAGTATCTGGAAGAAATGAATCACTTCTCTTTGCAATTTTAGCAAACTGATGTATTAGCCTTGATGTAGGATTTCTGGTTCTTTGGGAGGTGTTATCTGTGGGGTTTTACTGGGTTTTGGTGAGAATGCTAACAGAGAAATGCAGGCCATGGATGTCAAATTTCTACTTTATGTTACTAAACTACTCCAAGTTTGACATATGGTAAATAAACATATACTGAGGTGTAAGTGTGTAACCTACTACCCAAGAACTGCAGTGACTGTGGGGAAGTATTCTTGTCTGTGTTCTGTTACTGTTTTATTTCTGCTCATAAGGACAGTTGTTTGCATTTACTGTGATAAAGGATTTAGATTTTTGGGTTCTGATGAAATAAATTTGCAGTCTTCATGCTGTAATTTCAGAGCACTTCATCATCAGGACAGATGTAGCAAAATACGTAATAAACTTGTTATCAGTTTTACCTTATCTAAATAGTGAATAGCTAACATAAGCATACTGCTAGGAAAAGCCTGGCTGTTTTTAAGGGTACAAAGGCTGTGTTTTCTGCACCAGTTTTGATCCTGAAGTACTCGAAGGACGGCATGCAAGTGTCTCCCGTTTATGAAAAAGAAGTTGTCAGTGTAAATCCTTAGGCAAAAATTGCAAAACTGGATTTCATGTCCAACAATAGATTTCCAAACAATATACTTTGTCCTATGGTCATGTTTCAGTGCTGAGTTATATAACTTATCCTACAGATGTCATTGCCCATTCTCAGATTACTGTGAACTTTAGACATTGATATAAACATTTTATTAAGTTGTTCTAATACACTGCTGCTATGATGAAGCTCTGGAAATAGAATGAAATAGGTTTGAATATTTGAGTCAGATGTTTCACAATGACCTCAGGAGTATCTCCATAGTAAAAATACTGTGAAAAACGAAACTGTCAAAAGCGTGACTTTACGGGGAAAAGAAAGACGTCATTGCATGGAAAGCTTAAACTCAAAAGTTTGTCAAGTAAGAACTGAAATCTGCTGCCACACTGGGAGTAGGGAACTGCATGACACAAGATTCTGGTCTCAGGGCAGCTCCCTGCATCACAGCTCCTGCCCTGCTGCCAAACATCAGTGAGAGGCAAGAACTAGAGGCAATCACTTGGGGGCAGAACTGCCCCTTGGACTCACTGTAGCAAGATACAGACCAAAAGCTGCTCTTGTGCAAGATTCACAACAAAGCCAGCTAGAGAAGGAAGAGTCTTCAGGCAATCCTGCTGCGTGAGCTTCTTGCTGCTAGGGCTACCTCCATGCTGTCACAACTTTCTTTTAACTGCCATGAAAGTTGACTCCACCTTTGGCTGCACCAACAACTTTTGAGATCCACAAAGATCCTGTTCCCCAGGCTACAGGTCTAGCTGGGGTTTTCCTGCCTCTACCCATAGTCAGGACTGGAGTGTTTTAGTTACATGGAATTACAACTAAAACCAACTGCATCCTCTGACTGATTCCAGTTAGCAAAGGACAGTAATAAGCACGTGTTTAAGTTTGGCTTACATTGGACTAGATACTTAGAATAAGGTAGCTATCTAAGCAGTAACTGAGCCATAGTCTTATAGATGGCTGAAAAACTGGCAGATCCATGACTAAACACTTTCTGAGGTACTCCACATTCCTTCCACCTCCATGAGTGAGTCTGTGCAATCTAAGGCATTGGGCTGCTTCTTGTAAGATCAAGGTAGAAGAAGAGGAAGGAAGAGCTATCACTGTCCTCTGGAGACATTTGGCTGGCCATGCTAATGCTGACAACTTTAATTACCCGTATCTTTTTTATCCCTCCCTCTCTTCCATACTACAGAAACCCTAGCCAACTCGATGGAGAAGCAAAAGCAGACTGGGAGTAGCAACACACAGCTGATTTTCCTTGAGGAGATGAAGAATAAGATTTACCTGTTAAACAGCAATATGACCTAAGTAAAAATATGCAGATTCAATTTAATAACCAGCTAGGAAAAATACGCACTCTCTGTACTTGAAATTGGATCCACACAGCCGCTGAAGAGTTTAGCAAATTGCCTCTTTCACATTTGTGTGCGTGCGTATCAGTGGTCAGCTCCATAGGCATTTGCTAAGACTACTGCTCATTTCAGACAGTTCTTGCCATTTCAGCTCTGGAAAAAAAAAATCTTACTTTTTGTACCTGTATGAAGTATTATTTAAAAGTCAAAGACTTCTGGTTACCGGGCAACCTATAAATAAAGGCTTTGGAAAAATAGCCTGGAAGGAGAGACTTACTGAGTATCAGTCTTCTTTCTATGTTGTAAATGAAGCTACCTCACGAGAGATGTCAAATATAAATGGGTCTTTCTACTCTGGGACTAGTTTATAGTTACAAGTACTAGCAAAACACAAAAAATATAAATACATTTATGTGAATAAATAAAGATGGTCAACTTTTCACTATCCTGCCCCAGCCTGTAACTTCACCGGAGCTGCAAAACAGCTTCAGGTCTTGTTGAAAGGCCTCATGTGTTTAATGAATTTGCCTACACTGGCTAAGAAAAGTTAGGGAAGTATATCTGAGAAACTGGTACAGCCATGACATTGCAATTTTCTCCATTTCAAGCTTCCACCCTGCATGGAAAGACTACCCTGACCCATCCTGTCAGGACCTCTGGCATCTGTCCAGCTAACAATTTGTTGAAAAAAACATTTTTATTTTAATTGCTCTTGTAATTCTGAGGCATAACCTGATGTGAGCTAGAGAACATTATGAGTGTTAGAGAAAGCAGAATGGAAAGCGCATGGTGAAATGCCAAACGCACTGCTTTGAACTGGGTGGTGAGCCCAGACAGGAAGGCTGCTCTTTCCTCTTGCCATTTCTTGCACGTGAAGAAACTCAGGCTATTCTCTGCAGACGCAGCAGCAGCACCCTCACAAGCAGCTGAGCACATCTAGCACACAGATGTCTGAATTGGTATTAATATTATTTCGGATGTACATTAGAGGAGCAGATGTATAATCTGGGACTACATCCAAATTGTCTTCTAAGGCAATAAGATAATCAGCAAGAGTTTCCTCCTTTTTACTGTTATTCACTCCTCCTCCTGTTCCTTAAAAACTAAAGCAAGGGGAAAAGAAGGAAATAAATGCAACAAAACCAACGCTGTTTTTTTAAAAAAACAAACCATACCCCAAACCCAGACTGAAGCAGGACAGCTGATGCAGGTCTCTGACATATAATCAAAGACTTGATTATCTCTGGAAGTAAAGTGGCTCTTGAAGTAAATAAACGTTTGAACCTGCTATATTGCAGAATGATCTTATTTAACTGAGGATCAGACCCCACTTAACAGCTAATGTCTGTAAAGAAGAGAAGGATCTTAAATGTGTTTAAATGTTTCCTTTCACAGTTCCCATCAACAGTTACCTCTCACCCTCCCACAGAGGTGTCTGTTCTCTCTCCGTTTTTGGCTGAGAGCACCATAGGAAGGCAGGTGTCAGACAGGACTTTGGGTTTGTACAGTTACATCCCATTGATATAAGTAGTGAAGCAGAAATAATAAGAGCTAGAGACACTGTTCACCTCCCTGGTAAAATTCAGCAATTCAGAGTAGGGTGGGATGCCAGTGATCCTGCATTGTTCTTGGATGCACACATTCTTATGGGAAGAACTGTAAAGCTGTTAAAGAAATTTTCACTTGTTTCTTTTGCATTATATAGACCGCCAGGTATAAGAGTAGGTAAATAGACTGGAAGGGGGGAAAAATACCTGCCTGGCTTAACCCCACCTGTAACAGTATTCTTCAGAATGTCTCAGAATAACAGAATAGATGATTAAAAATGGAAGCTTTTTCCTGCTACTTCATTTTTACTATACAAGCAGGAAGAACAAAAAAGGCTTTGCAGTGATGCAATCAAAATTCATTCTTCCTGGGGTTTGTTCTTTGAGGCCACCTACAGAAGCTGCTATGCTGGAAGATGCTAACAAGAAAGAGGACTATTGTAAGATTTGTTATAACAATGGCAAGTTCATCGATACAGATAGGAGAAACATCTGCTAGAGCTACTGTGTGTTATACAGTACTTCTACCCCTGTCAGGAAAATAGAACTACAGAATCTTGGGGTAATTAAAATAATATCAGACTCCATTTCTTCATCCCCCCAAAAACCAAAGCCCTGAACCCAAAGTTGTTTTTCCCCAGAAATGTCACATCCCAGAAACATCATAAAGGTTTTTTGATGGCTGAAAGCTCTGATACTGAATTCCTGATAGCTACAGAGTGCTGGCCTGGGTTCCAATATTGGTGAAAAGATGGGAAACAAGCAGATAACTCATGACAACTTGAAAGCTTAGCAGGAGAAAAAGCAAACTACAACAGGATTTCACAAATCACTAGGTCCACAGTGATAAAAATGCTCTACTTACTCACAGAGGACGAAATAAAGTTTTCCTAATCCTGAGTCACAGGCTGTGTTCTAGCTGGATGCACTGGTCAAATCCAGCAGATATAAAACAGTCGGGAAAGAAAAATAATCAACTTGGAAACAGCTGTAGATTACTGAAGTGACAAGATGAAAGTCCGCCGAGTATCATTTAGCCTTAAGAATGCACAGATGAATATAAAACCCCATGAACCTTATATTATTTAAAGTTACACCTCTAAACCTAATGACCTTTAGTAATATTTTTGCAGCTGAAATCAGAAATAAGACTCCAGTTAATTTTAGCAGATGGCCATAGGCAGACCATACAGCATAATTAGTCATCTGGAAGCTGGGAGGAAAAAAAGGAAAAAATATTCTATTATAATTATTTTAACTTTTCCTATGACAAAAAAGCACGTGCAGATTAAACAAGCATATCTCAAATATCATCAGGTACACTTCTTCACAGAGTTCAATAAAATTTCAACAGAATGCAGTTCAATGCCTACAATATAGTACTCTGCACCATGCAGTGCAGTAATTATGCACAATTAAAGCCTACTGTGCAATTTTGTTACCATAAAAGCTCACTGACTCACACCAATTGAAAAATCTAAAAGTACCTGCTACAAAATCACTTTCTACGATTAAATGCCAATTCACAATTTCACCTCTATCCAAAGTACATGTCCCAATTTGGTCTGATATTTTCACAGTTGCGTTTAAAGCTCAGGCTCTGAAAAAGTGGACAAGAATTAGCATTAAAATAGCTTAGAGAACACTTCCATGTTTCGTTTCTAGGAAATGCACTTCTCTTTCCACTCTCAGAAGCTTATAATAGGCACTGAATAATTAAGACCATCATGAAGCTTTGTAAAAAATCCTAGACATGCAGGAAAGCTGTGTTCACACTGTATAAGAATGAGCAGTGCGTATTCATTTATTTGTATGAAATCCACAGTGTTTAAGTGCATGCTTACGTTTGTTATTTGATGCCTGACAATTCGTTTAGCCCACACATTTACTTGGAATAATGGTACTGTGGAGGCCAGCAGAATATGGCTCCTTTGCAGAATACATTACAAAAAGTACCAAATTTAAGACTACTAAGGTTTAAATTGAAAGTACTGCTAAGAGTCAGAAATTTACACAGATTCCAAAACTTACTAAAAGGCACTGTGATGGGAGTTGGAAAGGGAGAAATCCCATGAGAATAACAGATACTATAGCCTCATTTAATAGATAGTGTCTTAGATCTCAAAGTGATGTATAGAAAGAGACATAATATATGCGCTTATATTTGTGGATGTCCAGCATGTCACAGAACAGTGTTCTTTTAACCCGTCTTTGAAGAAGGTGCTTTCCCACTGGCTTCAGTAAGATTGTAATTATATTCTTTGTACATTTTCACAACAGCAGTCCAAGTGATCATGCTCTTGCATGGATAAAAGCTCATAAAGGGTCAGTTACCAGTGATGATGAATGTTGTCAAATTTTTCACGCAAAAAAGATTCTTAGTTCTAAATTTACGCAAATAAATACTGCTAATAGTGCCAAGAACTGTGTTCTGATTTTGAGTAGAAAGCAAAAGAAGAATGAGCTAGAAAATCAGTGGAACAAAGATGATATACCAAGATCAAAATAGATTCTTGTAAAAATACAGTGGTTGTATTTAGCTATTTACCAATCCCTTTGGGGAAGCTATAAAAGTTTTTTGTTAGGCACCCATACAGATGAACTCAAAACAATTTGCTGCTTCTCCTGGTATGTCATCCTCAAGAGCCCTTGAGATAGTATGACACTATTCAGACCTCATCAACCTGATATTTGAAGAAATCCTGACCAGACACAGAAGATGAAATAATATCATATTATCTCCATCAACTTTAGCAACCCACATATAACCGGGTAAATGGATTCTTAATTCTGCTATTGTCCTCTCCCTGATGTGTATCCTTTTCCTTCTGTAAACTACTCTACCTACTGTTATCCCTTTTCTCAAACGAGAATCTGGCTCAGGCTGCTAAGCCTCTGTCTTTGCCAGCTGTGAGCCAGGAGAGCAGCTTTGAAAAGCAACAATTTAAAGCAGCCTGGCTCTCATGCAAACTTGCAGTCTCTGAGTGGCAATCTGTTGCCTCTGTAATTCTTCAGCTGTGAGGCTGCAAGCGAGAAGGGTGAGCTCACTTTGTGATAAACTCTGAAACCAGCAGAGGCTCTGAGGGCTGGAAACTGCGAGGGCTGTATGGACTACCTATACAAACATACAATCTTTGTCATAGTGTTTTTGCTGAATTTCTATTATGCCATGTAGAATTCCAAATTCTGTGCATTTAAGCCCTTCAATGTCAGTCAGTGTTACACGTGATTACTCTGCTATTGTACCTTACATACCTGGTTCTGTTTCCTGAAGTGAATTTGAATTACATACTTCAGTGTGATGATCCATTAACGAAACACATGCATCTTGTTCCTTTTTCACTGGCCATGCCTTGGTATCTATAAGGCCAGGGAGAAATCTTGAGCTGAACACCAGGTATCGTGTCAGCTACCAGGTTAAGCCTCCTGCATTTATCTTGTAACTGTCTGAATATTTTAATAATTGGGCATAATATGATACCACTATCTAGATAAGTCAACTCATACAGTGTATATTTGATAACATGATCTCTGGTTGATAACTAAACGCCAGAAGAATGAATCAGCCTTGTAATTCTTGCAGCATACTTCACCACAAGGTGTCTTCACCTTTCTTTCACTTGGGACAAATGATAATTGAGCTGAACGAATAAAGCTAGACTCTAAATACCAGCCCAGCCTGCTAGCCTGGAAAATTCTATACTGCTGTTTGAGCAAGATGGACATCTACAGGCTAACAACAAGAGCTAAGGGGTGCAATTAGGTGTATACCTTTTGCTCAAGGAACTACAGGCAAAGAAATTTTGCCAATCCTGGACTGAAAATAACAGATGACCATTAAAACACCATAAATAACCATGAATATCCTCACATGTTAGTTAAGAGTAATTATTCCAGTGTACATAACTGATACTTAAAAGGACATTCTGTAGACAGAAAGGTTAAATATCAGCAAGTACCTACTTACTTTACAAAAGGATCAAGACTGGTGACAAGAACAAGTCCTTATGTGAAAAACAACAATAATATTTACAGAGGTAAAGGATAATCTGCTCTTCTGTTCCCCTGGCATGTTTTGTTAAGCCACACACAAAAATCTGTAGCAAGCATGTAGCCATGAAATTACTGACACCAAGAAGCTATGCACTTTTGTTACTAAATAATTAGCAATAATATAATTGTTGTTAACACAAATATTCATAATACTAATTTTGGAAATAAAAGACAATTCCAAGTACACTGCAGGGAAGAACTGAGGCACTAATTAAAATATAAATGGAAGATAAAATTTAAAACTTTGTATTACTTTTGGGGTGGCGGCAAGAACACGCTAATGTAAAGAATTCACGTGATCCACATCACCTCATGTAATCATCAAGGAAAAAGACAATCTCTGCTGCTCCTACTCTTTCACTTTTACTAGAACAATGAGCTCCAGGTGCATCTCCCCCTTCCAGTCATCTGAATTTTAATTTGCAGTAAAAAAAATCTGCAGAAAAGTTACAAAAATCAAATTAACAGAAAATAAGTAATATAAGATATAGCTACTTACCCACTGTAAGGATTAAGTGCAGATTATTCTTTAAAATCAGGGTTTTTTTAATTGATTTAAATTAGCACAGCTCCAGTCAAAGAAATGGGGCCATGCCTTTTTAGTCCCAGTTCATACAGCCGGTAACATTGTGGGAAGAGGTGGGATTTTGTTCACCTGAACAGAGGCTCAGAGGGATGCCTCTGAGCTCAAAGTTGTAAGTGCTCACAGCAAGCAGAGTTTCACACTACACCTGCTGAGATGTTTCAGCTATCCTGAATTCTCCAAAAAGAAGGTAAAAAACCCTCCCACTACAGCAGCAAATTAAGAAGGGGGAAAGTGACACCCTATTTTTAAAGCCCATAAAACACAGAGAAATACCAGCCCAGTGGGAAGGTGAGCATGTGGGCAAGGGGTAATTTTTAGATATAACTTCAGAGAAGTACAATTTACATGTAATTATCTGTTCTGTAAAGACACTCATTTCAGACTTCCAACTTTTGGAAACTAGACTATCTCCAAGGAGTGAGTTTGCACATACAAAGATGGGGAAAACAAAAACACAGTGGATTTGTGGAACTGCCATGTGGTAAAAAAAACAGATAAAATCCACACCAGAGTACCACTATAATCAGTGTGCTTACCAGTGGAGGAATTTTTCCTGCCTAACCTGAGCTTGGTGATTTGCGGAGTGCAGCAAAAGCATTTTTAGAGGCACATGAACAGGTTTAGAGGCAATGAGGTGGCTCAGAGGAAGCAAACACTCAGTCTCAGTAGATTGTGGGTGGAGAGTGATGAAATGTTACTGCTACCAATATGT
The DNA here is from genome assembly GCF_028554395.1 of Pezoporus wallicus. Lineage (NCBI taxonomy): Eukaryota > Metazoa > Chordata > Aves > Psittaciformes > Psittacidae > Pezoporus > Pezoporus wallicus. The sequence goes on from NW_026637685.1 coordinate 940,563, forward strand.
TTTCAAAATGTTTTTTATTATATGCAGATTTTTCTAAGACAGCAAAGTAAATATGCAGACACCTCTTGGGTGTTTTGATGCTGCAAGGTGCATCTGGCCTAAGGGACACTAAACATAAAAATTATTTCACAGCTTTAAAAAAGCAATACCTCATAGAATAATTAAACACGGAAAATGTTGTGTCTAGACTGGGTCTGGTTTTGTCATGCTCTCTGTGAGTTATCTCAGCAGCTAAGTAGATGGACTCATACTAGGATAAATCTGTTATGTGTCCTACATTGCAGCATTAAAGGTATAGCTGTGAAGAAGGGGATGCTGAGGTGACTGTCCAGAATGAGATGTATCACTGCACACAGAGAAACCTAAAATCAAGAGCAACATGTTCAACACGTTCCAACTGGTATTCCGGTGTTCGGCTAACTCCAGAACCTGACGATCAGGCACTGCTTTACTGCACTGTTATGGGGACTGCTGCACAGCATACCACTGAGTGCCTTGACTTCATCTATAAACAACATGACCTGTTAGATTAGTGTGAATCTGGCGTAAATGTTATATTCTCTTTATGTATTGGTATCTCCAGGGATCACCTCATAATCTAGAGAGATGGCCTGTATGAAGGTGCTTTCAGACTTGGGCTTGATCTGATCCATCTCTTCCAGCTTTGGGAGTTACTGATAAATACCTTAAGAAACAGAATTAAAGATGGACAGATGTAAAGGACTTGCACAGGCTACACTTGGCTTTTGTGCCACTCTATTTATCTCCTCTCTCTCTCCTCATTGGCTTACTCCTAGTCTCTTACAGCTGTGTTATTTGAGACCTTAGGTCAGTTCCTCAAGCGCTTTAAATCTCAGCCATAGTTTCCAACTTTTCCACATCTCTGTTACTGTGGCTCTGCTACACTCATCCCTTTGATACACCGGAGCAGTAGCTGTAAGTAGCAGCAATCGGGATAAACTGACATTTGTTGCACTGAAGAAATAAGTCTCTTAGCTGTTTGGAACAATCCCTGCTCTCTTTTTAAACAGCTAAAAGACTTCCTTTAAAAATCTAACAAGTAGCAGTTCATCTTCATTGGTGTCTCTCGCAGCATCTGTATTAAAGGTCTTGGCCCCACACTGGCAATAACACTGATCTATCAGTGCTGACATCTCTAGTGAGGACTCATTAAGGACTTTGGGAAGTGGACTGACTGCCCAAGTAGCATAGGTTGGGCAGGGCAGTAGGAGTTAGGGAGATTTAAGAGACTAAGAGAGAAAAAATGGCAATGTTGCAGCAGGGCTTGGCCTGAAAGCTGTAGTTATTATCTCCTGAAGTAAGGCACTCTTAAGGAAATACTAACTACAGCTTTCTGCCCAAGCCCCACAGCAGCCTTGCCAACCATGTTATGATGTTTTAACCTCATGAAAGATAAAGTTATAACCACTACCATAACCTTAGGAAGAGGAAAACCCAAACCAGTGAAAGGTGGAGTTTCCCAAGTAATGATAAGGAAAGGGAAGAAGTAGTATTGTGTCCACTCCCAACATTCAAAGCATCGCATAAAAGACCCAGTTCTTGATACAGATGAAATTCAAAAAGAACATTACAAGTTGACTGTAAGACTGTAAAGTTAGAATCCATTTTGTGGTGAGTCTACACACAGCAAACTTTACCCTGAAACCATTATCCTCTACTGAAAACAAAATGAAACAAAAAGTATATTCTCTAAATGTAGAATAGTAAGCTCCCAAATATTACATGGAGCAAGATGCTTTGTTAGGAGCTTTCTTGAAGATACATTTCAAGGCCAGTGTATACTTCCAGATTTAAACAGACTGGTGTGTGAGGAGAAATATGCAAAGCCAGTATTCTCAACTCCTTGTGCCTCTTCATTATACTGCTAGGACACCTCTGTTGCCAATTCTGCAAACAATTTAGAATTGAACAGTCTTTTTTTAGAAGAAAAAAAAAAGGAAAGTGAAGAATTTATAAAGTGAGACATAAATGTGTCCATTTCAAAAATCATCTGTGAAGAGAGGAGGTAGATTGGCAGGTATAATGGCAGACCAGAGCCAGAGAGCAGAGACACATGATTAAAAGCTTTAACAAGGTGTTTTGAGGAATTACTTTGACAGAGAGCCAACACAACAGTAGTATTACTTCATGACAGACTCTGTCACCAAACCTTTATTATCAGTTAGACCCCTAAAAGCAAATTAGTGTTTTTTAAAACAATGTGACACTTCTACCATTTAAATTTTTGGCTGTTTTGAAACTTTTAATCCATGAGAATTTTGAAGTTTATTCATCTGCTATACATAGAACAGTTATCACAAAATTGTTCTGTCTTGAAGCTTTATCAAGGGCTCCATCACTTACCCTACCCGCAAGTACAAAAGGAGCAGACAAAGATAGAAATAATTTCAAATTCATCTGACTCCTTCCGCAAGAGCTCAGGTATACCTCACTTACCAGAAATCCATTATGCATCTCCTCATAGTTCTGAAGGGCAGTTCTTTCCCTTACTGTGACTTTCCATCAGCTCCTGGTAGATCATTGCATTGTTCTTTTTCTTCTCTAGGTTAGGCTGGTCCTGATTGCCCCTTTGCATCTCAGAAAGGATACGGGCTTAGTCTATAACCATTTCCTTGAGAAAAATACTTTGCTGAGACTCTTTTTTACCATATTCTAGGAACACATTATTCCGGAGCTTCTCTTCTACACCTGAAAGTGGCAAACACACTCTTGTATGAAGTGATGAATCTAACTTCATTTTTAAGCACCTGCACACAAGAATGAGAAACTTCAAATAAACAGCACCAGTTACTTAAGACATATTTTCAGTCACTGGTGGTTGATCATATACAAATTATGGGGAAAAAGTCACCTCTGTAAGAGTGACAGAGATATATCAGCTTTTACCTATGAAGCTGATATAGCTCCACCTGTGATCAGTGAAGAGGGGAGGTAGAAGTCAGTGTCAGCAGTTTTGTCAAAATGTGTTTTTAACAAAAGACATTTGTTAAATTACTAACACACTTGCATAATGTTTTTAAATATTTATAATATGAACTAATGATATCCTCCCTATTATTGGAAAGTCTTCTGTATATTCCTTTGTAAGGAAATACATAAAGAGGCAAGGAGAACTCAAGAAAAGTACATGTAAGACCAAACTCCATTCATCAGTGGTCCTTACATCAGATTTTCTCTTCATCAACCATTCCTTTCTGATCACCACACGCCCCATGAACAGAAACCTCTCTTACGGCATTGCTTGCCTGTTTGCCTGCAACACCGCAGCCATAAAAGCCATCTGCTTAAAATTAAAAAAAAAAAAAACCAGATAATTTTTCCTTCCATTGGGATAAAAGAAAAAAAAATATTTAGTGGTAGATGAGCTTCTTTGTAAATGGGAACAGGGAGACAGAATGCTCCTTTATGTTTATGAAGCTTCCTTCGCATTGTATAAATGTGCACTTGCAGTGTAATCATGAGTTTTCCATCATCGTTACCAGCATGATCCTAGTAGTTAAAGATCCCTAGTAAATAACACAACACTGAAAGGTTCCCACAAAGAAGAACCTATTTAGATAATTAAGGAACGCTCATGGTATGAACATCTTCATGTCACACCAAATTTTAAGATAGTAGATAACACTACCAAAAAACTCCTGAAAGCTTGCAAACCTGCAAAATAGAACTGGGTTTTCTTTCACATAAGCTTGCACTAGAGGTTGGGAATAGATGGGGTGGGAATAGCAGGAAGAAAGGTTGAAGAGTTCACATTGATGTAAAATAACAGAATGGTTTAGGTTGGAAGGGACCTTAAACATCATCTAGTTCCAACCACTCTGCAAAGTGCAGGGACACCTTTGACTACACCAGGATGCTCAAAGCCCTGTCCAACCTGGCCTTGAACACTTCCATGGATGGGGCATCCACAACATCCCTGGGCAACCTGTTCCAGTGCCTCATCACCCTCATAATGAAGAACTTCTGAATAGGTAATCTAAATCTACTCCCTCAATTTAAAGCATCTCCTTTTCCTATCCCTACCTGCCAGTGTAGAAAGTCCCTCTTCAGCTTTCCTGTCAACCCCCTTTAGGTATTGGGGGCTGCTCCAAGGTCTCCCTGAAGCCTTCTCTTCTCCAGGCTGAACAACTCCTGGTCTCTCAGCCTGTCTCCATAGGAGAGGTGCTCCAGCCCTTTGATCATTTTCATGGCCTACCACTGGACTTGCTCCAACAGGACCATGTCTTTCTTACGTTAGGGCCCTAGAGCTGAATGCAGTAATAAACCATGGATGGTAATAAACCATCATTTCTTTGGAAATCTTAAGTTTTGTCCAAGTTTGGTTGTGGGTCTTTTTGTTTGCTTTTGGTTGTTTGATTGTTGTTGTTTTTTTTTTATTTTAATCAATATAATGGGATATACTTAGGTTGCAGATTAAATAAAAACCAAGACTGTCTCCAACAAACATTACTGGTGGAAGAATAAAGATTCAAAACAAAGTCTAAATCATCTTTCTCAGAGGCTTGAAACTTCACCAGTTTCATCTATGAAATCTATCTTCAAAAACTGAAGAACAGAATAAGATAGTCAACAAATCACATCACAGAGATTGAAAGCAATCTAGTGAGCCTACACTAGCTTATCCCATTGTATACAGAAAAGTACTAGATGTCAAGATATCACAGAAAATACTTTAGAACTTGCTAGCCTAACAGAATAAAAATACATTGATTGATGTTTTGGATAAGGAAGAAGAAACAAACCAACCCACCACCCCCAAACCAAAAAAACAAATCACAAAATAATTTCTTATCTCAGTTGTTTACCCAGCAGCAACCCCACTCTTGGAGAAAATGAAAAATGGCAAACCATTGCCAACTCCCAGCATTCTTTTATGAGCCTGCACACATCTTCATCAGAACTTCCATGGAAAAGCCTACTTCATATGGTTTTGTGACCACCTTCCCAGGCCATTTATGCAGCCAGTTGTCCACTCAACACAATTTATGAAGTACTCAAATAGCCTAATAAAGTGATAAATTTTAGGTTAAATTTCTGCTTTAAGGACAGAACCTGCTAAAAATTATTCCACATTTTACTCATCTCTATGACTAAAAATGGAGGAAGCACACAATGACTGGGATTCCAGCCACCAGTTAGGACCCTAGAAAATAGAACAGGCATGTTGTTGTCAAGTTGCTTTTACAAGAATGTTGAAATTTTTTAAGCCAACTTACTTCAAATTCTTGAGTTCCAGAATTCCTGTGGCTTGTCAGGGAACACAATGAGATGATCCCCATGTTAATTAGTTAAAACATCCCCATAAAACTGTAAGTACTGAAGTGCGCTACAGACTTGACTAAGAATTTTTTCTACATTAAATATCTCTCAAAGTTCACAGTATCACAGTATGCTAGGGATTGGAAGGGACCTCAAAAGATCATCTAGTCCAATCCCCCTGCTGGAGCAGGAACACCTAGATAATGTTACACAGGAATGTGTCCAGGAGAGTTTTGAATGTCTCCAGGGAAGGAGACTCCACAACCTCCCTGGGCAGCCTGTTCCAGTGTTCCGTCACCCTCACTGAGAAGACGTTTCTTCTCAAGTTTAAGTGGAACCTCTTGTGTTCCAGTTTGTACCCATTACCCCTTGTCCTATCATTGTTTGCCACTGAGTAGAGCCTGGCTCCATCCTCGTGACACTCCCCCTTTATATATTTATATACAGTAATAAGGTCACCCCTCAGTCTCCTCTGAACTTCCTTGCCAAGTAAGATAGAACACAGACAATTCCATATTCAACAGAAGACACAATACTTGTCCATTTGGCATCAAGCACAAATTGTTGCGTAAGTGACAATTTCAGTAGGTTTTTATAAACCCTTTTTAGAGTAGAACTGTTTTTCAAAGCGGTTAAGCAAGCAAGTTTCTTACCACAATTTATTTGTCTACTAAAAAAAACCCACAGGCCTATTATTCTTTGATTTTAACAGTTCTTCCTGGTCTTGGAACATTCAGAAGATGGCACACTCGCGCTTCCATGAAATAACTGTTTTGATTACATCATGCTTGCTCTTTACAAGTTTTCGTTTTAGACATTAGGATACAGCAAGTAAACCCATGGCTCTTTCCAGTGGATTTCTGAAGGTGAAGATGGCTCAGAAAGGAATCCTCCCTGCTTTGCATGATCCCAAGTCCTTAGCTAAATTGCCATTTGCTTTGTGCACACTCGCTTTCCTCCACATTGTGATTTATAGTTGGCATGATATCTTTATGCCTATGCTTATAATTTTTTTCACAGAAACTCTGGTCTAAACCTCAAGATTCATCTATTTGGTACCTGCATGGTCAGTAACATCATACTGCATTTTTGCGTATCTTAGATATGGCACAGCAAATATCCCCTTGCTTTGGTGTAAAAAAATCTGCTTCTTGCTACAGCTCTGCAGAAGCATTGATTGTATCAGCAAACAGAATTCAGCTGTAGGTAATCCAGAAAACTCGGAAAAGCCAATGGCAGGAAAACAGTTTTTCTGCTTTTCAATTAAGTATTTAGGTAAATACCTATCATCCCCAAAAGATTTTTAATTGTTTGAGACATTTAAAAGTTCAGCTCCATAAAGGAAGGTCCGTATTTAGTCCTGGTTAACTCCAAGAATTAAGGATAATAAACCAGCTAAGTTAATTGTCTTTTTAATGCTTAAATAGTTTCTTACACCAGAGTTCTGGAATGCGACGGCTAGATGAATACTACAGTAGCTCCCCCTGCTGATGAAACTGTCTTCTTGTATATTATTCATGTATAGGCAAACACCACCTTCAGCCACGAAAATAGATGAAAAATTGGTATTTTATGACTTAAATTACCAATCTGAGATCAAATTAGAACCTTTTGGCATCTGAGCCAAAACCAAGACATCCCGAGAGTCACTTTTTAGGGTGGAAGAAGGGAATTAAGTGGGTCAAGCCCTTTTTACCATTATGCTATTCTCCCAAAGCAGCCCACCCCAACCATTCATTTTTTCTTATCTGGAGGCATAAAATACATTAAACATTAACCCCAACCAAATATCAATTTCTGTTAAGAAAATAAGATTTCTAATCTTTATTGTTTACTTACATATAATACAGAACAAAAATGTCACACCCGTTGATTGTATTACACAGGCTGTTCATCAAAATACATTACATTTTCTTTTCATTAGCCCTTCTGTAGGGTTTTGGTATTGGATATTAAGAATTTCAATTTCTAAACTGATCAAAACAAGAATGATCTTCCAATTTTCACCTTTACACATTTCAAATTTCACATATATAATGGTTTTGTTAGAAACACATAAGCACTGTTCAATATTTGCAATATAGGCCTGTAATTTCCATTCATTAGATCTCAATATATTAATATAGAAAATTTAAAAATAATATCTTAAATCTGATATTTCTCATTTAACTGAGACCATCACCACCACTCCCCTCTCTCCCCCACACCCCGAAAATGAAGTGACAGGACAAAGACACTCTGGGCAAAAGCCCATGTCCATTTTTAAAAAACAAAGGGCAAAAGTTCCAGTACTTGCTTCACCTCTGTAATTCTGGCAAAAGGAAAGAACCAACTTGGTACGAAGAGGCTTAAAAAAACAGAATGCATTTCTGAAGAGACATGCATCTTCATTTCAGATTTACTAGTGCCATCCTGCTGTTTTCTTGGCTTCAAATTGCTGCATCAAGCCATGATTATATGTCTTTCCTTGCATGAATATACTTATCATTAAATGGAAATTAGATAAAAACGCTACTTTTCTTTTTTTTTGTCAAAAATAGATCAAGGCTTAACACACTCCAAAATCAAGTATTTGAGTGCAAATGCAACAGACATCAGGAATTCACATCCTGGTCTCAATAAGGAAAATGGTTAAAACACTATGATTAAAAGATGTTTCATAGAGAATACACACCTGGAACTAGCCATGCTCTCAGAATATCTGAATTAACAGCAAACAGTGCAGACTTCATGCAAACAGAAGTTTTCTTCAGTTGGAAGTTCTTCACTTAAAGCAGCTTCTGCTTTAAAAGTGTTATTCAGAATTCACTGAAATGTAGTACAAAATGCAATGCCAAGACCACAATGAAAACTACTAACAACTGGTTCTGTGCATCTCTTAATGCACACTAGCTCTAGAAGTTTCATAAATCAACCTGCATAAACAAATAAGGAAATTTTCATGAACAATTTTGTTTTACTAATACCCACTCCAAAGAGAACTTACACAAATTCTAAATCATTACAAGGACCCCTTCAGCTGTACAGTGCTGAGACTGCATCACATGCTCATTGCATTTCCCTAATTAAGCTCAGATAACATCAACTTGAACAACTGGCTAAGTTTTCAATACAGTTTTGTGTGAACAGCCTCTCACAATCTTCAATTAATAGAGCACTCACTTGTAACTGGATGGTATGTGGAGCTTTTACACACTTCACACAAAAAAACCCCTCAACCTAAAATCCCCAAAACACAGGCAAGAAACTCCTTAGTATGTACACTTGCCAAATAGAACTTTTTTCCATGTAGTTTCCCCCTCCCCCCACAAATCACAGGACTTCATTTAAGTGTTCCACTTCAATATGAAATTACTTAAAACACCTACATTCTGTATTAGCTGAAGATCAGAGAGATCAATCCAATACACTATTGACTAAGCACTTCCTGTATGTAACTGGACCATGCAAGAAATTACCCCGATGATTTTACAGCTGATCCCATGTGCTGCCCAGTAAGATTCTTTATTCTCAATTAAGATTTTTGTTTTTGTTTAAAGTGTTGGTTTTTTTTTTTTCTTCTCCTGTGGATAAAGGATACTATTTGGCTGGAAAGCCCCTGCTCTTCCCTCAGCTAAGGGAAAAAAGGGAGATTCTAAAAATATTTTAGAAGTTACTCATTCAGGTAGAGGAACTCATTTAATTGGCATGCAGAAGGTCAGATTTAGGTAGAAGCATCACCTATAACAGAAAAGGAAGAAAGGATCTATAGGCTAGTAACATCAGTAATATATTGAAGAATATCCCTAATGAAAACACAGTGATTTGCACATAATAAAACTATTTCTATGCTAAATGGCCAATTTCATCACTTTGCCAAGTATCGAATTTGGTTTTGGCTGGTTTAAAAAAAAAAAAAAAATTTTTTTTTTTCCAGAAAAACTTCAGAATATGTGAGGAAGTACAGAAACATCCCTGAATTTTTATTTCTGAGGCTATTCCAGTATCCAGTTATATTTCTTCTACGGAACATACACAAAATTTGTGCACCTTCCCTGACAAAACACTCGAAAGTTTATTAAAAAAGAACACTGGAGGCAACTTTATAAACTGAGATGCAGCTAAAGAGCTCTGCACTTGTACAACTAAATAGTTGCTTTCTACAAAAATCCTCAGAGAAAAGGTCCTTATGCTTTTTAAAAGTAGGATACGAAACCAGATGAAATTGTGGACGCCTTCCACATCACAGGAGGCATTCCAGAAAAAGTCTGGTAACCTACTAGTACTGGATGCAACAATGCTATACTTCAGAGGAGAGTGAGAACACAGGTAACCAAGTAGAGGCACGTTTGTGTGTTTGATCTCTGTTTTATGTTAGATTTCTAACAATATAGAGAACTAGGGCAGCCAAATACAATTACAGTAGCTTTACACTAAGAGAGGAAAGGAAATGTCCCATTGCATGCTTTGCCAACTGAATGTAAATGGAAATGTCAAATCAGAAATCATTAAGAGGAAATTGATCCTCAAGGCTACTGACTACGACCAGATGTTCTAGTGACAAAAAGTTCTTCTAGAAGTATACAACTAAGTGGTTAACACTTCTTGTACTGCTGATTTGAAAGAGAAGTCATGTAGCAAAACAAATTTGCCTTTTAAATAATTAAGCTGTATGCTGGCTATATGGAAATATTTTTGTGACTACTTACAGTAGTATGCTTACCATTTTATCAGGATTAAAATCCCTCAAATTTATATTACTGACGTTTTAAAGCAAACCACTTCAAATGTATTCTGCAGACAGAAATACTGCAAAGGCATAAAGGTCAACCTGACTGCGGAGTTTCTTTTCGATAAAGTTTTACTTTATTAATGCTATCTATGACTTTCGTGGGCTTTGGATCAAATCCCAGTCTAGCCAAAGCAGCTGTACTGGAAACACAAACAAAAATCCCCAAAGTGAACAGACTTCATTCGTATCATTAAATTTTTACAAATACATTTGTGTCATTCACCCCAGAATCAGATTATGTATTAGTATTGCCTAACTTTGAAAGTTGTCCTGTCACTGTCATGCCATAAGTGCAGCTTCAAAATCAGCAGTGTAACTATTAGTTTATATGGTGCACAGTACCATAAAGTAAAAACTACACCAAAATTGCAGCATCAGTTTAGAATGGATTTCTGTCCAAAAAAAAAAATGAAGGATTAGGCAGAGTGTATTTTATTGTCCTTTAAATACTCTTAACATTCTCATCACACCTGGCAAGTGTAAAAGAATTCAACATGAAAGTTAAACGATGGAAATGTTTGAGTGAAACGTGAAAATGTTTGTAACAATGTTATAAGCAGGAGTTAGTTATCAGCTCTCGCAACACATGGCATCATACATATCTCCCTGAGAAATCATGTCCTGCAACGATCATGTAAAACAAAATACAGCATTAATGCAATCCTGAATTTTTTATAGAAAAAATGACAAAAATAATAAAAATTAAAAAAAAAAACAAAAACCAAAACCACCACCAAACCAAAACCAACCAAACATGCATAACAACTGTTTGTGAACCAACACTTAAATGCTACTATTAAATTGCATGCTCTACATATGACAACCATAACAGAAATGGTAACTAACTCAAAACTTATCCGGAATAAAGAAAATTGATTAAAAGTACTATTCTACACTTTGCCACATAACTGAGCATTGTGATACTAATACTAGGTTTTGTTTCTTGATGAGTATGCCACTTCTTAGCTTCATTTAGAATCACAGAAACATACTCTGCCTTACTGAGGCCCATTTTCATATGAAATTTAAAAGTGTGTTCATAAACACACCCCATGTCTGAAGTTTAACTGTTTTTTCCCCTCCTCTAGGGGGCTTAGTTCATTCCCTAAAATAGGAGGTTTTGCTAATTTCCCTAAAATAGGATGATTTTTTAATAGGGAATAGGAATGACGACATTCAATACAAAGAGAGATGGAACCAAGAATTACAAAGAAGTCATTTTACAACCTTATTTAAAGTAATCGCAGCTGTGAATAGCAGTACCTAGGCATAATGGGTATTGTGAAAGGGAATGACAATTAAAACAGCACACACCAAGAAAAGTACTTTGCAGGCTCTCCTATTTTTGTTAGTTCATTACAAGGAGGTATGTAACGCATATACCATCATACCAGATCAAGTATCACATGCAGCACCATGGTTTATCCTTCTAAGAATACCCCTGCTTAACATCATATTTCCACAAAATACATTAGCAACACCGCAGTGAGATAACCAGGCAGTGCCTTAGCCTTAGCCTCACTGCTTCCGAGTTTCAGTGTGCAGTCCGCTTCAGCTCAGCTCCAAAAGCAGCCAAATCACCCACATACTACAGCCCCCACCTTACATAGATTTCCACAGGCAAAAAGCCAACAAGCATGATGCAATGCACACTGGGCAACAGAAACATAAGGCCCTCAGTGTCTTCAGTGGCGTTCATGGGCCACATATTTTAAGTAATTGTCAAGTACTGATATATAACATGTATTTCAGTTCTTTCCTGAATTAGTATTACACCTACAGCAGCACCTTGTAGTGAACACAATTTCGGCATGACTGAAACCTGACAGAAAATGCCCAGAAAAAAATGAAATCCTTTTTCCCCTTTGTTCTGGAGTGCAGTACACAGTGTATATAACTATACAAGACTCACCAGAACCCTAAAAGCAAAGGTATGCTACGTGGCATTTGGCAAATTATCATCATTTCCTCCATATATAAAACCCAAACAGTTCTAAAACCTCAATCACACACACAGAAGAAATTGTTGGTTGTCTCGTAAGATTACAGGAATTAGTTCAACTGTTTGACAGAGCAACACATGTAGTATTCATTTTCCATTTTGTAGGCATGGGAAATCACTGTTCCTTAAGCATCTAATGACATTCCAAGAAATACTGGAGATAAAAATTCATTACTTTTTTTTAAACTGTATGTGCTTCCTACAAGAAATAAATCAGAATAAAGACACTGCCAAATTGAAACAGTAAGAGCAGTGATAATTTATGCTAGCACACAGAGATAAAGCATTTATAAGAGAGCTCCTTCACATTCCAGTTGTGTCATGAGAAAGAAAAACCCAGCATGTCTCCATTATGTCAGAGGTACCTGAGAATCAAAGCTAAATCTCTTGTGCATTTACCAAGCACGCATTAGAGAGCTACACAATTTACATTTCAAATTAGACATTATATTTCTAAAATATTCTTGTAATAAAAGTCACAAGATTTTATAGAAAAAAACTCAGCACATTCTATTAAATGCAGGAATAAATGTTACGTGTCATAGCTTCTGTAATTAAAACCCTAACACATTTCTTGTAACTACAGGGGCACCACTGTTTAAAAATCCTTTCTGGAAGGATAGTTTCCTTTGTTTCTTACTCTTTAAAGAACTGCAATTTAATTCAAAAGCTCAAGCTACCTCGTGACATGATTCCATGATTAAAATATTTAATACCCTAGATAAAAATAATAATAAAAAAACAACAAACTGTTAACAACAAAAATAGCGGAAAGGCCCTAACTTTGAGTTTACTCAACATTCTTCAACCTACCTGGGCTCAGAAACAGACAAGTATTTTCTTAGTACTTACACTACTTATTACCTCTCAACTAATGAACAGTGGAAGTTAACAGAACTCATATACATGGCAGACTGTGATGATCTTTCACTTTAAGCCATGAACCTAATGACAAATATGAACAGCAACTGTCCATTATACACTGCTCCAATTCTATCAGTATGACCAGTTTCAAAAAATGGTACTAGAATATTCCACTAAAAATACTGTAACTGCCCATTCAAAAGCAAACTGTTTTCCCAGGCTTAGTTTGCTGATGCCACAAGTCCTGACTGATTCTAAGTTGTAGTTAATATATATTTAATATGATTTCATTGAAAGATATCATTAATTAAAAACAGACATTAACTTTTTATTGCAAGTAGGCTTTAACATTACTTCTCAGAAAAAAGTTGAAGCTAACATTCTCTAATTTGCCATAATTTAGAAGAAAAAAAAAAAAAAAATCCCCAAACCAAACAACTAAGGAAACTCCCCAAGTTGCATTTTCAATACTTTTGCTCGTAGCATTTGGAAATTGAAAAGTGACATTTCTCAAAACGCCTATGTAAATGCAATAAAATCCTATTTGTTTGGGGATTGGCGGGGGGGGGGGATTTTCTGCGGTTGTTTCTTGTTTGTTTGGTTTGTTAGTGTCTTTTACTTCCTATTTCAGGTGTCCAAAGAAAGATGTACTATCTCATCTTCAAGAGACACCTCAGACCACTGAAATTTGAAGGTAATTCAATATTAAAAATTGGAAGGGAAATTTTGATAAAGGTGCAATATTTAACCAGAATAGTCCCCAGGTTCATTTTTCCTTCCCTCTCTACTTGCAGATTTTTACATTAAATTCTAGCTCCTGCTAATCAGCCCTTCTAAATCAAGCATTTCATCTTGTCTGGCAGTTGTATCGACAAACCACCAAAATTTCTTTTGGAAGGATAATTTCCAAGTGTCAGAATATGAAAAGACATGTGTTTTATATCATCCTTCTGTATTTGTGTGGAAGGATATTAGAGATAACCTGCATTATGAATAACCTTGCTACATGGAAGAGAATACTGTAAGCTGAAAATCCATCCTCCATCAATTACAAAAAAAAATTAAATCCATCAAAAGCCAAAATTAACTTCTACATGTGCCCGATAGGCCAGAAGTAGGAAAGTGGCATTGACTCATTTCAAATATTCCTGAATATAACTATTCATAACTTTTCAGAATCAAACAGGACATAAGCACTGCAGTGGAAGGAAAATAACAGTTTATAAGGAAAATTATCAGGTTTAGAATAAATTTATTAATGCAACTGGGGGGGGGGGGAATATCAATGCAGACACCTTTATCTTCCAGATTGTTCAGAAAATTAGTGTACTGCCAACCCATTGACCAAAAACTTCCACAATTAATTTGGTCTCGTTTAGAACTTGGCAGCTATACATATGAAAATGTTCAAATTTAGTTTTTTCCATGTAAGGTAACTGGGAATAAGAATGGGTTACAGAATCAGTCTCTTTAAAACAAACACTGATTTTGAGAATGTATACCCAAATGTAGTATAATTTCTAATAATCTACCATTCACTAAAATTTTAAACATTCCAGACTGTTAGGTAGCAAAATATTTTTAAACATCGGCACATATTGCCATTACAATTCTCCTGAAAATGGCATAATACAATATATATGTAGTGTTCCAGGACCGTACAAAGATCCTGCCTTAATAATTACTAGAATGAACTTAATAAATTATTTCTCTATTTTCTTCTATTAATATCCAAATAGTTTATACAACATAAAAAAGTTAATTTGTACTTACTACAGGTAACATCTCTATTTAGCTTTTCATCTGAAAGCCTGGTAAGACTTGATGACCTGCAAACTTAATTTATATAAATCATTTGAAAGTATTTTTTAAAAACAACGTTGTCCAGCATTTAACAAAATCATGAGCTAAAGAAAGAAATCACTTTAACAGCATTTGTCTTCTTGATTCTTGATTTTGTCAAGTAACTCCATGAGCTCTGTGTGATAAGGCAGGTTGGTTGCTCTGACAGACTGACTCTCTATGGTGATAGGCATGTAGTAAATTTGTTCATTTATAATACCAGGTGAAAGCAAGAAAGAGGAAAAGTTTAGAGTTCCAAAAGAACTGAAACTTCTTATTTTTATTACAAATCCAGAATAGGCACTGGAACATGATTCCTTAGGGACTTTTCCAGGAGATTGTCTTTTCGCTGGGCATCATTCCATTTTCAAACTAAAGAAAAAAAAAAAGAAATTATCAGGGCTACATAATTAAAGATCACTAAAAAAGGAATCTCCATATGTATTTGTTTCAAACTTACTAGTAAAAATAAATAACCTGTGTGTTTTAAGACATCACAATTACTGTTTTGGTTAGGATATTTTTTAATTTCATTATCAAATTTAAGCAACATCGGAAAATGAAAATATACTTCTCATCATGTAATTCTGCATGTGTTATTTGGAAACTAAAACCCTGACACATAGGGCTAAGGGAGTTCCCTAAACTGCCTTTATGGTCCTAGACAGTATCAACAAACCATGTAATGTCCCTCTTAGAGGTTTGTGTAACTGCGTCAGAGAGGGGTATTTTGTGAACTCCCTAGCTATTCTAGTCTAGTTTCCCTATCCTTATCATGAGAAATAGTTTTCCCTATTATTTAAATGCAATTTAACAGCTTAATTGTCAACACACATATACAAAAAGACTCCTTTGCATTTTCTAGACCCATAATGATTAAGTCCAGCAATGTCTTCTAAACTTCCTTAAACACTGACGTTTTCAATCAACAGCAGTAGCCCAAACTGAGACCTCAACAGCAGAAAAGTTATATGCCTCTTTCGGTTTATCAATTCATGTCCAATTTTCGATGAACACTGTAATGCTCTTAAGTAAAAAAAGCTACATTTCAAAACCATTGACCAAGAGCTGCAACAAGGTGAGAATAATGCTTGGTGATGAATAATAATAATTTTGACGATACCCTTCAAAACTCTATCAATATGGCAACAAGATTAACTGTATGCCCTATAAAAATGCGTGCTTATATAACACAAATGCGGTGATGAAAACCAATCGTTACCTTTCTCTGCATTGTTTGTAGTTTATTAAACATACCTTTTGTCTATGAACAGCAACTGTCTCCATCTTGTGAAACACTATGCATAGGAATGAGACTTTCACACTGCTCGTTTTCTTCTGGCATTCTTAAAAGAAACAGAAGTACTTAAAGTTATACAGTAATATTAAATTGCTTGTCATGAAACCAACGTAAGTACTAAGTATGCTAGTTGTTTGAACTGCAACCATTAAAACCATACAAAGACCCCTCAACTCCATAAAGTGGACTCAAGTTGCACGATTTTACCTGCTTGTTCTGGGTACGACAGTTATCACAGAGGCTTTAAGGTTAAAATAAAAAAAGAAAACTGACAGCCACTAGGAAACTTCTTTTAAAATGTCAAGAAACTTCACCTCTTCCCATTTTTTGAGCATTACATAGGTTAATAAATGGATTGGCAACTACTACTATTAAGAAATCAGTACACCTGAATACACCTGAATATAAAATCAGATTAAAATAAATACTGTATGAGTAATGTGGCTTAGAAAAGAGTATGACAAACTGGAAAGGCTAAAGAAGAGATATGGTTATACTTTGTGACTGCCCTACCTCTGAATTCGATGTTTTCTACAAATAAAGGCAAAAATTCTTCTGATTCCCACCATCACTGGATCCCAGTTGTTGTAGTGACACAAGAGAGTTGCAATGAAAAAAGAAAAAAATACAGGTACTGCCCCTGCAAAAAATAACCAGGAAAACTGCACCTGGAATTAAAACACAAACATCATTCACTCAATAGTCTTAAAATAAATAAATAAATAAATAAATGAAACACATATTGTATATTTGGGATAATTATTATTGCCAGTTTGATATGCAGTGTTAGTTAATTTAAATTGGGCAAGTTATTTGGTACAATTTCTATAGCCACTGCTACTTCTAGTAAATGAATAACTTTTCTCTGCTAGTCCCTGCTTTATAGTGGAACATACGTTTGCACTGTGATGTGGATGAAGACTTCCATTTCCAGTTGTTTTAATTTGAGGTTTTAGCTGCCTGACTGGTACCAGTGAGAAAGTCCATCAGACACTTCAAAAATTCTTTCACCTGAAAGATTTGTACATCTGTTTGCTCACTATGAACATATTGTCACTAAGTGATAAGTGCTGAAATCAATGCACACAGAGAGACTATGCTACTGGAAATCCTCTTTTTAAATTAAAGAAAAGGTAGGGCATATTATTTTCACAATTTAAATTAAATTCTACTTGTAGCTATACTAGTATTTTATCTACGACTACACTCAGAATTGATTATCTGGCACTGTTTAAAACTTAAAATTATAAAAAGGTAGAGGGTGATGAGGCACTGGCACAGGTTGCCCAGAAATGCGGTGGCTGCTCCATCCCTGGCAGTGTCCAAAACCAGGTTGGACGGAGCTTTGAGCAACCTGATCTAGGGGATGTCTCTGCCCATAGGATGCCATGATTTTTAAGGTCCCTTTCAACGCAAACTATTCTGTGATTCTATGATTTTAAATCAAGGACACAAGAACAAGAACTAGCCTCTGAAACACCTCTGAGGCCAACAGAGCAATGAACCATGAATATAGCTCCCCCTTGTGGGAAAAAAAATGCAAAGTTGGAAACTGGAAAAAAGGGAACAGATCTGATACCTAGCGCTGATGCTCATTCTCAAAAATCTAATGAACTGCAGCTTTAAGAGCTTTATGTTATCCTTACTGATGTCTAATAGAAATTTATAAACATGTAAGCTACCAAAAGGAATATTTAAATATTTATTAAAATTTTGGATGTAAGATTCTGATTTATGCCAGACTATTACAGAATAACTAATACCCAGAAAGTTAATAATTATGCATATTGTAAGACACAGACATACTTGCACAAACACACTTGTACAAACAACCTTAAATTCTGCAGGAATTTGCCTTTAGAGTCACTCATTTGTGTTTTACTACTAGCAATTTCTTAAAAAAAGTTTCCATTCCCATAAATATACAAGCGGCAGCCACGATTTAAAAGCATCCAACAGACAGGAAGCAGAAACTTAGACAGTAAGTACATAACAGCCACAGGAAGAAGGAAGGGCAACAGAAATGTGAAATGCACATATGAATCAGAAAAGGAACAAAAAAGAAAAGGAACCCCCAACCCCTCCCTGATTACTCTCCTGCATATGGCAAGATGTTAGAAGCATTGTCAGCTAATGGCCAGCTACATAAAATCAGTCAGGCTCTGTATTTGCCCAGAGAAAGAGAATAAGCAGCCTTTTCAAACAAAGATAGAAAAAATAAAAGGAACAGAAGGGAGCAAGTACACAGAACACAAGCTCCAGAAGGAACCAAGTGGCAGCAAAGAACCGTGGATGAAATGGATCAGGCATGAAGATTCAGATCATGAAAGATGTTGCAAGCACATAAAGTGGGACAACACAGGAAGTGGAAGATTTAAAACAAGAAATAAGAAAAGAGCAAATAGAAGATGTACAGAAAGACTGATAGCTAGCTACATTTGTGCAGCTTTTTTGTTTGCTTATAAATATCAGTAATATAAATAAAAATTGGACAGTCACAAACTATAAAAATGAGTTAATGTAACTTGCCCTTGTATTACCAACATCCACTGAAAGTCATCCAGCAGAGTTTTAAAGATATTTCTGCTACTTAAAATGCCTCAATATTGCATGAGTACACGAAGAACAAATTAATTTTAAAAGATCTGGACTCTGTGCTTACTCAGATTAAATAGCCTAGGCATTAAGCTGTTTATTGAGAATTAAAAAAGCATATTCAATTTTTCAATGTATTCCAGAGGAAAGTTTAGAGTAATCATTTCAGAAGACAAGCTAAGCTTTTCATATATTTGTATATGTATCTATATATACACGTCTTTTAAAATGTATTTGCATGCACACAAGTATATACATATAAAATATTTATTAATGCACACACATACATACACACGCGCACGCACACACACACAAAATTCTTGGGTTTTGCTACCAGCATTAGCTCACACCTAAACCTTATTCCACCTCACTAAACCGAATTTTTGGGGGAGAGTATACAGATTTTTTTTTTTTTTTGCCTTGTTTCCTTAGTGACTATCATTTGGTATTTACTTTCCTATTTAATTTATGTTCCAAGTGTATATTGCAGATAAACAGCAACACAGAGTCATCCTGCCAACAAATGTTTTATTACTGTTAGAATCACTGCAAGGTTTTGCAGTATTTCCATGTTGAATATTCAGCTACTACTAATATGAAACACAGTGTACCTCACGTGTTCATTATGCAAGTATTTATTCAGGCTCCGACTCTCCTTTTATTTTCTAATTTGACTTTCCTCTTTTATTTTTAACCTTTTATTTTTCAGATTTATTTTCTGAAATCCACATTGACATTAAGTAAATGACCTCAATTTAAAAGGGAAAAAAACCCAAACAAATCCCCCAACCAACCAAAGAAGACAAGCAAAAAGACCCTAATAATTGCATAAAGTATACGCTAAATAATCACTATTCACATGAAATTAAGAATTTTATATTCCTTGCCACTTATTTAATATTAAATTCAAGTATTCAGAGTTGAAGTTCATAATTAAATATTTGTAACTGGGAATTCTAGCCCACCAGCATGAAAACGAAATATCTATACAGCTTGAGAAGTATTTTAAGCTGACTTCATACTGTTTCTATTCTAAACGCATATTATCAGATTCTTTTCTTTCTCTACATGCAAGGCTTTCCAGAGCTTTTACCTCAATGCTAGGGAAACTAGACTAACCCGAAGGAGGACAGTTAAATTGGAAACCTAACACCTGCATGAATCTAATAAAGCGCAATTAAACATTGTAGCTGCTACATTCCTTTGTGGTAAACCTGCACGTTTTTGGTTTTGTCACTAATTGAGTATCTTCAAGATAGGCAGTCTATAACAAGTCTGTAACTGTAAAGGTATTAAGTGGCACTGTACTTGCAGTTGTTTAATTCTGAAAAACACCTGCTCAAGGTAAAACATTTGGCCAGCCTTTGCTGACTCTGGGTACTTTTCATACAAGCTGCATCTTAAGCACATATATTTAAGCGTACAAGTGCACATTTGTAAATGCAAGATTACTGTAACTGTCAATATCAAGAGATTATTAAAAAGAAATGGAAGTAAACTATTGTTCATTGTATACATTGCTAAAAATAACACCACTATTTAATTCAAAGAAGTTCTGTTAATAATGCTCAGAACTTGGTAAGTACATTACCTTTTGCATGCACATGTCAGCTATTATGGACAGAGGTATTGTAAGGCTTAGCGCAAGTGTGCCTATCAGTGATGAGGTAAGAAAGCAGCCCCTAAAAGACAATTAAAAATATATTAATAAAGGGGTCTTATTTAAAAGCTAAAATACAACTGAATTAATACAAACTGCAGAAGACATTTCCGTGCTACATATTGTTTGCTTTAATAAACAAAAATAAAGATACCACACGCCATCATAAATCTGTAAAACTGCTCAGAATTCTTAACTAGACTATTGATGTCTTCTGGAGTGAGGTTTGATTCCCTCACAAACTTTCTGAGATTATGAAAAATTCCCTACTTGACACGGAGTGACCCCACCTAGAAAAACCTGCATTTTGTTTCCATTTTGAAATAGTTTAATACCAGCTTACAGCAATTAAATCTATTTTGCCCTGCCTGGTTAATTAAAAAATGAAAGGTTACTGATGTCTACAAATGATACCCAAAAAGAAAAACATTTTTACAGCAGACAAATTTTTAACAAACTATGCTTTTCAAATCTCATTCTAAAATACAACCTTGAACCCATTCTTCAGAGTCTCAGTAAGACTTCTCTGTGTTCTACAAGTGGTCTCTTAATATCTCTCAAGCAGGAACAAAGTCTTTAGACTTCACTAAACTACTTAGCCACACAAATCTATTATAATTTATTTAAATGACAGAACAAAACTACATGCATGACAGAGTAGCACTCAAACAGCCTCAGAATACTGACCCTTTTTCCCAAATTCCTTTGCAAGTCTTGTTTAGTTTGCAAATGACTAAAATGGCTTTTTAAATTAGAAAAAAAAAAGTAATTCAAAGCTTATGTAGGACAGAGTTCAGAGCACAGATGATCTCAAGACTTTTGGCATTTTGATATAAGCCTATAAATACAACATATATAATACAACATATATAATACAAGCCTTATAAATATATAAGCCTCTACAAATACAACATGACTAGTCTGAGCCATTTGAATACTAAGTGAAGAACATAATACGCAACACAAAAAACTGCAATTTCCATTTTATGGCTGACCAAGTCAAAAGTTACCAAGCATAGTGAAGCTTCTTAGCAAATACTCCTCTATGAGACAGACTACCATATGAACAAAATAAATAGAAAGGGGTATCTACCCAATTCATATCAGTACTGCCCACTACAGAGTCAGCCTCTAATTTCAAAGGCACCCAAAAATTATTTAAATAAGATAAAGGCAACCTTCATCTTTGGCAAGTACTGAAAACAGTATCAGCTGTGCTTTTGTGTGGAACTGTAATCAGTCTTGCATACAGCGATTTTTAAAGAAGGAAAACTCCCACAGTTGCAATTTTTGGCAGAATTCTGGAATCTTTTTACCTTCTCATTATTTAGTCTGATTACCATAAAAATTAAACAGATGCAGCATCATAGCAGTGCTATTTTCACTCACCTCATAGAAGTTTGTTAATACCTTTTAAACACAAAGACTTGAACAAGTATTTGGAAAACATTTTCTAGAACATGACTTCATGCATGTATTTCTCTAATTAAACTCTTCCAGTTTAATTAGAGAAATACATGCCAAATCAGTAGGTCCTCCATAAGACTGACTTTCAGGCAAGCAAAAATTACCAGTTCAGGTATTTAAAATCACTTTGTATGTTCTGTGTCCTTAAAGCAAAGAAAACTGTATGCAGATGAGAAAGCAAGAGAACAGAAACAAAGCAATTTAAATACTCTGCATTGTTGCAAACTTCCTTCCTAATATTCTAAGTCTCCTTCTATACCATAATAAGAGTACCTCTGTATCTCTGCACTGACTACTTCGGAGTTAGAACCGTCCTGTCCATCAGCACACCATAAATAGTACAGAATCCAGTGAAACTTACAAGCTAGTTTGGAGAAAAAATTGTTAGTGTCACATCTACCAGCAAGCTGGCAGTACGTCACCGGATGGAGTAAACAAATAGGTTAAATGATAATATTTACTTCAAAGGAAAGAGGATGATACTTGTGGCACACTGGACAGCTAAAAGGGTGACTGATGTCAGCACAAACTCTGAAATTAGTCCTAGTCCAAAATTCTAGGGAAATGGAACTGGAAATAAAATTAGCTCTTCAATTGGATCATCATTCTAAGTAATTACACAAATGGCATGCACACAAAAAGTCACACCCATGCACACCCATGTACTTAACCCTATGCTAATACTTGATTTTGGTATAAGGGCCAAGTCTGGGGGCTTGGGGAGTTTTAGGTTTTGGGGTTTCATTTGTTATTTTGCCCATGTTGAAATCACACTTAACTTTTTTACTAACTGATACTGAAGTGCAGTCTCATCTTACATGATGGCATTATCATCACAAAAATACTCCATCAATAACTTAAATTACAAAGAACCATATGCTGCAATGCACTTACAACTAAGACTAGTGTAAAAGTTTGCAAACAAACAAAAAATGTCATGATTAAATTTTCTAAACTTTAAGCTTATTCTGAAAACAAAACTAAACAAAACAAAAACAATGCACATACACAAAAAAGTTTTTATGGAATTTTCAAGGAACTCCACCTAGATCTTTTATCGTTGTACTGTCACACAACTTAGGATCCTAGAACAGACATCTCAATTTCAGAGTAGCTATCCCATGAGGTTTTCCAGTCTCTCTATCGCTGAGCTGAGAGCCCGAACACCAAGGGCTCTCAGGCAAAAGCTCACAAACTGCCACACCTTTTCAAAACTAAGACCAAAACTGACACTGTTCACTGAGTATGGCATTGGAAGCATGTCTCTTTTTGGAAATTCTTCCTCAGGGTTTCCAGAATAAAACCAGACTTTACAACTTGTAGAATTTTCTGCTACACCCCTATTTTAACTTAATGCTGGCCCAGAAGAAACTCAGACTTCCTAAATTCTCTCAAGCTGAGAACCTGACTTACCGAACCGCTCTCCAGCAACACTGTGCTTTTAAAAGCCATGCAAAGGTTGAAGTCTGCTACAGCTTCTGAGCAGTTCATCTAGAAGTCTGATGTTTAATCCTCTGCTGATTACCTATCCAAACTATCATATAATTAAATTACTAAAGAAAAGCTAGGTTAATTTAAGAATTGCCATATCTTCATGATTAATACGTTCTGATGAGATTTTTCTCATTCAGTATTTGAAAATTTAAACAAGTTTGTCAACTATAGAATACTGGATTCTAGCTCATGTATATATCCAACATGCACAAGGTCTTGGAAACTAAAGCACTGTTCCCACAGAAAATCATGCTGTCCCATTACTACTGCAACTCCGTAGCACAAAGTCTTTTTTTCTCAATATGCTAATTCTAGAATGAGCTGAGCAACATAGTATCTTAATAAATACTATAAGACCACATGACTACTTTTAGAAGTCAAGCTGCTGCTCTTAAACAGGATGTTATGACATGGATGACATCCTGTAACTCAACATGGACAGAAGAAAAATTTTAAAAGGCATAAAACCCTACCTAGACAATTTGCCATCTCAACATTTGAGAACATAGGTAAGACAATTTCTGTGAAACATACATAAAGCATGTATTACGTACCACAGCCAGAGGAATTCTGACAGAACTGTTCCAATAAGGCCATTAATAACAATGCACATCCATATCAGCTTATTGGGAAACTCAAATGCTTCAAACCCAGTATAGTGAAGCAGGAAAAACCCTGGCCACAGCAGCAACAGATTGAACAGCCCTACAAAACCTGAGTATAAAGACAATATTAGGTAAATCATAATACATATCCATAAATATAACTAAAACCTCAGCTATATTACGCTATTTTGACAACATACATACATAAAAGCAGCAACAAAGCATGATATTAAATCAAAAGGAAATTAATATAAGAAATGTAACCTGAAATTCATAAACAACAATTACATCAGATATTTACAGGTTTGGGAAAAAAGAAAGGAAAAAAAAAAAACCCTAAATGGCACTGAGTCAAAGGGACTGCCTGCATTCCTACAGGTAGTATTATCTTTCATTGTTAAGACTGTAAAGAAGAAACAATTCACACAAGCAGTCTCTGGAGTACTCATAACCATGCAAACAATAGGCTTTTTCCACCTCCGTGGCTTTTCTGAGTCCCTTTACCTCTGCTATATAATTCAGTGCCTGAAAGCAAACAATTTAATCACACACTGAATTAAAACTTTCAATAGGGTCATTTTCAGTCTTACCAAAGAACATTGGTATGTCAAGTTTATCTTCTCTATCTACTTTCCTTTTGATCATTACTATGTACACAGCATACAGCATTGCTCCTACAAGAGACCAAAGGGAACCTGTAAAATGAAAAAAACAGTCACTTCAGACATGCCAAATACATTATGCCCACTAAGATCAACTCACCTAAACACACGCCTATTATAAAACTGTCAGAGGTAAATAATTTATTACAGAAGCTATTATATATGAAAAGCCTGGAAAACTGTAGAAAACTCAAAAATGTAAATACTTTCCCAATTAAACTATACACATATAGAAAAAAATAATCATAAATATCCAGTTCCAGAAGTTGAAACTAAAAATCCAGACTGTCAAATGTTATACAAGTAAGAAATTTATAGCTTGCTATGTGACCTATTGAGTATTGTTAGAAGATGGTACTTATCACTGCATGTTCTAGGATTCAAAAAAAAAAAAAAACAGGTAAATACCTATCGTATCTTTTCCAGCAGATTTCTCAGATCCAGAAAGGTTAACAAGTACCACACCACCAATGCTAGTGAAAAAGAAGGAACGTAAAATGTTACTTAAACTCAAGAAGTTTGTTTTTCAAAGAAAAAGAACAAAAACAAAGGGGATAAAAATATAATAATAGAGTTCTCTCTTTAGGTATTTTTAGTTAATCAACATCCACTTCTGGAAAAGCCAAAGGGAGTTCTGTTTTGCTAAGGCCTTATCATAAGCTAAAACCAAACACACCAACTCCATTTTTAACTTCCTTGAACTGGGCAGTTAATGAAACAGGATGACAACACTGAATGTCAAACCTCTTCCTTTCCCCCCCAGCCCCGCATCTACACAAAAACAAAGAAACCATAATTTAACAAGAAAGTAAGTCCACATATTTCCAACAGAAACTTACTTAATCCAATTTCCTACAGGAGCATGCAATTCAATAATTGTTCATGATATTAAGTATTTAAACAGACTTAATTCACTTGTTCAATTTATCTGTGAAACAATTTTTAAAAAGTGAAGCATATCATACATTGTCACAGATACCATAGGTACAGTAGTTCTCTCATGGTATCAGGGAGTTCTTGACCAAATGTTCCAGCCCATTATCTTACCTTAAAATGACAGCTAATAATTTGGAAAGGGTAAACCTATCTCCACTGTTACTGGGAAAGACTGCAGCTAAGATTAAAGTGAAAAGCCCTGCAAAAGAAATGAAGAAGAGCTTATACAAACAAATTTCATTCCTACTTAGTCCAGAAAAAAGCACATTTTTCTTCTTCTCTTTTACATATACCTGTTTTAACTACTTGATCTTAGCATCCCTAACTTTTATTGGAACTACTATGAAACTAACACCTTGTGATATGAATTCTCAGATGAGCAAATACAGGCTCAACTCTGAGAAAGGCTAGCCATACTAACAAAATAAACTGCAATAGCCTGAAAAGTCACTGAAAAAAAAAAAAAAAATCACATAATTGTGCTTTTAAAACTGTTTTTTAAACAACAAAAGTTACTTCTCAAAACATGGGACTATCACATAATTCAAATACTTTAGAGCTTGTATTAGGGCCTTGCATAAAACCTGTAAAGCAAGTGATATACATAGTATTTAGGTGGCTTAACATCCTTACCCCCAAACCCATTTAAACAAACAAATAATAATTAGCAAGAAGACTTTACTCTGAATTATATCTATTTTAATAAAAAGTTACACCACCTTTCCTTCAAACCTATTACACTGCAGAAATACACACACAAACTTGAAAATCAAGAAGCAGGGGAATCATGAGGATAGCCTAAAATTTTTAAATGCGCATATTCAATGGATTTAAGCCTTCCTATTCACCCAAAACCACAGGTAAATGATTACATAAGTCCATTGTAACCAAAGAGATTTTTATGTTATAAACAGCCTTATAATGCACACCTGGTGGTGTAATAAAACTTACCAGAGGTTGATGACAATATATTAACTATAGCAACCTGGGTATCTGACAGAGCTTCTTGGTAAGAGAAATTTGCCAAAAACCACTGGGGGAAAAGGAATATTATTTTGTGATTATATGGATAGCAACAAGAGAGTTTAAGTTTCTCAGTGCAATAAAATCCTACTTAAAGAAAAAAATAATTCAACTATGTATCCAAAAATAAAGTCAGAATGAGACTTTTACCTCAAAGAGATTTCTATTAAAGTGACAGGTACATTAGAAGACAGAAGCAAAATTGGAACTGGCCCAAACCAACCGCATTCAACTACATGTTTTATAATGAAATAACATATTTAAGAACTTAAAAATAATTAAATGATTGAAATTACATTATACCAACTATTCTATAGTAACTAAAGATTCTTCTGAGGTGTTTTGCAACTGCTTCAAGATTGTAACTGCACATTTCAGAGATACACGGGACATTTAGTCAGCCTAATGAGATTTTTTTTAAGAGTACTTAAAACTGGCACACACCTCCAACCTACAAAGTAAGCAGTTTACATTCAGTACCTGAAAAATATTTTGGAAGGATTCATGACTGTCAATTCCTCCTTAAAGGAATAAACGGCAAGCGTTTAATTGTTTCTTGATTAAAATCTCATTAATAAGATCTCAGATATATCTTCAAGGAAGTTACCACACTCTAAAGTCTTAGGTGGAAATATTTATACAGTCCAAGAAGAAATACGTATATAGGTAGCAGTATCCACAAACTGCATAAACAGGATTTGTTTCGAACATGAGGACTCTACCCTAGAAATTCTACATGTGTGTGTGTATATAGATACACACACATAGAAACACAGAATTTTAAATAACTTTTTAAAAAGCTATTTCATCCATCCAAAAATCACTAATGAGTGGATTATTGTTTTCTTGCTGTTGTGTGCACTTTCTTAATGTACATCACCATTTTCTGGTCCAGAAATAAAATATTTATTATTATTATTATTGTCATTATTATTATTATTTCAAATGTTTAAAGAGCACTGCTTCCTGAGGAAAAGTAGTGGTGGGTCCACATTACATATAATCTATTCAGCAGTATCAGTGAAGCTACTTCTGGGAAAGCTATAACTGATCTGCTCTCTACATTTTTACCGTTTCTCAAAAATCATGCTACCATTAGCTCTCTTTCCCCCTAGAACTCAGGCATGATGCAGAAACAGCAGCAACCAATGGATTCATAAGTAGATCTCCCAGCCCTCCATGGAGCTAAAGGACAATTATCTTCTCTTCATGCTACTGGAGGGAACAATGCCACAGTGAGCCATGAGACGGTACTTTTTCTATGACTGCCCAGAAAGCAGACACATTGACATCTACCCATTTCATGCAGTCTCACTGCAGCTACTAACAGTGTGCACGTAACCCTAGCTTTTGCTGTACCAAACACACCCAACAGTGGACAACATGGCACAAAAGCATAACTGCCCTTACAGTTAACTACACAATTGGGATCTGTTTCTACTACCCTCCCTTTAAGAAGCTGCACCTTCACGTCCAGCATGAGGAAAGTTTTGATGCATATAGAGCATTTATAAAATGAAGCACAAAGAATACAAGTCATCTCAATACTCTTTGCATCTATACTTAAGTCTTCTGAAAGAATGAAACACATACCACAAAACAAAAGAAAAAGCTGATTTTTGCTACTTGAGTTGCAGTAAGTTTTCCTACAGTTTTTAATATCGATTCCTGGTCCTTAACTGTTGGATATGACATGCGAGACAACTTTGCTTCCAATGCATGGCTTGATGGGAGTTGTCGAATCTCCATAATATTACTGAACCTTACACGAGGCTTTTTGGGAGCTTAGGAAGAAAAGAGAAGAAAAAAAAAAACCACCGACAAGCTGCATATTACCATTAAACTTTTCAAGCCATAAGCAAATAAAACTACCATGTTCTAATACGGCACTGATTACAATATTTGACAAATAACAGGTTTATATAAGAATAGAAGACACAACGTTATTTTTAGCTATTAAGCTAGTATTTTGGTGTTTGATAGGCCAGTAATAAGACAAAGCACAATTACCGTTTTCAATCAGCACAGTTGTTTACCCACAAAAACCACGCTGAAAAGCACCATCCCTTGTCACAGTCAAAAAATCCATGCAAAGTAACAACACATTTTTAAGTTGGAATTATTCTGTATTGATAAATATTACATATAAGATTGTTTAATTGTTTTAGTAGTCAAACAGCCAAAAACTGCACACAAGTATACCTAACTGCAAGGACAGTGTTTCATTCGGAGGATGAGAGTGTCCAACAGACCTCAAAGCTTAGCAGAGATCATAAGGTCACTTGCTCAACTGAAATCCATCCTTTAACTAAGCTTGTAAACCGGGATCACATTTTATTTATAAGGGTATTTCAAGTATCACTATTTAAGTATCATTAAGTGTTTCAATATGAAACAATACCTAATATCCTAAAATAAATAAATAAATAAATAAATAAAATATCTAAAGGGAAAAGCTACAGCTCAAACAACCCCGAAGTGCATGTTAACATAGCACAGTAGAGCCTAAGAAAGCAGTTCTTAACACATCATCTAGAAATCAACAAAGAGATGTTCCCTTTTGTAAGCAGGGACTCTTTTGCCCTCAATTTTGGATCAGATAATAGGATTCTCTGACAGCCAGTTTATCTATAGTTGTCTGGGACAGTTAGGCCTGTTTCAGCAACTATCATGGGATAGTGAGGCTTAAATAAAATCAGAATGCACATAGACTGTTAAAATTCTTACTTTGACTGCTTTGCTCCTGCTCTAAAAAGGACAATAGCTTGTCTTTCCAGAGGCTGACTCACTGCTGCTGGTCATACAAGCCCAGAAGGAAAGAATCACAAGTACTGAACCCAGCTGGTCCCTTGAGATAAACATAGGCTGGATCTGTAGTGACCAAGAAAGGTAAACTGAACGATAGGCCTATGTTTTCTCTACCTGAAAGTAAATATATGAGACCGCAATTCAAGCAATAAGAGATTTAAGTAAAGAGAAGGAAAAAAAAAAACACCAAAACCAAAAAAGGCAGGGGTGAAGAGAAAAAAAAAAAACAAAAGGCCAAAACAAAGTCCTGCAACATGACAGCATTTATACCAACAAAGAGGAAAGTAATTCTTTCACAAAGAACTGGCATTTCAGCACTCCAAAAGTCTTTACTCACTTTTCTCTGCATCACTATTATTACTGCCATTTTTTTCAGTTGGCAAATCATGAAACTTTACAGGAACATATAAAGGTTCACTCTGAAATGAATCAGTATAAGTAAAAATACAGTTAAGCAGGATATTTAAATTATAAGCAGTAGAATTAATTTAGCAAATTAGAAAACTAAATTAAAACTTTGTGAACATTATAACAAATAAATTTAACATGGTAGTTTTGCACACAGTGGACAGGCTTGCCAAAAATGTTCATACATAAATTATATTTTATGTTAAACATATTGGTAACATTTATTCAAAAATAACTATGCATTTTTTTGTATATCCTCATGAACAAAAACTCATCTCCAGAATATAGCTCATCAAAATCATGGACATTTCATCAGATTCTGTCCAAATGATAAATGAGACCCATAAGAATTCACATACAAAAATTAATACATGCTCATTCTCCTCCCATGACCGTAAATGCTTATAAACTAAAAGCCAAAATACTTTAGAAAACTAACTCAGTTTTAAAACTCCCTTAGGAGTCAGAGGACTTGAATCCAGGTCTCATCATCAGCTTTCAGCAATGGTCCTCTCATTATGGCAAACTTGGGAAGTCTGTGAACTCTGAGAGGCATCCCACTCAGAAGGGGATGCTGTTCATAGCCTGCTACAGTCCAGGAAAGCTCAAAGGGCCTCACTCAAGACCAGTATTTATCAAGTCACAAGACGATTGGCTTTAGTCATTAGTAAATTTCCACCCTGACCACAACCTGAGTGGGTAATTACTAGAAACTTTTCAAATTTCCAGTGACCATGGTACTGTTCCATTCAGGGTATAATCAAGCAAAGGAATGTGCCAATGCTGCCAGGGAATGACTGATTATCCCTGCTCCTGCTTCCCACATTATCAAGGCGACAGGAGTCCCTGGTATGATCAGTGCCTCTGTTCTCAGCCATACAAGAGTTAAAGGGATGCTCCACCACCCAACTCATTACACAAAGGCCAAGGCCTGACAGAAATTCCTTAGATAGCAGAGTAGCCTAGGGGATGGGGGGTGGAGGGATGTACCACCATGGGCACTTAGCAGAAGTTTCAATTGCTTAAAAATACTTGTAACAACACAAGTTTTAAGCTGCTTGTTTAAATAAAGTTAATAAACTCTAAGAGTCAAGTAATGAGAATGATCTGGTAGCTCCATTTTGGTTAGGTCCCTTCTTTAGGATCAGATTTTTTGTGAATGTTTAAATTAATGCAAAATTCTCCAAGGTTAATGATGAATCTTGCTTCTAGAGTCAGAGGATCTTAATGAATTGAGCAACCTCAGATGGTTTTATTCCTACATGTCGATAAAGTTGGGAGAGGGAGAGGGGGAGAATGAAATGAAGACTAATTCTGAAAAATCTCACTTCGACTCCCTATTCAGGATAAAATACCTGTAAGTAGTTTTGTCAACATGCAATTGCCTCCCCTTACTCTATTACAGAGATAGTGTAAGTTCTGTGTTCTGGATACTTTCCCAATTTGGCCTCTGATTTAGGCATGTGATTTAAAGAGCAATCTGTGATCCACAGGGGCATATGTCACCTACTGATGACAAAAATCACCACAAAAATGCTATCTGGCAATGCAGCTTGCCAGCAGAATACCAGTACTGACATCTGATTCAGTATACAGTAATCGCTCCATCCACTGGAAGGAATCCGCTGCGTTTCTCTTTCAAAATGCAATGTGGGTTCACATTATACAACACACTCAACTAACCAGTTCATATACAAGATACTCAACTAACTGATTCCATTGCGTATTTTGGTCTTGAAAACTGTTTGGCTGTACCACTGGCTCTCCACTTTTTGCTTTGTCAGCTACTGAGGTGAATATGTAAACATTTCCTTAGCACGACAAATATTTACTTCACAAACTAGTACAGAAACATTCAAGTGTTTTATTGAGCTGAGAACCTGTATTTCTTACAATAAGCAACACCATTATTTACAATGCTTATTAGTAACATCTAAGTTGGCAATTCCCTTTGCCAAAAACTTTACATTTAAGACCGCCTATTTTAAAAACAGTAAGTTTGTATAATGGTGTCATGCTATGGTAAAGCATTGACCTTCACAAATTAAGGCACTTACCAGAGAACTGTTTACAGTGTTATCTGTTGTACAAGCAGCAAAATAACCTTCAGCATCTGCAAACTAATTACAGAACCTTAAATCAATAATATATCAAGGCACAGTTATTAATAACTGTGGGGGATTTTTAGAATAAGCTTTTTAATGCCTTTTTCCACAGTTCTATTGCATTTTCTCCCTCTAGGCCTCATCCCCCCAAAAACCAAGAGGGTTTACAAGTCCAGTAAGTAGCTTCAGTAATTCTTTGTATCTCCCAGAAAATCCCATTCAATTCAACTACCCAGATAGCAATGCAGATCATGCTGTTAGAATGACAAAACTGTGAAGTTTAGTCTTAGCAAACCCTGTTTCACTGGATTATTGTGCATGTGTTGACAACAAGCCTCTTGATTCTTCATTTTACATTTGCATAAAACCCTGGAACTCTGCTTTAGTTTTAACAAGGCTTAAACTAGGATGGGGTCAAGTGTAATTTTTACTCTTCATTTCTTCACATTAACAAGCACTACTACCCATGTTCCCTGACCTGAAGCTTGCTGTTCTACCATGCTGGTAAGAAACCTATTAAACAAATCCCCTAATGTAGAAGACAGCATAAAAGTAAGGTATGAGTGTTTAACTTAGAAACCATTACTGAAATGAGAAATCTGTAAATGTAGTATTTTTGTTCCAGATTAATAAACACAAGACATTTCACAGGCACATGTAGTAATTACACAGTTAAACGTTTAACTGAACTCAGGAGGTGGGTGTGTGGATATAAATAAATAAATAAAATCTTCTACCTACACGCTACAGTCCTGTCTCTGCCTGGTCTTTTGAATTATGCTGACACCGAAAGTAATGGCTATTTCCCACAAATTATTTTAAAAATTACTTTTTGTAGGATTAGAAAGATAATGAGATCCCAGTTGCGCTGCCATGAGTGACACACGCAGAATGACTGAGCACTCGTAGTCATAGCTGTCCAGCTCATATTATTTCTTTCCTTGACACAGCACTGCACAAGATTCAGTTGGTCAAGATAATGACTACAATTCACACTAGGCAACAGCCCCTTATTCTGCTCAGATTAGTAAATTTGGTCACTATAATTGTTCCGTTCAACTAATCATTCTATAGTGCTTTCATCACCATTACTGGTCATTAATGCCAGTAAAGAATCTGTAAATTCTGCTTATTTCCTGATTATCTTACGAAGATCCTGAATAGCATCAAGTCTAGCATCTGCCATACCGTACACAGACACTTCACGTTAAAGGCTGACTACCAAAACTTATTTCAAGATATCAGCTAACTCTAAATGTTCTGTATGTTTAACGTGATTTTTTGCTTATTTTAACAAAAGGTTTAAGGGGCTTGTTTTCAGACTTTTTTCCTCTTAGCCGTGCTTTGCTGTTCTGGGGTGCCTTTTTGTTTGTTTGTTTTTTGGTTGGTGGTTTGTGGGGTTTTTTGGTTGGGTTTGTTTTTTTTGGGGGGTTGCCTTGTTGTTGTTTTTTTTTTTTGGGGGGGGGTGGTATGTATAATTTGGCTTAATGCCATGTAACACTTCAATTGAAGCCTGCTACTCCTACAAATGTCACTACCAATGAAGTCTAATATATCCAGAACTGAAGTCAAATCTCCACACAAGCTATTTCCTATAAAGACATGTTGATTAACAGCATATTCCTGGATCACATTTTCTGTTATTTTAATGCAAGATTAATATCAGGCCAAATGCCTCACTGTTTCCTGAGTCCTGCTGTTCAGCACTCTGAAACACTGGCACAGCATGTGCGCTCTTCGCAGCAACACTTAATTTCCTTGGAAAAGAGTATGTATTTCTGTAATATGACAGTAATTTTAGACTCTTAACACAAATAATGCTTAGCTGCAGAATGAGCAACACAATGTCACTTGTGCATAAACGCTATAAAAATACAATATGAACAACAACAAAACCATAATTCTACCACTTTTCCTAAATGTAAGTTTAAAAACCTCAAAACCTCTCATCAAACAGTTCACAGTTTTGCCAAAGAGTCAGTAATGAAAATCAACTGCAAAGTTCAAATACTGATTCCACTGGTTACAGATGCTGGGGGAATAAAAGGGAACCCACAGCCAACATGAGTTATGAGTGATGAGGCTCATAAGCTCTCTTTTAAAAGAATTATCCACTGCAACTGTCCAAGATAAAATACCAGGCTAGATGAGCCAATGGTCTGGCCCAGTGAAACATTTCTTAGGATTCCTGAAATGTTTCATATTCCTTTTTCCTTTCTTTTCTTCTTCTTACAAGACTAATATTAGGATTATCATGTCTTCCTGTGCCATAATTCACTTTATAATTGCTTTTCTGAAAGCACTATTTCACAAATATGTAAACTTTGCTTTTCTCTAGTCTCTATTTTATTAAGTTTTTTTTTCTATAGAAACTTCAACAAATATTAAAACATTCACAGAGTTAAAATACTTACAAAAGCTGCATGCCTTCCACGAAATCCACGAGTACACTGTTGCCTCCATGGTTTCCAAACAATAAATCCCAAGAGGTATAGAACAAACATGGATGTTTTTGCAAATGTACTGAAAAAAGGCTTGTTGTACTTTGTAAAAACATACTGTGGAAAGAAAATAATTGCAGTATCCAAAATTAACAATTAGGTGAGAATTCACAAGATGAACGAACAGGTTTTAGACCAGAACAGTCTGATTCCCAAAAAGTCAGTGCTGCAAGTATTGGCACGTGTGACCAAAAGACACAAGGGGCTGTACTTATTCTGGTATCCTCTCCCAAGCTATCATAAAAGCCAACAAGAAGGCACTGAGCCATTTTGCAAGACACAATGCCACTGGGGAAAAATAATTATTATTTTTATCTAATCAAGCAACATATCGATCAATATGCCACTGAACTCAAATAGTACTGAAAATGCAAATATTCTCTAAATGAAAGACCACTTCTATTAGCAATAGCACAGTAAGCATAAATTAGAGATTACTTTGAGTAAGTAAATTTTCAGTATCAATAATGATGACACCAACTGACTGGAAAAAAATGTTTTATTAATATAATAGCATGTTAAGAGCAAACATTTTTATATGCTTAGTTTAAAAACCGATATAGAACGTAAAAACTTCATGACCATTCAGAAACCCGAATTTGCAATAGTTTATTAAAAACTTGTCTTCCATTGCTAAAACTCCAAGTCCTAAAACTCAACATGAAGTAAGTACCAGATTAATTTCAAGGCGGAATATAGGAATTAGGTCATGACAAACTTGTCTACAATTATAGGGTTTAAACTCCATGATCAGAGTCCTTTGGTCCTAGACTTTCGTATGTTCTGAACTATAATCTAGCACGCCACCTACCCTGCAGTATTACAGCTCTTTCACTATTTCTTGAGAAGCATACAGGCATTATTTTAATCAAACAGGCAATAAACAAAATGAACTCCCTGATTACACAGTTATAAGCTTATGCTGTTTAATTTTAAAATCATCAGTAACTCCTTCTGTCTTGAAAGCAACAATCACAGAGTTGAGCTTGTCTGTACCTTTTCGTGAATGCAGCTTAGGATATTATGTTCCTGGTATTGAAGAAGTAATTAAACTATACTAGAAACACTGTCTGATCATGCTTCTGTTGCATCTTTTTCTTAAATAGGCTTTTATTTTCCTTTTAAGGTGCATGGAACAATACTTACAGAAGTGAGTTCTGAAGAGGCAACCCATATCACGTCAACAAGGAGAAGAATGACAATTCCTAGAGCCATTCGCCTACGTTGAGTGGATGAACTGCTCTGGGAGCTCATTCGATTCATGATAAAAACCCACACCATTTGTAACCTATTCAAGATTGATAAAGGAATAAACCCCAGAAGATCACAAACAGTGACTGAAAAAAAAAAAAAAAACAACAACCAACAAACCCACCCAAGAAACTCCAAAACAGCCCCAAAAGAGTGGGGGGGGCTATGTTTCACAGATATGAAACAGACCCACTAAGCCAGGAAACACGTTTGTATTTCTTAAAAAGCAGATCTTTCACAGACCTGGCATGACATTTTCAGAGACATTAGAGGTAATCAGAAAGTAAATCTCATCAGCTGTTCTACTACTGAATGAAGTAAAAGTAGGTAAAACATTCAATACCTTTTTGTCATTTCTATGCTACAAACTCTACACTATTTGAGACTACTACATTTTGGTAAATTCTGATACTCTAAGCTGACTAGAAATCAGTTTGATGTATTGTGTCAAATACAATTCTATTAAAGGTAGTCAGAAACATGTTTAAAGTTAAGCATTCAACAAACATTTCCAAAGACACAGCAACCCATTTGGGTAAATTATGATCCCTCAAAGAATAAAGTGATTCAAGAAGGAAAAAAAAAAGAAAAAAAATCCAAATAATATTTAAAAGTAAACCAATTTATTATTTTTGCTACAGATTACATAACATACCTTTCTATTTATCATCATGAACTCAAAACACTGGCTACCTTTGAGAGAACGCAAGGAACTGAAATTCAATTCATCTTTACAGAGCAGCTCCTGACTCTCACAGTAAATAAAATGATCTGCTTTATTAATAAAGTTCAGTGAATTTAAATTACACTGTTTTTTTCCATATGTCAATATATACTGTCTTTTCATTATTTACAAATTATTTATCACAGTGCCACAATGTCTCCAGTAAGGAAGCTACATTTCTTTTTCCCCAGACTAGCCTATTCTTCAGATTAATGATTTAAATGCTCACACATGCACAAGCGCATTTGAGATCACTACACTGTTTCCAGCCTTGACTCATGCCTCTCCTTTGCAATATACTCTCTGCTATTTTCAAATTTTGACCTTTTTTCCTCCATTTCTCAAAGGGCTTCTTTCTAAAGAAAAAATCAACAGGCAGAGAGTTCCTGCAATATCATTATACCACTAGATCTATGCTGATATATTTCATGTGTGGGCATCAGTTCTGGATAATTACTCTGTTTTTCTGGTAAAATGGTGGGATTGACAAAAGAAAGTGTAAGTCTGTAAGCAGGGAGGGGCAAAGTTATGAAAGACTCAGCAAGGTATTGCAGTTTTTACTTCATACGGAATAGAGAAGAAAACATTTGCTCTCAAAGAGAGAATAAATACGGATTTTATGTTAAACTTGAGTAAGCCAAAAGAAAGGTTTTCAAGCTTGAAAGCTTATAAATGTTTTTTTCATTTTTTATGAATTGGTCTAGTAGGTACTACATATTATACTCTACAAACTTTCCCTTCATGCGATTATGACTAATAGCCTACAAGCTGTTATATTATACATAGCCTACAAATTGCTCATGTCTTTGAATAAATGCATCAAAAATGGAAGCTGGGCATAAAGAGTTCCAAATGAGCTAGAAAGAAATCTTATTCCTTGTCAGGCTACAGCACAACACATTAACAGTGGTAAGGCATACCAGAAATGGAAATCACTCCAGCCTTCTACCAGTCACATGCTGCAGGTAGGAGGGGGAGAGGTAGCTGGAGACAGGAAGGAATCGCTGAAGTCTGATCAACTTGACATCTCTGCATCAGATGCTTGCATCCCTAGCATTCTGTTCTCACCACAAACTGCTTCAAAGCATATAGCACATATACACTGTGCTCGAAGGTCATGCACAGTTGCTTAATACTGTACTAAACTTGCTTACATTAGGCTCATACAAATCCCTTTCCTTAGCAGGATGACAGAAAATCTAATACGTCTTAAATAAGAAGTTACATATAAAGTTATTCAGAGTGTAAGTACATGTTGCACCACTTCTTTTCTACCTGTAATTTTTTAAATTCTAATTAAAGAGCCCATACTTGTGTCTTGCAGTCTTTTATATGCTACAGTAATAGCAGCTATTACTTTCTCATCTGAGTACAAAGTGTCTGTTTAACATTTCTGTGTGCTTAATATAGCCCTCCGTTTGGTTCTTCCATAACAAGTAAAAAAGCTTAACAAGAAAGGGTGACTACAAATTTGGTCTTCATGCAGCACAATGCATCCTGAAGCTAGCAGTCAACTTAAAAAAGGTACTTAATTGGCAACACTAAAATACCTATAATGCAGAAAAACAAAATCCTGTTGGAAATTATACACTAAGTTTTAGGACAGAAAATGTGTAAAACTTCACACAGAACATAAAGACAGATAGAAACTACTATTTTGAGAAGTTTTTAGACAGACACATTATCCCCACCCCACAAAATATCAGTATTCATGAATTTGTAATGAAATACAATTCCACATATCTCTTATTTGGCTTCTGTATTGAGGGTAATATGCTCTGACTAAAATGAACACAGAAAGAACAAGATTTACTTTTCTTGATACATACCTTCCACAATAACTGTAAAAAAAAACCAAACAAAAAATGCTAACAGACTTCACACATCACGTCAAAGTGAAGATAGTCTCCTAAAAAGAAAAAAAGAAAAATAGGCAAAGCTTGAAAAATGGTGTGCATGTGTCTGTGATACACTTATCCTTGCAAGATATCTTCTACAATTTCAAGCTGCACAAGTGCCTGCTGCAGTTCAAGTCCTAAGTGTTGGGGACAAACAGATACAGAACCTTAAAAACTGGGCCACATCAAAAATGCTAGCAGGACAGCACTGAATTGCAAGAGAACGGGATCATTTTCTATTTTTGATATTTCAATGAATATGATCCCCTCTTTATTCACTGAAAGAAGATGTTCACATGAGAAACAAGAAACTGATATTGTTAAGGTCTACTTTTTTTTAAGCTATGCACAGAAAGGCCCTATTTCTTAAGTCAACACTCCTAAGCAAAGAATTTAAACAGAATTATGAAGAGCATATAGGCCTTTTGGCTTTAAAATGATCATTAAAATGATCTACAAAGATAAGACAGGTCCATGTTACTTCTTGTGGAAACCCAGTATCTTTCCTTAATTCAATACAGTATTATAACCATAGCAAAACAATCAAACAAACCCGCAAACAAAGCTCATCTAATTTTTTTAATTTTTTTTTTTTTAACCCAGATCCTATAAAGTCATTCAATAAAATCCACTTTAAATTTGTTATGTAGGGAAAGGAACATTATATATAAGGAACTTCAGGAAAAAAGTGTTATACTACACCAGTCAGAAGGCCAGCCATCTAATCTGCAATAATTTGCAAATCCAAATGCTGGCAAGTATATGGTACTCTAAGAGAAGACACAATAAAACTTTAACTGGCAACCAGGAATACTAAAGCTTTAAGTTTTACTGCCTGGAAGTGCTGGTTTGTTTTTTTTGTTTGTTTTGGGTGGTTTTTGTTTGGTTGGTTTTTCTGGTTTGTTTTGTTTTGCTTTGTTTTGTTTTATTGTTCATGTGAAACCTTGCTGAACAATGGCTTAGGGTTATCCTGTATCAACAGGAGTCATACCCTGTATTAATGGGTAACAAATCAATGTGCAGAACAGAGGTAGCAGTTGAGGGCAAAACTAAATGCTTACCCTAAATTTTGCCTTTGATTACCTGTCAAGCATGGTGGAAAGCTTACAATAGGAAGCAAAAGTTACATTGATGCTTTTCACCTACTGCAAATAAGATAAAGAGGTAGACTATAAAGATGGACCACACAAGCCTATAATTCAGCTCCCACCGAATTAATGATTTACATACTGCTTAGCATCCAGCAGGTTCAAGCCCTTTACCACATAGTTTACCAAATGACCATAGCTGGTTTAAACAAATAAATAAATAAAAATGAAGATGTAGTTTTAAGACACAGGCATGTGGTTATCTACCTTCTGTACCACAAAGCCTATGCTTGCTGTAGATCCTGAATATCTGTTTAGTTCAGTGCCCTCACATACAAAAAGTAGCTGCTGGTCGTATATTTTTTATGCTACCAACCTAATTAAAGATTAAGATCAGTATCTCAGTTAACCAAAATTTAAACCAGAAGACTTTTATCCATACAAAGCTCTAACAGTTTGTGCATGCCTAGTTTATGCACATAAAAGAACTGAAGATAAAAATAATAAACAGAAACCAATAAAGATGCTTAAAAACTCTTCCTTCCATGCACACTAAACCAAATATCACTAAGAAAAAGAAACTATTCAGCCACTTACTTGTAACCCCTACTTAATCTATATTACCTATACTCACATAACAAGGTACAGAACTTGTACCTAAATTCAGTTATTATGCAATACATACATATTACCCTCTATCAGCATGCAAGATCTGCTGTGGGCTGTAGTCCTAACTGGAGTTGGTAACACAGAACCCAGTTCAATACTTATTACCAAGAATTAACCCACTTCAGGATAAGGATAAAAAATTACCTGAAACAAGACACTTCTCTCTAAGAGCGTGGCTTTACCTTTACAAAGCATTTAATTCATCAAGTTCACAGAGTTACAATAAATTTATGCCACCAGAAGACATATAAGCTGAAATAGAAAAGTTTAAAAGTAACTACAATATTCTACTCTATTCAAGACAGTAGAAAATTCAGCATGCCTGCCTTTCATTTCCATTATTAGGAAATAAATATGCTTTCCACATGGTACAACTTTAAAACACAACTTTAAAATTTGTCATTTGAAGGAATATTCATTTTAAGAACATTTCTTAATATTTATTTTTTTTTAAGCAAATGGTATGGAGGTATTTTTAAATATTCTATTTACCATTTTAACAGCGTTAAAGTTGATGCTGTCATCTTTTAGAACCATTTTTCAGCCAGTTACATCAAGACCTTCTGCAAAAAGAAAAAAAATATATTTAACTTCACTTGTCATAACACTGTACTGTATTGTTTTTAAAATATTACCATATCTTAGATCACTTAAGCTGAGTCACCATTTTAACTTATGATACACATACAAAAATTTAAAATGGTCTTACTGTGTAATCTACAATATATGTTCACTTAACTGATAACCCTGAAGCCAACAGGCTGTCCAACTCTACTGTTCTAAACATCCAGTAAGTGACTTCCTAGGACAGGACGTGTAACACCACCATTGATACTTAACATGCAATCTTATTTCTACAGCACTAAATGTTTCTTTGTGCAGATTATCACTTTTTTCATACTCAAAGTTCCATCCCCCCCCCAAAAAAAAAAAAAAAAAAAAATCACAGTAAGTTCACAAAATATGAAATAGCTTTTACTGTATCAACAATTAGGGAAAAGAACATTATAAGTAAAACAACTGCCAAATCATTGCAAAAAAGGAGTATTACTTATAGCTGTTCTATGAAGAACACACATACCCCACAAAAAGAAAAAAAAAGTAAACGGTAACATAAGTAACAAACTCAGAATAGCAGCTCAGTCACAGACCATGGTGCAATTCAACCTGAAATTCTTCCTCGTGTTTACTCAAGATTATGTCATATACAATTTGAAAGACAACATACCAAGATAAGGTCTGCATGCAGAAGAAATGGTTTAAGTTTTTCCAGTTATACCAGCTGCTCCAACAATACAAGTTCCCCAATACGTCCCCACCCCTCCCACCCCCACTTAACATGTATGGTCATCAAGTGATTTTCATTTTATATTTGATTACTTTTGAGATAAGATAAAGAGACATTGCTTTGAGTCTAACAGGAACAGAGCTGAAAGTAAACTGGCATTCTACACCCATCTCCTAAATCTGGAAAGATACAATATGCAACATAATTTTAACAACTGACCTTCATCCAAGTTCTGAGGGGCATCAAACAACA
The DNA here is from genome assembly GCF_028554395.1 of Pezoporus wallicus. NCBI lineage: Eukaryota > Metazoa > Chordata > Aves > Psittaciformes > Psittacidae > Pezoporus > Pezoporus wallicus. The sequence goes on from NW_026637685.1 coordinate 982,056, forward strand.
ACAGCAAAAGCAATAATCTTCAGAAAAGACAGAAAAAGTAAACCCTATGCAACATGGCATTCACTACAGCCCTCTAATCTTTATTAAGTTTCCTGTAGAATCTGCAGAATATAGTGAAGCAATTGACCCGAAAAGAGAAACTGAAACCAAGTTTTTCATGCCAGTACTGAGTACCACAAGTAGAGGTCACCATTCCTAGCTAAACAGAAAGTTATACAAGACTTAAGTTTGCACAAAACCCACGTAAAATTCGGTATCAAAATGAAAGAATTCAGCTTAATGTAACAAGATGTTTTAACAATCTGGCAGTGCACAATGTAGGTCATACTACCAAACTCTTCTGGCACAGCGGGTCAAGGAACACTTGAAAATGTTTCATGTTCAGCACTTAATTCAAAATTGATCAAAGTTACAAGTAAATTTTTTTATAAAAAGAATAGTAATGCAAAATATTAACCTATTGCATGCTTGGGAGTCTTTACCACCTACCACACTACCTAACCATATACTTCTCAGATTCATTCCTACAGCACCCCAGCATGACTAGAACCCTGTTGGACATGAGCATCTATGACCACATTGTGTTAAAAACACACTAGTTCAGGTTAGCAAAGTGGACACTTGCAAGTGGAACTGACAGTGCTTTCCTTCAATAACATCAGAATGTTATTGAAACAGAAAGCTTAATGTCAAGCTGAGGCCTCAAGTGTAACCATGCACAGAACAATCTCCTAACCAGCTGTAGCTATACAGTTAATATTAGCTAAGACTTACAGGTGACATCCATTTCACATGCTACCCATCTAATCCTGTGTAGCGCAAGATCTAAATATATCGTGCTTTGTCACAGGATAAACAGTCACAGATCTCCGATAAGAGCAAGCACAGCAGATTTCAAAACTACACTTGCAGCTGAAAGGTGAGCCTTCCAGGCATGTTAGAAACAGGCAAATGCACCACATTCAGGTAAGTGCTTTCAGAGTGAATGGGTCTTCTTCGTTCCTTCCTTCCTGCCGACAGATACCTTTGGCAGAAAAGTAGCAGGAACAAAGAAGGAAATGAGTAAATCTCCTTAACACACTCAAGAAAAGAAGTGTATGCCTGAGGAGAAAGAAATACGGCGCAAGCTCTGGAAATCTCAGAGGAGGAAGAATGAGTATCCGTCCTGCGCTCGCACGTAACACAAACACAGGAGACCGCGGGGGGGAAGAGACGCAGCGGAAGCAAGGGAAGCCCGAACCTCCTCGCACCTCAGGCGAGGCATGACTGAGACCTCGTCACCTGCCCGCTCCCGGGGACGCAGGATCTCTCCACGCACATGTCCTCCTTTCCCGAGCGCGGCGGACACCCTCGCCTGAGGCGAGAAAAACGCTTCTCTAACGCCGCTGACACAGACGAGAGTGGGACGAGGCCGAGGTCTGGCAGCCGGAGGCGAGAGGGCGACACACACCGCCTCCGACCACCGCTGGAAGCCGGGAACGGCCGGCGGGAGAAGGGTCACACACGCGGGCGCACGGCCGCGGCACACCCCGGCCCGGGCCGTCCGTGAGAGACGTGAGGGGGCAAAGTTCCCCTTCCAAGGCGAGGCGAGGCAGGGCCCGGTTTCGCCCCCATCAGCCCCGTGGGCCGGGGAGATCAAGGCCTCTTGCCCGCGGCACCCCCAGCGACAGCTGACAGGGACGGCATAGGTGAGACAGCAGCAGCCGCGGAACCTCGGCCCGCCTCCTGCCGCACACAGCCGCTTGGGGCTCACCGCAGCCCCGTCCCAGCGACAGCGGAGGTACCTGAGGCCGCGAAGGGGCCCAGAGCTGCGTCCTCCGACGGCACCACCCGCTTCGATTCGCTTTGCTTTCCTTCCCTCCCCGACTAGATTGCCTGCCCTCTAAGATGGTGGCTTGCGCGAGCGGCCGAGAATCCATCTCCGAGGCCACGAGCGAGCTGCGGCCCCGCCCCGCCCCGCCCGCAAGCCGGCCCCATCGAGCCGCTCGGCCAGCCGCTCGCCACCCCTGCCGGCTGCCGTCCCCCTGCGAGCGGCTGGGAGGGCGTCTCTGCCCTGCGGCCTGGTACCGGTAGGCGGTGTGAAGGGGTGTCTCCCTTCCCCATGCCGTCTGTCGGCTGAGACATCGAGCTTCAACGTTTCGCCGCGTGGAGGTCTGAGGTGCCGGCTCGCCCTGCCGTGTAGCTGGTAACGGCTGCTGCCCTGTCGGGAACGGGGGCAGGAGGCGGAACGGAGCTTAACTTCATGTCTTCCTTGAAAACGCTTACCGGTGCTGAGCTCGCCTCCGGAGGGGTGGCAGCAAAGGGCTCCGCCGGTCGGTGGTGGGGCCCTTCAGACCAGTGGGAACCGGGAGGCACTGCTGCTCACAACGGCGGCAAGCCGCCACTGAGCTGCGTAAAAGTGTAGTGAACCCGGCCTTTTAATAAGAGCAAGCGTACGCAAGGGACTTTTTATAATATCAAGCAGTGATAGGGCAAGGGGGGGCGGCTTTAAACTGAAATAAGGTAGATTTAGATTAGATATTAAGAAGTTGTTCCCTGTGAGAGTTGTGAGGCACTGGAACAGGTTGCCCAGAGAAGTTGTGGATGTCCCAACCCTGGAAGCATCCAAGGCCAGGTTGGATGGGGCCCTGAGCAACCTGGTCTGGTGGAAGGTGTTTCTGCCTGCAGCAGGGGAGTTTGAACTAGATGAGTTTTAAGGTCCCTTGAAGCCCAAACTGTTCTATGATTCTATAATTTTGCTTGTTTTCTCAGAAGCAAGAGTCATCCACTGCAGCTGGGTCATTCTGCCTTGACACCTGTGGAGCAGCCCCTGCTGTGCCATCTACATTGACCATGTTTAATGAGAGAATGGATGGAATAGCTCTGAACCAAGAGAGCTTTCTTCGGCTAGATAAGCCATTATCTAGCATTTATACAGCCTTTTTCAAAGCAGTGAGGTAAGATCAAATAAACAGGAACAGAGGAACAGAGAAGACGGAGAGCACAAACTGCAGAACTAGAGGGAGCTTGAAACCAGTCTATCAAAAAAAGGGAAGAAAGAAAAACCAAAGTGAGCAAGACCCTTGAGAAATGTCCTAAAATGCAGTGAGATGGTGGAATCTTTGTTTAATAGTTATCATTGTCTTTATTTGGTGATACAAAATCCCACAGGACTGGGAAGTAGTGGCAACTAGTTAAATTCTCAGTCTGCTTCACTATCAACACACTTTTAGTAGCATAAAAATGACATAGACATATACAATTAATGTTTTAAAAGCTATATTTGTGAACAGGGAGAACAACTAAGACAACAGGGAAGACACAGATTCTCAGCCTCTTCTGTCTCGCCTGATCAAAAGTGATCGAAAAGCTCTGGAGAGGGGAAATTCACCTTTGAAAGCTAGCATAATAAAGCTCAGCTTGGTTTGCTGTTCCTGCCAACTGCCGTCTTACAGTGAGTGGTAGTAGCTGGTGCTAGGGATGGCAAAACATCTGGAGATGTACAGATTTTGTATCTTTTTTTTTCCTTCAGTCTTCTTTGACAGTGGAAAGCATACGAAATCTCAACTGTGAATTTAAACCATCTGAGTGTAGCTTCACAACCTCCCTGTATGCTTGTATTTCTTCTTTATTTTTTATGAGGCTGTGCAGTCTGCATCTTAATGTGGCAACACAGCTAAATCTGACTTCTTAATGTTTTGATTCTAAACATTTTGACAGAGGCAGGCAAATAGAAGAAAACTGCAGTTGAGTGCCAAGCTTCTCTTCGCCACAGGATGGGGCACTTAACACTGTGGTTTCTGAGGCATATGGAGAAAAATGGGTTGACATTGTCAGAAGCCCAGAAGTTTGTCACTTTACACTTAGAAATATTGCAGGACTTAAGTGTTTTTAGCTCTGAAGTAACTTCCTATTGTAAAAGTTCACGTGATGATCTTGTGTCTTCTCTGAAAGAAACTATTACAACAATGATTTCTCCTGCCCCCCCCTTTTTTTATTGTTCCTTTTTTAGCATTAGAGTTGCAGTAATCACGTGTAATAAAAATCTATGTATCTTGCAAATATCACATATTGCATATTTATTTTCTTGCTCTGAATATTTTGGTTACATAAATAGCACTTTTATAGGCAAAACAAAATTATATATCTACAGCAGCACTGTAATATTTTCAGAAGAGAAAACACCCTCTATTTTACAGACCTGCTAAGTTGCACTTTAAAATTTGTATTTAGTTTCTACTCATATACACTCTATTTATGAGAATGTAATGGCCGATTTGGATGCAATATATCAGATCCCAAGAAGGAAATTTAACACTCTAGATATCATAAATAGATCTCAACAAAGGAATTAAATGAACTTAATTAAAAAAAAAAAGTTCCTGCAGAAGGACTTGGATCAGATCTTTGAACAATATGTCCGTCTTAATGAACAAGACAAAGCAGCAGAAGAAACTGTATTAAAATATAAAGTGACAAAGTCGGTTTTGAACAATTTATGTCCTTCTTAGGAGAAGAATGTACTTTCAGTGTGCAGGACTAGACATGGCATAGGGTGCATGAAAGCAGAATTTTACCCTGTTCCGTTTAGTTAGACCAACAGTCTATCTAACTCAGAATTGTGTCTCCACGATGACTCGTAATGGATGCCTGGGAAAAGGGTACTGGAAACAAGACACTACAGAGTAGTTGTTTCCATGGCATATCCTTGTAGTTTTTAGACAGAAATGGTTTACAGCGTCCTTACCTGGAAGTCCTTAATTCAGCCAATATATTTAATAGCTCTTGATGGACCCATGAATTTGGCTAATTCCAGGTTATATTATAAAACATTAGCTATATAGGATTTATTTAGGTAGAGTCTTTTGTCATAGAAGAAAACGCTTTGTTTTTTTTGGGTTTAGGCCACTGGTTAATAATCTTATAATTTGCAATAGTTGTTCTACTTCACCTTCTTTGCACCATTTTTAATGTGTCTTACAGTTCTCCTCAACTGCCCTCGCAACCTAAGTCCCACTTTGCATGAAGCCACTTGTGGCAGAGAGAACAGTTCTAATTGCTGGATCATCTTCACTGCCTTCCCCTCCTCCTGATCTAATTCTTGAGATGCTGAAATAAAAAACACAAATATTTTTGCAATGTAGTTTTTTATCAGCCATTACTTTCAATAGCTGTAGAAAATGAACTAGAATCAAGAACTTTTTCTGCTTCCTACTGAACATTATTTACAAATATTAGCTAGTACTAGGATTACAGGCTAGTAAAACAACTCATTTGGGGAACTTGTCACTACTTATTTCAGTCTCTTTACTCTGCTGATTTATATTAGTAAAGAAAACACAAATCTTAATTGGCAATGGTATTTCCCAGACTGAAAATTACTAAATTGCTATCACTTAATTATTTTCAGTAGAGGAATTGTAATCATAATTTCCTTTAAAAAGACAATTAAAAAAAACATTTGGAAGCCTATCCAAGCAAAACAAAACGTAAATGGAAAGTAAACCTTTCAGAAGTGCTCCGAATTACAGAATTACCATGCCATTGAGAAAAATCATGTGCACAAGGGGACTGCACGTGTAACCTTCACACATGCTGGACAAGTAGAGACTCATTTGACTATCATAGCTAGCAGAAATGCTTTTGTGAGCATGGGTACCTGCTCTGTCTGGAGGTGCAATCCACAAAAACCCCATAAAAAAAACCAGGCTTTAACAGAGAGTCAAATGTGATTTTTACTTGCAGTGAATATTCCCAAAAAAACAACTTCCTAAAAGTCAATTTAGGCAGTTTTCCCAAAGCAAGGCTGAAACATTAGAACTGCATGTAATCTGACCCGGCATGATCAGGAGAACACAGAACAGATTTTTATACTTCTGCTTTTGCACATTCCTGTATGAATAATCACAGTGATTCACTGAGGTTCATTGCAACAGAAGGTACTATTCAAAGTGAATTGCAGTATTGCCCAATATAGTAATAGTTAACTGATCACTTGCTGGGCATGCGTAATATTACAGATAAGTCAGGTATTCTCATAAGAAGGGCCTAAAGCAAAGGAACAAACATCCAATATTGATTCTTAACAGAATTAGCATGGGAGACATGCTGTATATATATATATAGGTTCTATAGAGCACACAAGTGGATTAAACGTGAAGTTATTCTGCAGGGAAATACAGGAGAGAAAGTTTCTGGTTTTCACATCTTGTGACATTAACAAGTACGTGCGGTCTTTTCAATGCAGAGGCTCTTAAACTGCACCAAAAATGCAGTGAGATGTTGCACTGACAGAGTTACTGATGCTAGGCTTTGACAGTGCCTTGTTTTCAGACAGTGAGGTTTCAAAATTTATTGTCCTTAAAGGTCAAGTTGGTTGGTTTGTTAGATGGCACACCAACTTGAAAAGGCATGTAGTACCCAACATAGGTATTTTAATGCCCCTATTCTTATGATAAGGGCTAACATAATCTCTCTATGAGATTTTGTGAAATTTACATGCTCCTGAGCATGATTTGCCACAGTTTTTGTTTCTAGTACAATTTTCAAAGCAGTAGAGTCAGTGGAAGATTTGGATACAATGTTTCTATCAGTTTTGGACCTGTTGGAGTCAGTCCTGAGGAAGTCCACCAAGATGATCAAAGGGCTGGAGCACCTCTCTTATGCAGACAGCCTGAGAGAGCTGGGCTTCTTAAGCCTGGAGAAGAGAAGGCTCCAGAGGACCTTTGAGCAGCTTCCAGTACCTAAAGGGGCCTACAGGAAAGCTGGAGGGGGGCTTTTAACAAAGGCAGATAAGGATAGGACAAGGGGAAATGGCTTTAAATTGGAAAAGGGTAGATTCAGCTATGAGGAAATAATTCTTTACTATGAGAGTGGTGAGGCACTGGCACAGATTGCCCTGGCAGTATTCAAGGCCAGGTTGGATGGGGCTTGGAGCAACCTGGTCTCATGGAAGGTGTCCCTGCCTGTGGCTGGGGGTGGAACTAGATGATGGTTAAGGTCCCTTCCAACCCAAACCATTCTATGATGCTATGATTCATCAGAGACATCCATATAATCCTTACAGTGGCTGACACAGCACTGTAGAGTTGCAAATCACCTTTTATACTTTCTTATGATCCATTATTTTTTCAGGAGAATTTCCTACAATCTTTCAGCAGGACAAGCAAGAAACTTTACAGAAATAAGGTAGTGGTTTATTTGTGTATATATTACCAAACAGTCTGAATAAACCTTGTATGGAGGTACCCAGCATTTAGAAATAGTGCTTTAGAATTGTTTCCATTTTTTTATGTGTGCAGCACTGTCACCAGAATTTGACTGATTGACTGATTGATTTAGGAATGCAGTACTTTTCAAGTGTTTTCGCTGTTGACTAACTTTATTATTATTATTCATTGTTTTCTAAATAAATCACTGCATGAGCTGTATACTGCTATCCCCCAGCTCTGATGGAGAGACTGTTCTTTACTTTGCTAGAGAGAACATTCCTTATCCTGCTAGAAAGAAAGAAGCCAAATTACTTATCGGAAAATATTTTTAGTTATATCCCCTTTTGTCTGGAGACAATTAGGGAGTGCTTATTTATGTTTCTGCCAATAGAACTGTGGATGCTAGAATATCCAGCTGACTGGAAAGGCTGGTAACATTTTCAAGCAGCACACTGCTGCACCCAGAGAAGGACATCTGTCTATGCAAGTTTCCAATTCTCCTCCTAATTCTCCTCTGCTCCTCGCATTACCTTGAAACAAGTACAATAAGAGTAAAATGTCACAATGACCATAGTTGTGATATAGTAGACTTTAACATCTGTTGTCTTTTAAAAGCTGTCTGAGGAGTCAACTGCTTGAATCAGAGAATATATTTTTTTCAAAAGTCACAAAACAAGGAAAACACAAAAAAAGGTAAAATATGAGTGTTTCTAAATAATCCTCTTATGAAAAGTCCTCTCAAAAGCTGGTAAACAGTGGTTAAAGTCTGAACAAGTGTCAGAACAGAAACTGATTTTACCTGTCATACATTCAATTGCTTGCAGTTTCAAATGAATAGCTTAAAAATCCACGGTGCCATCACATGCTCAATGACTCTTCACCACTGCTTTTGTGAAATGACCCACTTGGATGAGCTCGATCCTCTGTTCTAAGCATGGATGATCTGGCAATTTTCTTGCTCTTATAGATGTCACCTTTGTTAAGGCCTGGTTTTACCATGGTGAGCTTCTGTGCTCTGCTGGAAGCCTCACTGGTTAAAGATACCTGCAATGGCTGCTAAACTGCAAACTAGTGACATACTGATTTGATTTAGCCCAGGGATGATATCTTTGAATAAAAAATGAAATATCACTAAATTAAAAATAGTGGGATTATAAATGTTTGCAAGTTATAATGGCTGTTACTCAAATCAATGATTTATAACATGGTGAACATGAAAGTTGATACCTAAAGGAAAACCACTAAAGCAGATCAGATACTTAGAGCTGTGATTGATTTAGGTTCTCAGTTCTGTTGAAGAGTATAATAAGTCATATTAAAAGGTAGCAATACACATTTGTTCCAGCCAAGAAAGTAAATAGGTGCAACTGAGAACACATAATAATGTTTCTATTACATGAGAAAGCACAGGTTTTCTCATCATGACCAAGCTATTATTTGGCTCCCAGGTGTGACTGTGTGGAGCCTGTGCGGTATAGGTGTAGCACAGAGGTTTGTATCCTGCTTTGCTGTTGTAGGAATCCTGCTGTCATCATTCTACTAATTCACTTACAGAAGCATTATAAAGGAACAAGACTTTGTTATAAGAAAGCACAGAATAGCAGCAGAAAGATACACAATTCATGCTTGACCAATGTGATAACCTTCTATGATGACACGGCAGGATGGACTGATGAGGGGAGAGCAGTGGATGTTACCTCAACATCAGCAAGCCTTTTGACACTGTCTCCCATAACATCCTTGTAGGTAAGCTTAGGAAATATGGGTTAAATAAATGGACAGTGAGGTGGATCAAAAAGTGGCTGCATGACAAAGCTCAGAGGGTCATGATCAGTAGAGTAGGATCCAGTTGTAGGCCTGTAGCCAGTGGTGCTCTCCAAGGATCAGTACTGGATCTAGTCTTACTCAACTTGTTTATCAGTGACCTGGATGATGGACTACAGCATACCCTCAGCAAGTCTGCTGATGATAAAGAGCTGGGCTTTTTTTAAAAAAACAGGCTGATACACCTGAAGGCTGTGCTGCCATCCAAGAGGACCCTGTTAGGCTGGAGAACTGAGCAGAGAGAAACCTAATGAGGTTCATTAAGGGCATGTGTAGGGTACTGCACCTGGGGAGGAAGAACCCAAGTACCAGTATAGGTTGGGGACTGATCTACTAGAGAGCAGTTCAGCTGAGACCTGGGAATATTGGTAGATGATAAGCTGGCTATGAGCCAGCAGCCAATAGTAACCTGGGGTGCATCTGGAGGAGTGTGGCTAGCATATCAAGCAAGGTGATCCTCCCCCTCTACTCAGCCATAGTGAAGGCACATCTGGAGTACTCTGTCCAGTGCTGGACTCCTCAGCATGAGACAGACAAGGAGCTATCGGAAAGGGTCCAGCAGAGGGCCACAAAGATGATCACGGGTCTCGAGTGTGTTTCTTACGAGGAGATAATGTGGAAGCAGAGCCTATTTAGTTTAGAGAAGACTTGGAGGGGATCTCATGAATGTATATAAATATCTCAAAGGTGGGTGCTGAGGATGGTGCTGGACTCTCTTTGCTGGTGTCCAACAACAGGACAAAGAGCAATGGCCATAAAATAAAAGAGGTTCCCTCTCAACATGGGGAAGAAGTTCTATACGTTGAGGGTGACAGAGCATTGGAAGAAGCTACCCAGGGAGGTTGTGGAGTCTCTGTCTCTGGAGACATTCAAAACCCACCTGGGCGTGTTTCCTGTGTAACCTGCTCTAGGAGCCCTGCCTTGGCAGCGGGTTGGACAAGATGATCTCCAGAGGACCCTTCCAACCCTAACAATTTTCTGATTCTGTATATTTTGACTGGTGAAGCAAGCTGTAAATAGGAATGCAGTTATTCTATGCACAGCATGACTTTTGCAGATTTTGCCTCTGCCCAGAACATCAAATTCCTATTTAAGTCATCACGTTTTCAGTCAAATTCTCCCTCTATTTTTTCTAAGTTTATCTTCTGACACACATTTTGCTGTTATTCCTACCAAATATTCTAAGCAATAGTCCTAATATCATAATAGTCCAAGAATATAAACAAGCCCCAGTTTATGAGTTTCTCTCCTTACATACCTTGTTTCAGCGTACAAACAATCATAGTTGGTTTTTTTCCATTTGTTATTAAAAAAAAATATGATCACACTGATTGTATTTTGAAAGTTAATGGTTTTAGTTGATCTAAGTCAGAACTCTTGGAGAGTAGCCACATCAAATGAGATCCTGGTAATAACACGACTTCGCCATGTGCAGCTCCACATGCCTCCCATATGGCTGTTGCTATAGCTATGCCAAAATCAACCAGTAACACAAAGTAATATTGCTTGTGGCCCTTCCTGGAAGAAATCTACATACATCTTGTACTGGGGTAGATAAAATGTTTTTTTGTTTAGCTCTCTGTAGTATTCCACCAACTATTGGTAGAACTTATCTATGTTAAAATGCTTAGGTAATGTACTTTATAATAAATACAATAAAGTGAATATTGTTTAATGGATAACCTAGACCTAATTTTCCTTGGCTGTTTCTCTAGCTTTTATTGTCAGCTTTGCCTGGGCTTAAAGTATGTCCAGTGGGATGTACTTGCCTTTTAAATTAAGTTTATAGCATTCTAAATGGCAACGTGCTGATCTGGGCAAGTTTAGATTCTCAGTCCTTCTGGGCATTTCCAAAACCCCTTCACCCCTGCAACTTTTACTGTCTTTTGTTTTTCCTTGTTCTTTGCACTTTACTGTGCTTCCCAGGCCTTGATCTATATATGGATTCACAGAGTTATTCTGTCTGCATGCTCAAGAGCAGGCCATTAACTGCAGGAAAATGATCCAGAATAAGCAGGATGCTGAAAACCTTCCTATGTAGCTTCACAAGTGATTTGTAATGCTTTTGTGTAGTTAAAGACTTGTGAAATTTTAATATGTAGTATTGACAGAGCTAGTAAATCATACCTGCATCATGGAAAAATTTGGAACCTCAAGACTTATTTATATAAAAATTGTAGAAAGTTGTCTGAATTTCCCTCCATCTAAACTAAACTGTTAGACTGCTCCTGTGTTTACTTGTTGACTAATAGAAATACTTTCCTTTTGAACTTTTATCTTCTAATTCCTTATGCATTTGTATTCATATGCATTCTCTTCTTTTATATTTATGTTGTAACCTGCTGGGAGGCAGACAGTAACAGAAGGAGGATGCTCTGCAATGGTAATTACTTCTGCTATCATGGATATTCAGGAAAAGATCACCTGCAATCCAATTGTGCTTATAAAAGCTGGACTGTGATGCATCACAGAATGAGGATATTGCGGGATTATGTCTGCTGTACAGCATGGAAACAGATAAAGGCCATTTAGGATTTTATTCACTACTATTCCATTGGGAAGATTGAGAATATACTAAACCACTGACTTTACACCTTTGTTACTGCACTGATGACTGAGTCCACAGCCACCTGAAGAACTGCATCTGGCAAGACTAATAAAGTGAAACAAGATATCATGGCCAGGAAGTTCAGTCTTTCAACTTCCCTTGCAAAAATGTGACTTGGCACCTTAATATTGAGAGAAATCCTATGCTTCTTGGTCCTCAAATGTAAATTCCACTGTAATTAATAAAAACAAAATGAACCAGCACTGCTCTCTTTCAATGTCATTTGTAATGCAGACTCAGGAAGAACACAAATTCACAGCACAAGATCATAATGGAGTTGCTCAACGGATTTGTTTCACTTTCCATATAAACTGCAGTTTGTTTTTTTGTGTTTTTTTTTCCTTTCAGTGTCCTACCATTTCACAGAAAACATTTGTACTCACAAGGAGAAAACAGAAATAAATACAGCTATGGGATATTTTCTGTAGAGTGCACTACAGTAAGTGCTTATGTGTGTGATTTAATGTGTTATAGTGAAATGATGGTTCTGTTAGCAGAAACTCATCAGCTTAGCTGGTCTTCTATATGTCTTTTGACTTTTCTATTAAAGTTTTTCTACACTAACCAGGAGCATTATTTGGAGATACTAAGTAGTAAAGTTAGCTATGGTACACTGATGATTACATTGTTCAAAAGTCCCTACAGTTGGGCATACTAACTTGGTGAATCTGATCCCTTCTCTGATACCTCTAATGAGCTGTATAGCCAGGACAAGACCTGCCAGCACCACACTATATGCATGCCACAGTTTTTGGGCCCTTGTCTCATGCTCCTATGGGGGGTTACTTGAACTCCTGCAACTGGAGCACTAAGCTGCTCTCTCATTCCAGGACTCCATCAGCCAGATGCAGCAGCTGAACCTGCCGCATGTATAAACCTGAATACCAGGTAATAAAACCAAGAGGAAAGTGAAAAGTCCACGTTACTTTATATAATAACTCTATTTATTTTAGATGAGTACCTATGCACACACAGATGCATGCATGTGCATTAAAAACAGGGTTATTTTTACTTTCTCTGAAAAGATTTCAGAGATACTGATCTTTTATTTTCTAGCACAGCATAGCTCACAGGCTACACAATATCCTGCAGAAATCCCTTTCATTATCTGTAACTGCCTCATAATGTTCTATTCATAATTTGCCTTGACATTAAAGAAAGAATGTTAATATTCTCAGTATCTCCTTTCCTTGCTTATGTTCCTCAGGAAGATCTGGCAGCCCACAGAAGCCAGATGGTGGCTTGAACTTCACAACTGAATTGTCTAGCTGCTGGTGGAAAAAGGGATGATTTTGCTCCCTCCTAACTCACTCTGAAGGGCATGTACCTAGCATTTTTTTTTTTTTTTTTTTTTTTTTTTTTTGCACTGGCACTGATTCTTGCCTGCTTTACAGTGAACTCAGGGAATGAGCTTATTTGAGATAGCTTAAACTGAGGGGGACTAATGCTTTAAGAAAGAAGCAAGACCACCTTGAGGGCTAAGGGACATGGGGTGGGGCCAGCTGCAGTAACACAACCAGCAAGGCTGGGGACTCACCAGCCTGAGCACATCCCATAGTACATGGCTGAGGCAAGCTAGGCAGATCCAAAGATAGTGGTCAGATTCAACCAAGAGCCCAGATTGCCAGACAAGCTCACAGCTGTGAAACAGGTCCAAGGTGAAGCCAGGATGTCAGAGTGCAGACCAGGACTAGGGCCAGTGATAGCAGCCAGGGAAGCCCAAAGGGATAAGTTTAATACAAAACCATAAAGCAAAACTAGGGCAACACACACCTAGAGGATAGTTTAGACAAAAACTTAGGGCCCATGGCTGAGCTAAAATGGGCCTCCTGTGCTCCTGGGTAGGAAGTGTGGGGTGGAGGTCCCAGGTGAGGCTGATGAGAGCCATTAAGGCCCATCAGTGCATGCTGAGCCCTGCAATTACTCCAGATGACCTACCTAGTTTCTCCTCAGCATGACACTCCATTAAACCACGAAGTTCCCATCAGTACATTGCCTAGGTGGTAGCAGCAAGCAAAGGACTGGTAAACATGTGAAAGCCCCAATATCAGAACTGTTAAAACATTCAAATACTTTTAAAAGAATCAAAAAATAGCGTTTGGCTAGAGTACACCCTGGGGCAAGAAACTAGGCCAGACCTGGTGTATACAGCTGTCTGTCCCTCAAAGCCTAGAAGGGCTCCAAAGGGTGAAAAGAGAGAAAAAGAGCAATCCCTTGAACATATTTTTTTGGTTTTGTCCACCTGAACATCAGAGCCCCAACAGTGCGTGCCCTTGCCCCCCTTGGGACAAAAGTCCTTCAACAGGAGGACAGGGACCTATGGCTAAACTCAAGAAGCGGTAGACACCACAATCCCATCAGCAGGGGTGCTGGGATGGCTGGTCAAGGCTGAGCCATGCTTGTTTGCTGCAGTTACATGGGAGCATGGCACACACATGGTAGCAAGAGGTGAAAAGAGCTCAAGGGTTTCCTCTGAATACAAGTTTTTGATACAAAAATCAAGTTTTCACAGAGTCTTGTCTGACCTTCCTTGCAGGCTGGTGCTGCGGGGTATTTGGTACCTTCCCCAGCAGGTGTTTTACTCATCAGCCCTGCTAGCGTATGGCAGTGCCAACAAGCACGATGAGGAGCGTGACCTCCTCCATTTGCCCTTCAGGAAGAGTTTATCTGCAGAGAGCTTTCAGCCCTTCAGTTGCAGAGCCTGCAACACGCGGTCCCCTCGTCATTGTCAGCACACTTCTCACACCATGCAACCTCCTCGCCCCATCTTCTCTCGGGTTTTCAGCGTTAAAGCACTACTTCAACCGCCCTCGCCTACTCTGCCCCCCGACGCTGCCACAAGACTGCCGCCGTTGGCCGAGAACCCGCCCGCCCGCTCCGCTCCACTCCGCGCCGCCTCGCAGGGGCGAGGCCGCGAGATCGGACGTCACCGAGGACTGGGGTTGTCGCGCCCGCCCTCGCCGCCGCGCGCAGGGAAGGGCGGGTCAGCCATCTTGGGCTCGCTGGGCCGTGCCTGCGAGTGAGCGGGCGGGGGAGGGAGCGCCCGCCTTGCGGAAGTGTCCTCAGTCCCCGCCGCTGAGCCCCGCCGCAGCGCGCCCAGGGCTGCCCGCCGTTCCCAGCACCGCTGCTACCGAGGAGCATGGCAGGGCGGCTTCCGGCCTGTGTGGTGGACTGCGGCACGGGGTGAGCGACGGCTGGGCCGGCCGCTGACAGCTCGGTGCCGCCCGGGGCGGGGCTGGGTGGGTTCTGCTGCTGCAGATGGCGGCGGGGGTCGTGCTGCCTGTGGCGGGGCCGAGCCAAGGCAAGCCAAGCCAAGCCAAGCCGGGCCGGGTAGACGTGCCCGAGCCGCCGCGATGCCGGTAGCGGGAGCGCCGGGCCGACTTGCAGGGAGTAGCCGGGTGCTTTCTTTTCTCCATCAGGTCCGCCGCGGGCGCCCGCGGGGAGGGGTGTCCCGGCGCGGCCCCGCTGCCCCGCCGTCAGTCAGAGCCCCCGGCAGTCGGCTTGCTCCGGGGCAGCGCTCCTCCCGCTCGTTGTCCGGGAGCCCTCGGGCTGGCCGGGGCCGCTCAGAGCAGCCACTTGCGGCTCCGCGGCCAGTACCCGCCGGGGCGTGGGGGACCCTGTACGGCTGCCGGGGCCGGGGTTGGCGAGCGGTGACCGCGGTCGTTCGGACGCCGTGAGCGGCTGCCTGCGAACTGCCGGAACGCCTCGCTTAGGGGAGTCACCGCTCGGTCGGGTGCCGTCTGCGGGTTTTTTGTGTATTGATTTATTAATCGTAATATGTGGCTAATGTCATTTATTCTGGGGTACTTTTCTCTGTGGAAGAAAAAAACCCCTCCCCCTCGACCGAGCAAGCGCATAGGAACTTCCTTAGTTTTGTCAAAGCCTCTTCCTGCTTTCGGGCTTTTATACCTTATAAGGCAGTTTTCTGTGTCAAACCTGAACCAGATCTGGTTTAGAAATTCTTCTTTTTATTTAGCAGCTACCAGATGATGAAGAGAATGTGGTGCCAGTGATATAGAGTAGAAAAAGTGATTCGGGAGAAAGCCTTTGGGATTCAGGCTCATTTCTGCTGTGGTATGGCTTCTAGAGGCTTTGGGCTAGGGAGCAAGCCCTCAGATGTGTCTAGGGAAGCCGACCTAGAAGGGTTACATAGTATTGCTTGTAGGAGCACACTCAGGAAGTGAAGACCGTGCTGAGACCTGCTGCTTGTGATGTGATTTTCAAGCTGAAATATTTCATTTTAGGAGTTATGCGTCAGTTTTTCATTGGCAGGGAAAGTACCAGTATATTTTCAGGGTTCTTCCTCTTTAGCTACCACTGATGTTATACTGATTCTTTAAACAGGTTTTTGGTTTTTTTTTTGGTTTTGTTTCACTTCTCATCCATCCTGCTAAAACTAATCAAATTTCTCGATGAATGTAGGCACAGATATTTATAATACTCTTCTGGAAGGGCCTGTTCTTTTGAAATCCGATTACTTGATTTTTGAAAGCACATGCTCATCTTTCAAGAGAATGTGTTTGGTGTAGGATATCAATAAATTGATTTGTGAGAATAGCAGGTATATGTGTGTGTGTAATGTATGCATGTTTAACAGCTGCATGAAGAAGTCATACCTGTATTTAGAGCAAGACCTAAAACTTTGAATTTTGTGGGATGAAGGAAGGCTAGCACAGCAGGAATGAGTGTGTGTAGCCAAGTGTAATAGAAGTATATGCAAGTTTAATGTGATGTGTATACACACTGTTTATCTTTCAGAACAAAAGATCTGTAATGTACTCTGCCACATGCCACTAGAGGCTTTTTCCCATCCCACGTGTTTGTGCATTGCAGGTACTCCCATTAAAGTCAGTAATTGTGTATTCGTGGGTTTGCAAAGTACAGGTTATGACCACTGGAGTAGAGAGATTCACTTAGAGCTTTCAGTGATGCCAAGAAGGAACAGCATGCTAGCATATAGCTGCATCAGAAATGACTTTTTAATGTGAATGGTATACTGAGTGATAGTGTTAAATCTTCCCAGGGAAGATCTGCAAGTATTGCATTAATCGACTTCAGTTCATGGGGCATAACCTCGTGCATAGAATGTAACATTCTTTGTTACATTACTTTGTAATTTTACATTACTTTACATTACTTTGTAATCATTCACAATATGATAGCAACCCAGTCTTGCTTCTGTTTTATTTCCCCCCAGTCTTCAAAGATCTCACTAAGATACTCTGTTATTGTGCACTTTTCTCTTTCTCTCTCTCTCTATACACACACACACACACACACACACACACACACACACACACACACTTAATGCAACCAAACCTATTCTGCTCTTCAGGCTTTTCCTTTCTGATGTATTTCATAGTCAGAAGTTTTTCTTCGCTGAAGTTCTGCTTCAGGAAACTGAGGGCAAAGATTTTTGGTGTTGGAAAAATTACACTGTTGGAATTCATTGATTACAGTAGACAAATATATGAAGTGGTGAGCTTAAAAAGGAAAAATATAATACTTGAGATGAATAGGGAGCAGGTGGGTAGTAGTGCAGTGGGATTTGATCGTATAATTATGCTCATAGCTTTATTTATGTGTTTATTTTTTAATTGGTGAAGCGCACCTAGCCCGTCTCATTTCGTGTGCGTGAGAACATGACACATAAATTATATCAGCCTTGTGCCCTGTGCAGATTAGTTGGGGTCTCACCTAGGGTACTGTCTTGTCTACTAAAAAGAAAGCAAATTAAAGATGGCCCCTGAAAACAGGAAGAGAAAGAGGTTTCAAAAATACAACCAAAACAGGTTGAAAGGAACTGCCTTGTTTAGAACAAGCAGGGCTTTAAAAGTGCACAGATTTTCCAATAAGTAGGCTTTTCCTAGAGGGAGAGGATGATAATTTGCAGTCCAAGTAGAATTTACCTTAATCAGCAAAAGGGCAAACATAGGAGAGGTATTAAGGGTATCTTCCTACATGCCTTGTGCCTGTAGCCAGTTTGTTTTGTATGAGGTGTGTTTGTTTGTTTGGGTTTGGTTTTGTGTGTGTGTATGTGTTGATTTTTTTGCCAGCTAAGACAGAGAAAACAATGGATGAGAAAGGTGTCGGAATTATGCTTTCCAGCATTAGCCTCCTCAGATTAGACAAATTTTAAGAACCCCTTTCAAAGCATAGAAGTGAAAGCACAAAAAAAGTTTTGGGGAATTTTCTGACTTTTGTTATTGGACTTTTTAGCAGATTAGTTGAACATTTTAGGGATCATCCAAATACACATCATATAGCTGGAACAGGCAAATGGGTGAAGTTAGTGGCAATCAGATTATGAGTACAGCAAAAATTCTTCTGGTGTTACATTCGTTATCTTGAAATTTGCATTCTTCACTTAAGCAAACCTGATATCTAGAAAATAAGGTAATTGATACCTAGTAAGAGCAGGTAAATACTTAATTGTTGTTTTAAAAAGCTACCTGCCTGAAGCAGTGTCCCCTAATTATACAATAAAGGCATAGAAATGAAAAATCTGAGGAGTGAAGTTAGTTAACACAGTTGTTTAAAACCAGGATTATTTCTTTCTATAATTAACGGCATTGCCTGGTTTAGTTTTAAGTATATTGTTGTTTTGCTGGGAAACTTATAAAATAACATTGTGGACCTTATTGTAAGGAAATACTTGTCTATGTCAGTGCTGAATTTGATTTCAGTCGGCTTCTGTAAGTCCTGTTCTTTCCATAAAACATGGTCACCGTGTCCCTCAACAATGAGGTATGAAGCAGTGCCTGTGGGCTGTTCTCTTCATATGTTCACTAACTTGGTATGTATGATGTGAAGGAGACTCACTTCAGCCTGTGGCGTATCTAAGGATTCTATGCATTTAAAAATAAAACTCACATGAAATTACTTCCATAAAGTATATGAACAACACAGCAAAGAAAGAAAAAGGCTTTTAGTAATTTTTTATAATCTCAGTAGGCTGCGTTGTTTTGCTCTTTGCCTTTTGGGTATTTGAATAGTTCTTTGCTGCGTGTTCTACAGGCAAACACAGCACAGCCTGCAAGTCACGATTAAAAGCTCTTCCTACGCCTCTTCAGAATTTTGCTTGATTAGGTTGACAATTAGATTTTAGCTGTGTCTTTCTGTGTGAATGTGTTTTGTTGTTTTTTTTTTTTTTCCCCCGTAGTCTAAACTTGTATAACATTGAATTAGCTCATTTGGGATGGCAGATAATTGCAGGTGTGCAAATTAATGCCTCTTCAGCTGTGCTGAAGTGGCTGTATAGCCTACTGCAGTTCCAGAATGAGAACTGAACGTTAGCAGTGAAAGTGATTTAAAGAAAATAACTTGTATTTTATATACCAGTATTTTCTGTTTTCTATAGGCTTGTGTGCCTTTTCTCTGCGGCTGTCAAGTAGATCCATTAAATGCTTGAGTGTCTTTGATGACCATTTTCTCTAATGTACCCAAGACTGTCCTGTTGGTAGGGTCATATGTGTTGGTTAGCCTTCTCCTGAGTAAGTTGGTCATGTGATTGTGTGGGTGAAAAAAATAATCTGTTGTCCCACATCTTGCCTTCTCCTCTCATATCCCAAGCTAGGCCCCTTTTTCCACTTCCCTTACACAGGTTACAAAAACGGGTGTGTTCTTGGTTTTTTTTTTTGTTTGTTTTTGTTGTCTTTTCTCTTTCCTGACTACTAGGGGAGAATTAAAGGTTTCAGGGTTGACTGGAAAGAGACTTGCTGTTCATGGTGGGAGTACAAGAGTCTCTCAACTCAAGGCAGTCTGAGTTTGCTCTGAATTGAGAGCCTGGAAAACTGAGGTGGCTCAGGATTTCCAAGCTTTCTCATTGTGAAGTTGCAAGCTGTTCTTTGGAATGAGTCGCTTATATGTCTGAGAGTTTCTTGGCTGTTTAATTTCTTTAGTTGGTTTTGTGGTAAATGAAGAAAGGAGAAACTTGGGTACATGAAACCTCAGAGAAGCTGAAGTTGGCAGGTGCTGATGTGCACAGTGAAGCAGGCTTTCTGTTGGGAATCTTCTCTACGAACAGTACTTCTCTAGTTAATCTTCATGCAATGCCTCAGCTCAAGTTAGGAGCTTTATGCTCCTAAGTAACGCAGAGTACTTATGGGTTGGGTGTCTTCTGATGTGAGAAGTCATGACAAGATTACATTGTTCTGTTTGTCTTACGGGTTTTGACCTGGTAGTGTGAATGAGTACAAGATCTATGAAAAGCTAATAGTCTTCAACAGGCAATAGAGATACATGAGAAGAGAGATCCAGTGCTATAAAAACAAGGTGAGAAATAATAACCCGTATTGTTTGCTCTGTAAATTCTAGTATCGTGTACTAAACCTTGAAATGATTTTTCTTTCCTAATGTTCAAGACCTGGGTTATTTTCACAGATTTTCAGATCATCACTTCTATTTAGGATAAATATTTCAGCACTATGGTGTTCTTGCAGCTTATATTTCAACTGGGTATCCTGTCACGACCTTTTGTGTGTTCCATTTATGTTCTCTTTTGGGATGAATTTTCTCTATGTTGTCTTTCCATAATGAAAAATTACTTCTGGAATGCATGAATAAAATGATTCCTTAATGGAATATGGAAAAAATACTCTTCCGGGATTTTAAGAGGATCTTTTCTTTGCCAGTAGCTGAAGTGGTTGGGAGGGAAGGGCAAAAGTCTTCATCCTTAACATGGAAAAAGGAGTTGTGCTAGGTTAAGAATTGTGGTTTAATAATTCTTTTTTAAATAATTGCGAAGAGATTCTGAAGGCCCATGATGACTTGTGTCTTTTAAATGATTCAAATACATCACAGTCTGTGTTGCAATACTAAATGCACAGAGCATAATTAAGAATAATAGGAATTCAGATGGAAATATATATATTCCTATACACAAACGCGTATATATATTGGGGTTTTTAATCCCGTTGGAGGAATCAGTTTATATCTTATTTGATTGCATGTCAGAAGCCATCCAAGGTGCATAGCACCTTCCAGCCATGTTCCTCAGATAACTTCTGTTTCTGCTTTTCTCTTCCTGTGTCCCACTGATACTGGAGATATATTTATGCATACATATAAATAAAAGGGGGTGCTGGTGGTGGTGTTTCTGAGTAGAGAAAAAACCCACTTGTGTCCATGGGCTGAATTTGTAAAGTTAATGATAAATGATCTATGTTCTCTATACAGCAGAGCTCCTAGTCATGCATGCAAGCAAGCTTTTGAGCCCCTGAGACCAGGGTACAGCCCTTGTTGTGAGGAAAGATTTGAGGGAGGGTGCGGTTGTAGGTGTGTGTGGATGGGACAGGACAGGTTCCCTTCTTGTTTCTTGGTTGTTTAGTACTTGCCTTGAGTGTTCTGCCCAGAAAGTATGTTGATTGAATGAATCTGATGGACATTTCTTGTCTAGATTAGTTGAAAATACAGTTTCTAGGAGTTCAGAAAAATATTGTGCAAGTTCCTGACTAGTAACTAGCCTCCTTTTATAGGCATATATAAGAAGCTTTGCAGTTGGTCTTTTAGTTCATGCAATTTATAAGTTTCAACATAATGTTTCAACATTGTTTCATCATTGTAGACTTTCTTTGGGAAATGCAAAAAGGCTTTGATAATTTTAATCAAACTTCTATTTAATTTTGAACATTCTTCATTTAAAGACTTTTAAGGAGACAACGTTAAATTCAAAGGTAAAATAAGTAAAACCATAATTTATCCCTAATTAAATTCATGAGTTCTTTCCGCTCTGCATAAGAAAAGGAATCTCTGTTGCTTTGATTTTTAATTTTTGGTTTGTTTTAGTCACTGAGCTCACCTATATTCAGGTGTATAAACCTAACAAAAATAATCCTTGGGTAGATGATTAAAATGTGCAATTTGATTGCACAGTCATTAGCAGGATTAGTTTAATCATCAGAATGAAGTAGCTGTCCTTTTTGCCTAATCAAAAAGTGATCAAAACCCTTCAGTTGTGAGGATTATATTTAAAGTTGAAAAAGTCATAATTTCATCCACTGACTTAATGTGGGGTATAACTTTATTCAGTTTTATTCATTTTGCTGTGATCATGAATTTGCATTTTTAAAACTAGACATGGAAAAATCTCCAGATAAATTTAGATACTTTTTTTCTTGTTCTGGGATTTCCTTTTTCTCTTTATTATTCTCTTGTGGTCATTGCAAGTGTTTGCAGCTGTGCACAGGATGTGTTTTGGCGTGCTCAGTCTGTAGAGAGC
This sequence comes from Pezoporus wallicus, assembly GCF_028554395.1. Taxonomy (NCBI): domain Eukaryota; kingdom Metazoa; phylum Chordata; class Aves; order Psittaciformes; family Psittacidae; genus Pezoporus; species Pezoporus wallicus. Next base: position 1,003,897 of record NW_026637685.1, read on the forward strand.
AAGATGCAGACAGGAGGTTGTCTGTTGATGCTTTGGTTGTGCTGCTGTCAGTGAATGAATCCAAATTTTAATTCTTCAATTGATGCAGTATCTTTTATCTGTTTTTGCAGTGTTAGCATTTTATTTATCATGACTTGTCTTAGACTTATCCTGCTGGTTTATCATCTGCAAGAACTTTCACAATATGACTGCTTGCATATTTGCAATCAGACTTCAGAATCTCGGTGATCTTATTAAATGAGACCTACATTTATTTTAAATAAAACTCAGTGGTATGTTTTTGTCCACAGCTTAGCGGGGCATGTTTTTTTTCTGCAAGACAACTGTTTCTAATTGGAAGCTGTTTCTTATTAGAAACATGGTGAAACATGATAAATATGTAAACTGGTGTTTTAATGCAAGCCTGTTCTTGTTGGAAAACATTTGGTTACCTACCCAGATGCTGAAGTGGTACCTGGTGTACTGGGCAGATTGGAAGCGTGCTGGGACAGTCTCCTGTGCACTGGCTGTGTGCTGCTTCTCTCCTGTCCATGTTCCGTCTCTCCATTCGGTTTCATTTTACCCTCTTCTCAGATTGATGTGATTGGGGTGATAGCATAGTAGCTGTTGGTTCAAAGCTGGAGCTCTCAGGTGCTGAAATTGTGCAAATAACGAGCACAAATGCTCAACCAAAAAAAAAATTTTTTTTTTTTTTCCAAATGTTGAATAACATTACAGTTTTAGCTACTGTATTGCATTTGTTTCAAAAAACTTCCAAGTCAAGTTTATATCAGCTATGGCTCTTGACTTAGATTTTACTTACTTAATTTCTTCAAGGGCAAGATTTTGTTTACTTGGAAATTACATATTTTTTGGTTCAGTTGATCCTTCCTTGTTTTATCTGTTGCAAAGTGTGTACATTTAATCTATTCTCTTCTTGTTTTTTTTCTTGATGATGTCTGTGCAATGTTCAGCTTATTTTGGGCAAATGATATACAAACTTGCCAAATTAATCTCTTCCTTATCATAAGTAATTTATGCTATTAAGTGATTAGTCTTGTAGACTGCCAATCTTTTGGAGCATTCTTTCCTCATCTTTCTGAAATATCGCATGGAGTAGTGTGGAAAGTGCTCAGAAACCTTTCATTAAGTTAAATAAAAAGATATTAAAAACCCTGTAGCTGTATAGGTTAGTATTGTGTTGGTGTGGTGTAACACAGAGGCACTGTTAAGATGCTTATTAGAATGAATTAGCCTAGAAGTCTCAAAGGAAGCACTAAGAAAGCATTCTGCTTTTGCCAACACAAACTACTTTTCATTATACAAAGATAATATCCAAAGCCATTTGCTTCTCTTTGAGGAAAATGTAGTGAAAGGAAAGCTAACTTTATTTTCTGTGTTAAAATACATGTCAGCATTAAATATTTAAAATGGATTTTACAAATATAAAATTGAGTAGGATTAGAACTCGAGATGGTAGTATAATTAGAATGCCTGAAACTCTTAAATATGGGCTGATCTTTTTTATTTCTTTTTTTACACTTTCCATGACTCAATCATAAACTGGAGTTTTTTGGTAATAAATGTGTTATTACAACCCTCCTGTTTGTTTTTAGGAGAAGAGAACCTTTCTAGAGTCAAGTTACCGATGCTGCTGGGGTCTTCTCTTTAAGTTTTGCTGCTAGTAAACGTAGAGCGAAAATTTAAAAGTTGATTCTCTTCTTCTCCATCCAGATGTTAGTAAAATCAGAAGCTGTGGTGGCATCCTCTGTTCTCCAGACTGGTGTAAAAACCATCATCTGGAGATTCTTACAAAGCATGTGAATTATGTGTGGCATGTGCTGCTTTTGCCTCTGTGTCCCTCTTAGTCATGCACCTGGAGGGTTCTGATGTGGCTGTTTGTGGCTATGACTTCTTAGTTTCTGCTACCTGTTTTAGCTAGATTGTACTAGCAAGCATTACAGTCATGTCTATGCTTTGAATTATAGATGTAGTGGCTGGTAAAAAGCAGCTATGGATAAATATCATAGACAAAAATATAGATACTTTAAGAGAAGTTAAATTGTTTTAGAGGTTTTTTTTCATATTTAGAAATAAATGTTAGAAGCATTTATCTTTCAGGCTGCTTTTGAGCTCACTTTTTGAATTGCAGACCAATCTGCTTATGGTTTGTTTTACTGTGACAGTTACAGTATGTGGCAAAGTAGTACTTGTCAGGGTGAAAGCTGTCGTTCAAGTGGACTGGTATTTTTCAGGGGAAATAATTTCAGGTACATAGGAATTCAATTAATGCCAAGGCCAGGGTTGCAGAGTGTCAGATTTGTAATGTCTCTGATGTGTAGGGGTCCCGTATGTCACTGAAATATTACCAGTCACACTTTGTGTCTTGTCTACAGTGTAACAAGGTTTTCTTCATCAGAAAGCACTTCTAATCTTTGTGTGGTTTTCCATTTATAGAGATAATTCTTTGGCTTTCACTATTGATTACTTAACATTTTTTGATCAGCAAGAGTTGACAGAAGTGATTGCCATTTAAAAATGCAAACCGGTTGTGTGAAAGGTAATATATGTATATTGGTTAAAGATAGATATAAAAATATGTAAAGCATGACTCATTTCAAAGCCTTTTGCTATCTTGTGTTTTATCAAGGACATTTGAAATGAGACAGTAAACTAATATAATAATACAAGTCCTATTTTTCTAATATAATCTGTTCCTTCAGGGACTTCTTATCTGCTGTTGCTTAACCAGTTTGCCCCTGATGCTAGAGCTGGGACCTTTTTTTAAAGGGGCAAGATGGCTTTCCTTTTTCACCATCATCTGCTTACTACTTCTCTTTATGGGGATTTGAAAAGTAAACACTCCCTAGAGTTTTCAGTCTTATCTGGTGTACAAGAAGGATGATAAAAGCAACAAATACAAGCATAAAGGCTTGTTCAGGCTTTTTAGTCATGTGAGGCTCTATGAACGAGGACTAGGGGTTCATCCGTGTTTGAGAAGTGTCCCACTTTTAAGGTAGCTTTGCTATTAAAAGACAATTAAAAACACTGTTTCTATCTTACAAATTCTGTCTGTAGAATTTACCCTGTTAAAATGGGAAAGGATATTAAGCCCTATTTGATGAAGTCTTTAACAGACAGACCATCTCTAAGGAGCTGGGAATTGAAGGGAAGAATCTTTCTGTTCTGTTTAAATGTTGGAGTTATTGCTATTTACTTTATTTCAAGCCATTTTGAATATATTGCAATGCATGCGTAGTATGTGCCGGCTCCTTAAAATCTCCCCACTTTCTGAGCTTTTCTATAGCAACTTCTACAACCTGCTCACTTCATTACAATTTTCCTAGAGTTAAGGTAACTTAGCAGTTAATTTTGCTGCTGTATGCACACCTGCAACAAGGATTTTTACAAGCTTCAGTGAACTCACATTGCACCTGCACTGCCTTGCATGCCTTCACGCACAGGCCTGATGTGAAAAGTATAAAATAGTGAAATAACTTGGTGGGTTTTTTTAATCTTTTTGAACCGTTTGTAATAATGTTATTTGCTTAACTTAGAGATATAAGTGATGCTTGAAATGTCATAAATGGAAATATTAAAGTACTCTTGTTCAATCATATTAACTGTTTCTCTGTAAAATCTGTTATGCAGCAAAGTATCAAGCTGTGATGGTGGAAATCAGCATAAAGAAAGTTTATTTTAGCAAGCAGCTTCATGTACAAACATAACGGTCCTTGCTGGTGTTCAAGTAGTATATATGGAGAATTTATTGCTGTGGTGTCTTCAGAGAAGTGAGGTTATGAGACTGGATTTAAATGGCAACCTGGTTTGCAGACCGTGCTGATGAAGGTAATTGATGTGCTAAAGGCAACAGACTTAGTAAGATTCTTCGCTGTTCTGTGTTTTATGTAACTGAAACCTCTGTTTTCAGAGTTTTTCTTTCTTCTTGGTTAATCTGAAGAAATGGTGTATGCAGTCTTTTTCTCTGTTAAATTCTTTGGAGTAGACCCACAAGATGCTTCAGAAAGCCATGGAGTGAAATCTAGTTTGGCTCTTCTGCTGCTTAGTACTGGATCTGCATATGCCTTGTCTCTAAATTGGAGAGACATCAATTTGATGGATGGACCACTTGGTGGATAAAGAGCTGGCTGGATGGCCGCACGCAAAGGGTTGTGGTCAATGGCTCAATGTCCGGCTGGAGACCAGTAACGAGTGGTGTCCCTCAGGGATTGGTGTTGGGACCAGTGTTGTTCTACATCTTTGTCGCTGACATGGACAGTGGGATTGAGTGCGCCCTCAGCAGATTTGCCGATGCCACCAAGCTGTGTGGTTTGTTTGATACGCTGGAGGGAAGGAATGCCATCCAGAGGGACCTTGACGCGCTTGTGAGGTGGGCTGGTGCCAACCTTATGAAGTTCAGACAAGCCATCTGCAATGTCCTGCACCTGGGTTGGGGCAATCCCAGACACTTACAGGTTGGGCAGAGAAGAGATTCAGAGCAGCCCTGTGGAGAAGGACTTGGGGGTGTTGGTCAATGAGAAAATGAACATGAGCCAGCTTCAGTGTGCGCTCACAGCCCAGAAGGCCAACTGTATCCTGGGCTGCATCAAAAGGAGCATAACCAGCAGGTTGAAGGAGGTGATCCTGCCCCTCTACTCTGCTCTTGTGAGACCTCACTGGAAGCACTGTGTGCAGTTCTGGTGTCCTCAACATAAAAAGGAGATGGAACTGTTGGAACAAGTCCAGAGAAGGGCCACGAGGATGATCAGGGGACTGGAGCACCTCCTGTAAGAAGACGGGCTGAGAAAGTTGGGGCTGTTCAGTCTGGAGAAGAGAAGGCTGCGTGTAGACCTCATAGCAGCTTTCCAGTATCTGAAGGGGCGCTATGGGGATGCTAGGGATGGACTCTTCATTAGGGACTGTAGTGATAGGACAAGGGGTAACAGGTAAAAACTTAAACAGGGCAAGTTCAGATTGGATATAAAGAAGAAGTTCTTTACTGTAAGGTTGTTGAGGCACTGGAATGGGTTGCCCAGGGAAGTTGTGAATGCTCCATCTCTGGCCAGGCTGGACAGAGCCTTGGGTGATATGGTTTAGTGTGAGGTCTTTCTACTCATGGCAGGGGGGTTGGAAGTAGATGAACTTAAGGTCCTTTCCAACCCTAACTATTCTATGATTCTATGATAAGTAAGAATTGTCTAAGCAGGACAACAGACATGACGGGGTGCATTGAAAATTTCCGGATTCTGATTTCAAACTGTAGGAAAATAGTTTAATCAAATAATGATTCCCAGGCCTGAAACTCCTGGGCTCTGGTATCTGTATTGCATTCAGAAATTAGCAGGGTTTACTTCTTTTAAACCACTAATCTGTTTCTATTTCTTCTGAATGTCTGGAATGCTGTTATGTGCTGCTGTTAACTTCTGGTGATATGTTTTTTGACTCCCATTGCATTATATCACTTGGAAAACTCAAAATTTCTTCCAGGAAGCAGTACATAGCATGTCTGTAAGGTACCCATATCCATGCCTGTGCAATAAAATGTTTAAGCAGTCTTCAGAGTAGGGGTCTAAATTGTACTTCTGAGATGTGCATTCTGGTTACTGTGTAACCATCTTGTTTTTTGACTTCAGCCCTCATTTCTTGCAGCCTTTTCCACACGGTTCCAGGGAAGAAATGCAAATTGCTCTTGCCTCAGGAGAGCTTATAAGCAAATTGCAAGAGGCTGTAAAGGGAAATGGGAGATTGGCTTTAAACCTATTTGCATGGAAGAGGATATGGAGTACACATCTGCTGCCTGAGCAAGTGTGGCACCTTGCACGAGGCAGTGTCAGCTTGCTTTTAAGAATAAATGCAGTTTAACTTTGCCTAAAGCCTAATCTTCTCAGTGAATGTTAGACTTGCTTAGAGCATGACCCCTTGGATAGGTTCTGTGTAGGACTTCACAGAGGTGTGTTTAGTTATAGAAGCCTTGCTGGGCTTGGTGCACAGGCTGTGGTATACACAGTATTGGAATTTTAGGACTTACGTAAGCTAACAGGTATGTTGTACAGGTTACACCACTTGGGAAGCCCATTGCATGTACAGGGTAAGATACAAGCCAATGAAATGTGTTGCATTTTGAGTGGGAGCTTGCGCAGAAGGGTTGTTGTGGCTCAGATTGTGGACAGTAATTTATTTCCAGAGAGTTTCAGATTTGTTACTTCCACTTCTGTTACTCCTCCCTCTTGACAGAAACGTGGTTGCTTGGTTTGTTTTTAAAGTTGTGTCTTTTCAGTGGGGCCAGAGTTGGAGGTACAGCTTATTCCTGTTTGTGTGTGCATTTAAAAAAAATGCGTCATATATATGAAATTGCTTTTAGTTCAGGTCCTTTAGGAGTAGCTGAGGGGTAGGTTGTAAGCTGGATTTGCTGTACAGAAGTTGAAGATCAGGTGATGTGTTCTTTAGTGCTCTTTTCTGCTTGTGCTTTGCTAAGCTGTGTTTTTGCATGGGGCTTTTGGCAAAATGATGCAAGGATACAACTCATGTTGGGCTACCCCATTTCTGTTGTATTTCTCAGAGCAGCTGAACAAATGCATTGACAACAAAGTAGTTGTCTCCCTGTTCCCCACCCTTTTGTGAAAATTGCAGTTGGGCTATAACTAGGGTGTATAACTTGAGAGAATATGTACAGAATGACATTTGTTGTGGACAGGAAAGAAGTGGAGCAAAGGTGCATAGTCATAGTTTGTTGTTTGTAGTTTGTGGTTCTGTTAATGACATTCTCATTACAAGTTCTTACCTTAAGTGCTGTTTCCTTTTGCTTTTAAAATTGTCTGCATGACTAATACATGTGTAACCTTCAAGTGATATTGCTTTCATATCATAGCTTCAGAAACATCCATTCTAGGTGAGAGCACATAGAAGAAATCCCATTAGTTCAGTTGAGAACATTGTGGAGAGCTTTTCGGTTGTCCTTCCGAGAGATCTGAGGCAGATCACTACGCAGCTACTTTGCAATTTCAGGGCATGAATTTGAGGTGGATGTTACTCTAGAAATATTTCTCCACTGATAATTGAGATGTGGATTAGTAGAGTTAACTTAGAAGGAACCTTCGTTAGTTGCTACCCCTACTCCATTTGTGGTATGAATGTCCCCTACCAAAAAAAACAAACCCCACCATATTTTGGTTGTCATATCATTATATCTGCATAGGCCAGAGAATGATGTGTGAGACCCCACTGCCTTTTGGAGAAGATGTTGCAGAGAAGTTACTGGGGAATATCAGCACCCTATGTATGTATTTTGGTAGGTGTGTGTGTATATGGTTCTCTATATACCTGTATGTACATGTATATCAAGATTTTGTGGACTGCTTTTGGATACTTTGTGGTTTATCTGCTAAAGTAGATCTGAAGGTTATGATTATCCAACAAAATCTTTTGCCATATTTGGTGTTTTAGTTTTTTTTTTTTTCCTCTCCCCTCTTTCTTTTCAGCTTAAATGAGCAAATAGGCTTACAGAAACACTTTAGGTAGCTGAACGTGGAGAAATAAAGGAAAACGTGAATGATCAAGATTGAATTCAGGTTTTCACTTTTGGGATTTTGTGTTAGAGATTTTAATAGAAATCTGCTTATACTTCTATACTCGTGTGCAGCGCTTTGCTCTCTATTGCTGAGTGCCCCAAATTCAGTATGGGAAAGCTGAGTTCATGTCTCATTAAATGACATGTGTCTGCCTGTCCCTCCTTCCACTCTTCGGTGCTGTGTACCAGGCAAGACAAGCTGTGATTTACTGGAAAACTGTGATGCAGTATTGGTACTGCCTTATAGTATCTTTAATATCAGGATTTTTTTCTTCTGTAGTGGCAGTGATTGCTGCTCTGATGAAGGCAGGGTGTGCCTCATTCCCCCATGAATCATACATTAGTCAGACATACTTTGCCCTGTATGAACTGTTTGTGGAGACTGCATGTATACTTGTGAAATCTAGCTTGTTCATGATATTCTTTCTTTCATGTGATTTAAAGATTTATTTCAGGTGACAGAGTAGATCTGATCAGTCTGAATAAAGCCTCATCTTTGCAAAAGTTAATTTAAAAAACATCCTACTGTTGTGTATTTGGACAACTGAAGATTGTTATCAACTTCTCTTCATTTTTTAGCTTGCCTTTTTTTGTCTTGCCTGTCACATTTTTAAACATAGATACAAGAGTCTCTGTGTTATGAAAATCAAGTTTACTATTTATTATGGGTACTACTGTAGGCCCTGGCAGTCCTAGCTATTGTCCAGAACCCCATAGTACCAGTCACCCTATGACTGCTGCAAAAGGCTGGCTCTGCCTGCAAGCATGGAGCTGGTAGCCAGGTCTGAGGCACAGGAGGGAGTAGCAGGTCCCTTCCCTAACCGATGGGCAAGAGTAATTCCTGAAGTGGAAGGAGAGTGGGGCAACGAAATCTTGGTACACTGGGGTTGTGAAGCATTGTGTTGGAGACTACATTGGAGACTTGCTGATATGATACTTTAATATTCAGAGACCAGAAGCCATACAGGCTTTTTCCTTAGTTTTTCTTTTTTCTTTTTGGGAAGCCTAAAAGTATGAGGGTTTTTTTTTGTTTGTTTGTTTTTTTTAATGAGTCAGGAGACTTCTTGCTGAATGGGCCATGGTATTTTTAGATACGCTGATTTTATGTCCGAATATGGTCTTTTTATGTAAAATGCATCTTTCATTTAACTGTTTTTCTTTCAGTCTGCTGGCTCTGTGTGTGCACTGGGCAGTCTCCCATACCACAAGCAGCTGAGCAGCCTGCTACCTGCAACAGTTTAGCTTTCGTTTTATTTGAAATACTGAGTGATGAGTAGCTGGTGATGTTTTCTTTTTCAGTAAACGTTTCTGTTGATCAATAGGAAGTTTTTTTGAATGGTTACTCTGGATTGTTAATAGTGTATGACAGACAATAACAGGTTTGCAGCTTTAAACTACTTTGTTATTCAGAGAGAAGTATACCTTCCTTCTGAGGATAGGTTTCTCTTGGCCCAGCAGTAATGTGTGCAGTTAATGTCAGCAACAGAAATTGTGTAGGTGTTAGTGCGCACGGGAGAGAGTTGTGAGCTTGCATCAGTGGCATCACTGCAAGGCCTACTGCAGCAGCGTTCCTCTTCTGGCTTTTAAGAACCAGCCTCTTACTGTACTTGTTGCCTGGTGTTTTGCTGTGTTGCTGAAATAAATGTATGGATTCTGGAAGTTAAAACTGCCTTATACTGCCTAAGGTCTTCCAGGTTTATGTCAGAATGCTGAAAGCTGTAGAGGTGTTACTACAGTGTCTCATGCTTTTGCTGATGGTGCTAATTTAGTTAGTACAGCTGTCTCTGTAAATAAAATGAGAACTTTGTCATGTCTGTGTTGAAAACTTGTGCGTAGGCTGTGTTCTTGAATTTAGTATGCATTTTGTTCTGTGTGTTTTAGAATTTGCATATGCTGCTGTTAACTGTCTAGCAGCAGGATAGTTTTGGTACCTTGAGTTCGTGGTTATTTCTCATGATTGCAATGTAATTTCTTTGTAACAATGAAAACGATATATCTATCTGTAGCATGTTCTGGAAATCGAGTGAGTGAAGGTTTGTAGTTCTTTTCCTTTTTACTTTCCTTAGTCTTATTAAACACATTTTCAAAGCTGTTTTCCATTTCTTAAATGCAGTTTCTTTTGTTACCACTGTCATTATCAGCTGTCCTACAATAGGGCATCTTGGGAAATGCTTGTGAAGAATGATGGCCAGCCCTGCCCCGTGCCCAGCTGGCAGTCTGTGGGCTATAGTTAGCACTTGCAAAAACACTTCCTCCACTGACACTTATTACATGAAAATATTTCTGTAGAAATGCCAACTACTGAGCAGGGAAGACCTACTTTGACTCTAAATTATTCTTCTAATGACTGACAAAATGAATTGCATACTTTCTGTTCCATAATGAAATTTTACTAGAGTAAAAACATGGATGCTTGACTTGTGGTAGGGAGCATTGTTTTACCTTTTAAAAAAGAAAAACAGAAAGTTTGAAAGTCAGTGGGTCTTTCTGGTATGGGAAGAAGGGTGTATTTGTTAAGAAAGGAAGGTATTGAAGGTATCTTTGGTATTTGTTGTATTGAATAATAAACCTAACTTTTTTTGCCTCCATAGGTATACAAAGCTCGGATATGCCGGTAATACTGAACCCCAGTTCATTATTCCTTCATGTAAGTATTTGTTACTTGTGTATGAATGCTGAAGTTACTTAGAGTTTCTGTGGGTTGCTACGTTAAAGAAAAAAGAAGACAGTTAAAAATGAGCAACTTGAAAAGACCTCTTAGTGATGCCACAGGGTAATAGCATGGCTCTGTTCTGTTTTGCTATGGATACTCAGTTTAGAAAGATACATTCATTAAAATAGTATATATGAAATGAAATTAATTTTTTGGAAACTGAAATAATATTAAAATATAGTAAGATGGCTATATTTACTTCTCAGAAGGCTCTTCCCCTGTTCATGGATTATCAGGTAGAAGTTCAGTTGATTATAACTAGAAAAAATATTTTTCAAATGTATAGTTTAATATCTTCAGGGTTTAAGATGTTATACTTGACAAAGATTTTTCAGTGTTCCAGCTCTGTTAATATACTGTCTTGCAAATAGAACAAGTGAACATTTCTCCCCACCCTGTAAAATTGCTTATTTATTTTCTCCCTGTCTTTTGAACTGTTTCTCCTCCTTGAAGTGATATGTTTCTACTCTAGAAAGTGGAACTCTATCAGCTTTGTTTAGAAAAGCTTCACCTTTTGACCTCCTACACCATTTGGCATTTTGTCATTATTCATCTGTGCCAAAGTAATCATATATTACATCCTGGTAAAAAGGAATAATTAGTACACCCAGTTTTCCTTGTAAATGCAACAGGAAAAGAGCTAGAACTAATACTGCTTCAGCGTAGTCACTGTGAAATAGAACTGGGCAGTTGAGGATCTGTGTTAATTTTTCTGGAAAACATGCTTCAAAAAGCGATTGTCATTGAAACTGAAGTTAATTCCCTTAATGTGTTCTCCGATTTTCATACAAATGGGAGAATTCTTTCAATCTCTTCCGAATTATCTTTTAATACATTGTTCTTAATTTGTTTCGGTTTCCAGATGAACTTCATTTGATTTTATCTCAGTGGCATAGCAAATATACTCTGCAGCTTTGTTTTTCATACAAAACCAAGTTTTAACATTAGATTAAAAAAGTTACTGAGCCATTGGAAAAAAATGTACGTTGCTTCATAAACTTCATAGCAGTCTTTAAATTAAAAATGGACAAATGATTACTAAATTTCATATAGTTTCCTTACTCTTTCTGCATCTTCAAGTTTGGTTTATTTCATTTGAAATCACTTTCTTGTTCCAAAAAAAAAAAGAGATATGATGACTCTTTAAACAAATTCTGGGAATAAAATGACCGGCTACATCATTAAACAGAGAAACTTGTACAATAGGGATGCTATTGGAGTCCAAGAGAAAGGGGTCAATGAGATTTTTGGACAGCTTTTTGATACGGTGTGGTGTATTTTAAAAAAATGCTCTGCATTAGAGGCTCCTACAGCTGAAATGGTCCTTGACTGCAGTTCTCTTAATGTAAAAGACATTTTTCTCATTTGTGCTGTAATACAAGTTAGATAATTACATTAACTGCAAGAGTTTGCATTAATCTTCTGCCTCGAAATAAAATAGCACTGGTATAATCCACACTGGAGAAATGAAAATGGAGGATAGCAGTACCTAGTTTCAAAGTAGAATTACAAAAAAAAAAGAAAAATTGGTCTTTTCAAATCGCTTTGGTGTCTTTAATTTCCTTAGTATTATCCCCAGTAGAAACATGGTTTGGTTTCTCCTTTGACTTCCAGGAAAGGTGGTTGCATTTTAACAATTTGGTTCTTTAAAAAATGTTTTCTGTTAAACAGGTTTGAGCAGCATTCCTTCAACTTTGTTCACTTGCTGCTTATCTCACTCCTGCTCTTAACAAATTCTTACCTCCTTATGTTCATGATTTAATTCTGAATATGCTTCTCTAGTGATGATAAATGCTTGCTTGGAAATTGAAGTAAATGAGAATATTTTAGGCCAAGGTGTGGGTTTTTTTGTTTTTTTTTTTTGAAGAAACTTGGGTTCACTGCTTTCTTCCCTTACTGCTTTTTAGATTGTAGCAGGTTGTTAATTTTGCTCAATTTTTATTCACTTAATCCTTTTTTTCCTGCTGTATGTTAAAATAGGAGTCAACTTCTTTCCGTTACCCTGTAGTTCTTTTGATCTGTCATCTGTGCTGGTTTACGTGTTAGTGGCCCTTTACCTTTAAAAGAAAAAAAATGTACCTGAGTAGTGGTTAAACAACTGAAATTGATTTGATGTAAGTAGTCTTTTTTTCTTAAAGCTCTTAAGTCTTGTGCCAAGCAAACCAAAGGCAGAACTTCTGGTACACCGCTGGAGTGCTGCCCACCTTCAGGCACTGCAGTAGCCTAGCTCTGATTTCAGCAATATTTGTTTTTCTGTTTGTGTTTTCAGGATATGATTCTTGATTCAAGTTGTTTCCTTCTCATTTCTGACTTTAAAAACCAGGATTGAACAGGCTAGCCTCAAGGTCAGAAAAATACTGAGAGCTCCCATCTTGTTTTAGTCTAGTAACAGGGTGAAAACAGTTTGACTTGAAAGTTTCTATAATCCTGTGGTGAGCGATGGCATTTTACTTGAAAGTTCTTGAAGATAACATGTATTTGGACAGAAAAACTTCCCCAAAGCTTGCAAGCTCTGTAATGATGACCTGAAAAATATTTGACAAGATTCTTCTTTTGACTTGCAGCAAACACTGGCCTTGTGACATCTCCTTCCCCACAATTTTAACTTCTACTTCCTATCTGCACCCTCCCTCCCTCCTCCCCCTCGGCCATGATATTTGGCTTCCTTCAGCCTTTTGCTTCCTCTCTGCTCTCTTGCAAGCTGCTTCAGAAGTTACAGTATGATTCAGTTTTCTTCCTGAAGAGCTCAAAATAATGTCTTCTGCTTTATCCTGTTCAGCCTTTCACAACTTTCAACGTTTTTAGTTCCTTTGGCTGCCCAGCTCTGCTTTTGTTGCTTTTTATGGGAAGAGAAGAGAGACAGATGGGGAGCATCAGTAAACTAACAGTGCTTTACCCTAGTATGCTATTGATTTCCAAATGCTGTAGCTATGCCGCCCTGTGCCTGGTGGGCTTGAGGCTGCAGCAACTGTTTTCATAAGGTTTTTAAATTTGAGAGCAAACAAATTCCTGCTGGAGGTGAGAATTAGCAAAATAATTCTGCCTTTGAAAGAGCTTTTGGATCACAACCTTTGAATAATTGAGAACAATATTAATGCTTCTTATATATATGAATTTCCTCATTTGCGTGAAGGATTGTGTTTAAGGACAATTAGTAGTAAGACTTTAAAAAAATAGAGCAAACGTTGCTGGCACTGTAACCTTGGTAGCTAGGAGCTGATGTAAAAGTTGAGGAAAGGGAACATCCATGTTCCTGTGGTATCTAATCACCAGTTCATCTTTCCAGCATCCTATGTTTATCTTAGCGAGTATTTTTTTGATAATCCTTTATTTTTTTTTTAATGAGTAATTACCCTGGAAGGAATAAATTGCCACAATGCATGTTCTTAACTTTTGCCATTTATTTCCTGAAAAGAGGGAGATAATCTGTCTTAAATGAAATTCTGCATCCTATTCTTAATGATAAAAGTAGGATTTAAAGGGAGAAATTAAACATAGACTTTATGAAAATCTGTTTCAAAGTACCTATAGGTACATCAGGTAATCGTACAAGTTTCTGTTCTTTTAAAATACTCCTTTTATTTCTGCCCAATACTCATTTTCTGTCTTACGTTGCTTTCCTGCTTGTGTCTTCCTGCCTTCTTTTGTATATTTTTTATTTAGTTGCTAGTCAGTCCCTTTTGTGTGCCATATCTCAGTTTCATAGTATGTCCAGAAATCGAATTGGTGCAAATGAAGCAAAACATCCGTTTACATAATGGCAACATGTTTTCTTTCTTGTTGTTTATACAATTTATACAAATTCGTCCCTTTTTTTTAAAACATTATCGTTATTAGCAGAGTGTGCTGAAAATTAGCACACTTTTTTAATAAAATGAAATCTGTAGGGTTATTGTATCTTAGGGATTCTTTTCATGCAGTCAGGGAGATAATACACATTGAGTGTCTTAACAATTAAATCTGCATTTAGGTCTGTAATTGTTTTACTTTAGAAATCTTAACTGTGTTTTCTTATGATTGGAATTCAAATTACCTGTGTTTACTTTAGCTTTTCTGTGCTTGTGCCTGAAACAAAGGATAAATACAATTACAGTGTGTAACTGTTTTTGAATGTTGAGGTTTTCTTTTTTTAGCGCAGGATATATGATCTCCAGTATCGTCTGTGTTCTCTGTTAAAGGTATTGCTATCAAAGAATCGGCAAAAGTGGTCGACCAAGCACAAAGGAGGGTTTTGAAAGGTGTTGATGATTTAGACTTCTTTATCGGGGATGAAGCAATAGAAAAACCAACTTACGCAACCAAGGTATTAAGAGAAATGTTTAAAATGATTTTCCAGTTCTCTTTAGGAAGCAGTAGCTACACTGTATGCAGCAGCTTAAGAATACTTTTGGTTAAATTTAATCTTACTTTCTTTTTAATTCTGTTTTAATGGCAAGTAAGGCTTGGTATTAGTTTTGTTGGCCTTCAGGAGCCTGTGGGAATTTGCAAAACAGTATATGGTTATCTGTTTCTATTGAAGTGAAGGGAGGCTGGGAGAGTGTTAAGCGGAAATATCATATTCTTTCATGTTCCCTGGCATCTTCTGTCAGCAATGTCAAAGTCAGAATGCTGGGTTAGGGGGAATTTTTGGTTTATCCTAGTGCCTCCATTCTGTTGTACTTAGAGCTTGATTTATTGTCTCTCCTGTTCAAGGTTGGAATCTGAATTTCGAATAGGTGTCAGATTGGAACAGGGAAAACATAATGCAAGGTTTCTTGCATATGTAGATCATATGCTTCTACTGGAGTTGAAAACACTGTTTATTTTTTCTTTTTTTATTTTCATTTTTTTTCCAATTTTATTTTGA
Organism: Pezoporus wallicus; assembly: GCF_028554395.1. NCBI lineage: Eukaryota > Metazoa > Chordata > Aves > Psittaciformes > Psittacidae > Pezoporus > Pezoporus wallicus. The sequence goes on from NW_026637685.1 coordinate 1,019,002, forward strand.
TATTCTTCTGCAACAGTGGCCCATCCGCCATGGTATAGTTGAAGACTGGGACTTGATGGAGAGGTTTATGGAGCAAGTAATCTTTAAGTATCTAAGAGCAGAACCTGAGGATCATTATTTTCTTTTGGTAGGTAAAATTATGTGCTACTTATGAAATTGCATATAATTAGTAAGTAATTTGTGCTGAATTACGTAATAATTCTTAAATAAGAACATGCTTATCTTGAAAAGCAAAGTAAATATATAAATTATCTGGAACTTGCCTGACCTGGCTTATCCCATCCAGGTTCTCTAATTTTCTAAAGATGTCAGTGTCTGAACTGCAAACTTTTTCCTGTTCTCTGCTTCATGACTTCTTTTTATCATTTATCCACTGAGTTCAATGATTAAGTGTACATTTTTAAAGCAAAAAAGTACTCATATGTTTTGACTTTAGATGTAAATTGTAATTACTTTGGTTTTGCAATGTTGCCACTTGGATGATGTGTCTTGAGAGTCAAATTTTGTCCTTTTTTTTTTGTTTTTCCTTAAATCAGAAGGTTTGATTGTTGTGTTCAGGCAGATGAGAGCTGAATTAATGTCAGTGTTATTCTGCAGCATCTGCTATTCCTCAGAATTATATTTAAAGCCATTGAAATAGTCAGTCTGTTTTAGTGTAATGTTTATAGAGCAAGTTTGGAATAAGAGGTGTTGACCATACTTGTTAAGGAACATCTAAGCAACAGTCTTCTTGAAGCAGGTGTAATTAGGTCCAACCAGGCTTTGAATATTTCCAAGGACCAAGATGCCATAACAACTCAGGGTTGCCTTTTCTGATATTTGACTACCCTCATGTTACCTTTTTTCCTCCTATTTAAGATTTCCCACATTAATATTTTCCTACCTATTTAAGATTTCCCACATTGCTGTTTGTCTCCATGTCCCCTTGTCCTGTCACCTTTGTGAAGAGGCTGGCTACCTCCTCTTTTTACCCTCCTAGTTCATGTAATGGAAGAGTGATACTTTTTTTTTTTTCCTCAAATATTCTGTAGCACTATCCAAATTGCTCTTTCAGACAAGTGACTTAAGTATGTTTGCTATTTTAATGAAAATTATAGCATGCTATCACAGCGTATTGTATGTTGTTGCTACCTTTTCTCAATTGAGTACGTTTCCACAGTTGATCATGCCAACTTGTTTTAGTGGTTGCCTTGTGAAGAAAACCAGCTTTTTTTCTTTAATGAATCAGAGAAATTTTTAAAGTAATTGTCATTCTTGAAGTATGCTAAACTGTATCCTTTGATATATTTAGATTGATGGTCCTTGATTCTTTCAAGTGAAGTGAAAAGTTGTAATGAGCTAACCAACTCACAAAGGGGGCCTTCAATGTAGACTCCTAAGCAGTAATTACTATAATCTTCCTATTGCACTTCTGTTTTCCTGTTCTTTCTGAAATCATCATGTTTTTGGAATGTAATTTACATAAATTCTGTTATTGTCAGAGGAGTTTCTAGGTTGTCTTAATTGCACTATTTGCCTTTAAAAGCACCCTTTGCACATGACTATTTTTACATGCTATTGTTATGGAATGACTCATCTTTCTTTCAAACTTAGGATTTGGTGACTTTTTTTTTTTTTTTTATTAAAGTTGGGTGGTTTGAGTTGAATGTAAGTAAAACTTTTTTTCTCTCTTTTCTCTCACAGACTGAGCCTCCATTAAATACTCCAGAAAACAGAGAATATACTGCTGAAATCATGTTTGAGTCTTTTAATGTTCCAGGGCTATATATTGCTGTTCAGGTAAGGGCAAGGCTGTTGACAGAGCTACAGTATTTGTCTTCAAACTACAGCTAATTTTGCTATGAGTGGTATTTGGGATACTTTTACGTACTTCTAGTTAGCTGTTTCACCACTACATGTGTGATGTGTTGATTCTGTGGTCTGTTAGCTAGGCACTGTTCTTTTGTATATACTGTATAGAAGAAAGCATCTTAAGTAGTAAAGTATAATATCTGTTGCATCATAAATAAAAAAAAAACAACCCAAAAAACCCCCCAAAATCAAAACCCAACAAGCAACCCCAACATGCCACATCATAATAATGGTATTAGGCCAAGATTTGAATCCCTTTCAGTATGAAGCAGCAAAATAGATACTTGAATGTGGCTAAAAAAGCATCAGACAGGAGTCAGAAGCTACATGTATGTGGCCTTTGTTGTAAGCTATTGTGTACACATATTATTAAATCAATTTCTATGCTGTAAATTGCCATGAGGTGTCAGTCTGGGTATTGCTGGGAGGGGTAGTGAGAGGTGGGATCTGCAATGCAGTGCTTTTAATAAGGTTCTTTTTGTGTGTGTGTGACCTATTACAAGGCTGTGCTTGCCTTAGCTGCATCTTGGACGTCAAGACAAGTAGGAGAACGAACACTGACTGGCACAGTTATAGACAGTGGTGATGGCGTCACTCATGTTATTCCTGTGGTAAGTATACATTAAAACCATAGAAAAATTCAGGGGGGAGCAGTTTGTCCTGTAACTTCTGAAGTTTACACCTACACAAAACGAAGTATAGCAAAGAATCTTAAGAAATGTAAGATGATTTCTAGGGGTGTGGGGTTTTGCTTATTTTGTAGTGCAGAAACTCTTGAAGAACTCTGCACCCTGAGTTTGTCAGGCCATATTGTCTTTCAATTACTTAATTTTAAGAGGTGATTTGCCAAGGCTGTGCTAAGTAATCAATGAAATTGGTATTGCTTTATCACATTTCCAGTTTGTTTTGCTGGTAGGAGTGAATATGATCTTTAAGATAAGAGTTTGGAAACATTTTTAATTCAGTCAAATCGTATATAAATGAAAACAATACAAAAATGTGTCAGGGCAGTATTGTTTACAGTTTTTCTCCATCTGTTGACCAGTGTTTAGTAGTATGCTGTCATGCATCAGGGATACAAACAAAAAGAAAAAAGTTCCTACCTGACTGGTTAAAACCCAACCCCTAAGGTTAATTAGTGAGTATCTCTTCCAGTATATCAAGTTACTAAATGCAAAACCTAGTTAGATCAAATAATATTTTAGTAAATAATCAACATTTGCAGCTGCAGTTTCCTAACTCTAAAGTTATTGGTTTTGCTGTAGGTATGCATTTCCTTTTACAAAGCTACATACTTGAAATGCTATAATTATTTAATAGAGTTGTGTATTTCGGTGGCTGGCAGTATGTCTCTGCCCATCTTTCCTTGGAAGTTAAATGCATGTGTACACACCAGATGCATCTTTCTTTTCAAAATGAATTAGATTACATTTTTCAGGATTAAAATCTGTGCGAAGCTTTATCATGTCACAGTAACTTTGATTTTTTTAAAAAATGATTTTATTATACCAAATAGTGGCATTGGTGGTGATAGAACATTTGTTGTGATGTAGCAATTTCTTATTAATCTTGGTGGAATATGGTGGTTAAATCTTTGCTTAGATTGTTCACCCAAGTTGTCATATTTTTAATAAGATGTAGGAAACAACTGACATTTCAAACCTTGTGTATGTAAAGTTTTTTAATTGGACTTATTTCAGATTGCTGTTTAGAACAGCTGAACTTCTGATTTGTGTCTGGGTTTGTTTTAATTGAAATAAGAGTAGGTATTCTGTATCACTTGAATCATTAAGCACCTTTGCAGAGTGACATGTGCTTAATTTCTGGATTTTTTTTTAAACATATTGAACAAACTGACAGTAATACATCACTTTTACAATGAAATATGTAAGAGGAGCTAACAGACACTTCTTTCTGTAGCAAAGCTGCAATACACTTTTTTGTGACATTATTTTTAAGTTAGAAAGAGCTCTTGATGTGAATTAGTTGGAACTAGATGATCTTTAAGGTCCTCTCCAACCAAACCAGTCTGTGATTCTATGGATGTAAGATGTATATAGGAAACTTTGAGCATTTAGTGTTGGTGTGATACCTAGATTCATCTGTTTGGACATCGCACATCGGGCAAGGTTGAAGGCCAGTCTTGAACCCTTTCGGTTTCTGTATTTAGATCAGATATTTTTAATGCCCCAAAGCTGGTCCTCATGGTGTGTGTGACTTACAAGTGTAGACTGATGGATGAGTATGGGCCAGTCTCATGTTCTAAGCAGTCTCAGTTAATATGCTGAAATGATGCATTTTCTCCCTGCTTTCAGAAAATTAATTTTGGTTCATGTGGATTGTAAAGTCTTACGTCAGTGGCTGTGACTACAGAGCCACATCATTTATTCTAAAATAATATTTCATGATACAAGGTTATTTGACCTTTTTGGTAAGAGTAACCTCATTTTGAAGAGAAAATAAGGGCCAAGGAATAGCGAGTATAGCTGTTTGTTTGCCTTATGTACTAGTGACCGTTCTGTTCCTCTTAACCTTGTAAGAGTTATGAACCAATACAAAGTGAAACATGTTAACATGTAAAGTAATGCTACTGAAGAACTGGATTTCTAGTAATTAAATGAACCAGTCTTAAAGGGCTTCAATCTCAACAATTGCAGGTAGTTAATAGGAGTTTAGACTCCATGTCTGTCTTTCCCTCTCCTAAGTTTTGTTGAAAGGAGTTCTTGTCAGTATCTTTCTCCCAATTAATTTTATTTATAGGCTGAAGGATACGTGATTGGCAGCTGTATCAAACACATTCCAATTGCCGGGCGAGATATAACGTACTTCATCCAGCAGTTGCTGAGGGAGCGAGAAGTAGGAATTCCTCCTGAACAATCCTTGGAAACAGCTAAAGCAGTGAAGGTAACGTGAACTTTGCAGACATTAAGGTTATATTAAATCAGAGCTTGATATCTATATTTAAAACACAATGTTGTCTCAAAATCCTTGTCCCTCCAAGTAATGGTGCTTGGTTTCTAAGTAGTATAAAAATGTCTAATATAATAACCTGAAATGCCTTAAACTTGAGATATCGGTTGGTTTATGATCGGTTTGGCCTAGAATTTCACTCTTCACTTGTAGTCTCCTTTCTCCTCCCCTCCTTTATTGTTACTGTACTATTCAGTAGGAAATGTTCTTAGTGGGATATCTAATGTAAAGAGCTTTAATTACTTTTTCTTCTTTCTGAATGTTATGTTCTTTTTTGTAGTACAAAGCTATTCTGAAAGACATTTAGCTTAAAGTACACTTAAACCTTGTTTCTATGGCAATACTTCAATATACTTTAGAACTCATTTCTCACCATCATAGAAGTGCAGAGGAAAAATAGAAGAGAAATAATTTAGCCTATGTGCTGCTTTCAGTGTTGCACAGAAATGATTTTTAGTAGCAGAGCCATTATCTAACTATATACAGTAAATGTCAGATCAGCCATTTTTAAGTCCTGTTCTGTATCTGCCAGTTTAAAACTCTTGTTCCTGAAAGTTTAAATTACTACACTTTTTAAAAGTTCATGCAGTCTTCTCTGCTATACTAGATGAGAAGATGCTTCTAACTATACATTTTTAATTTTCAGGAACGCTTTAGTTATGTTTGTCCTGACTTAGTAAAAGAATTTAACAAGTATGACACAGATGGTACAAAGTGGATTAAACAGTATACTGGAATTAATGCTATCTCAAAGAAAGAATTTACCATTGATGTTGGCTATGAGAGATTCCTGGGGCCAGAGATTTTCTTCCATCCTGAGGTAAGTTGTTTTGAATTGTTTGCTCTTTGGTTTAGGTGCATTTTAGATGATAGCATATAAATAATATTTGCAAACTTGTGAAGAAATGGTTATCCCAACTTATATTTCTCCTTACTTGTAAATAGATACCAGTTTTGTTGTAAGTCAACGTGTCTTTGATTCCTGATTGCTATTAACCTTTATAAAATTCAGGTTGATGCCCAAACAAAGCACTATATTTGAAACTTTTAACAAATGAATTATTATCTCCGTACTTTTTTATTGCAATTTTCAGTAGCATTCCCAGGTCTTACCATGTTGTACAGTTTCCTTATCTGCCTGAAAAGTCAAGTTTCTAAATATTCTGTCATCTTGCCTTTATACCCTTAGTCTCTCTTCGAGCGCTGGGAAAAATTTAAGGGGAATAAAGCCTTCTCCTGCTGCCCTAGTCCCTCTACGTTCTCGTGTTACAGCTTTTTTTCATGTTATGCTATTTTGCTTGTTAGAAAAAGCTATCTGAAAAAATAGCTGGCAAAACAGATACTTTAGGTTTAGTATTCTTTCTAAACCTTTTATAAATGGCAGCAAAATTAGCCAACATAACTTTATTAGTTTTCATGACATCTCTGTTATAATAGGATGATTCTTCCCTTTTTCTCCTTACTCCCTTTCCTGTGCAATATGTGGTCCTACATACTGACTTGTCTTGATTGTATTCTTAATTGTAGTTTGCTAATCCTGACTTTACGCAACCAATCTCAGAAGTAGTAGATGAAGTTATTCAGAATTGTCCCATTGATGTTAGACGTCCTCTGTATAAGGTCAGTAGCTATAATGAATTTTTTTATACTCATTTTAGAAAGATTGTGCTTTATAATTAAAAATGTATTTTAAATTCTAGTTAAAAAACCCCAATAAAATTAACAGTTTTCTCTAGGAATTAGTCTAGAAATTAGATACGCAGAAGGCTTCATGTTGTCCACCTACACTTTTTCAGAATGTGATGTTTCGTTGCTCAAACTCTTACTTAAATAAGGGAAACAAAACTGAGCGAAAGAAGTGAGGTGTACTAAGATACAAATGGATTTTAAAGCACAGCCAATTTTAATGTGACACACTCTTTGTGAATTTATATTCTCTTATGCTCAAGTGTTAGACAATTGAAAACTTAAAAGCATACCTGCTAACTGTAGTTTTAAAAACTATATTTAGATATTGAGAATTTAAGAACTGGATAAAGTTGGAGGCTTATGTTTTCAGAAGCGGTTAATAATTTTTGTTACTCAAAACAGAATATTGTCCTCTCCGGAGGCTCAACCATGTTCAGGGACTTTGGTCGTCGTTTACAGCGAGACTTGAAAAGAACTGTTGATGCGAGACTGAAACTTAGTGAAGAACTTAGTGGTGGCAGACTGAAGGTTAGTTCTTGAAGCTAATGTTGTTTTTTTTGTTTGTTAACAAACATCTTTCTCTCCCTTGTTTCCATGGAAAATGAGACAATAACATAATGCAAATATGTCCTTGTTTGCTAAAATGTCTTTATTTTCATTTAAAGTTTTTACAGAAGCTTTTCAGAGATTCAGATATTCTAGACTGCTATTGGAAGGTATTTCTATAAACCTGTAATTGTAGAAAGCTACTGTATTTATTTCCCCAGGTATGAGGTTGTGCTGCTTGACCCTTATAGTTGAACTGAATCAGTCGCACATAATGGAGGGATGGGTCTTATGCCTGTTATGTAAAAGCAGTTGCTCACTCCCCAGCTTTTTTATATGCTTGGAGACAACAGGTATAAATTGAAACAAAATAGGCGCAGCTTGGATAAAAGGAAAAAAAAAAATTATGTGGGCATAATCAGGCACTGAAACACGCTGGCCAGAGAGTTCAGTCTCCATCCGCGGAGGCTTTTGAGATTCAGCTGGATAGAGCTCTGAATAACTTCCTCTGACCTTGCAGCTGACTCTGCTTTGAGCAAGAGGCTGAACTAGACATATAGTGAGGTCCCTTCCACCCTAAATTGTTGTGTGAAATGACTTCATGTTTTCACTAAACTGCAGGATCCTTAATTTATATTCTTTCTACTTCTGATCTCTGATCTCTCTTACACATTTTTTTCTGTTGGCTCTGCATACATAAAAGATATTCAGAGATTATTTTGTAGTTTGTTTTTTGTTTTTTGTTTTTTTTGTAGTCCTTTCTTTTAAGGCAAAGTTTAAATGATTTTTCTCTTTTTTTTTTTTTTTTTTTTTTTTTTTAGTAGTAATCTAGCGAGATGAGCCAGACAATCCTTAAAACCCTCACTGTAGCTTCCTTATATACCATATAGACAACTCTGAAATTTCGGTTATGTACAATTCGCTGGTTCAAGTCACATAGGTTATTCTCAGTTCTTCTAACTGTACTTTTACCACTTAGTAGTAAGGAAGCAGGATATAAATAAGGAAAACTGTTGTGATTTTTCCTTCTTGAGAGTACTAGGCATTGCAGGTAATTGCTGTCTTGAATTTTGTAGGTGTACTACAAATGATTTTTAGATACTGTTTCAAATCACTCAGGTTTTGGCAGGTTTTAATGGAACAAACAAATTACTACTTTCTGAAACTTACATACACTGCCATTTTTGATAAGCACAAGTAAAGAATGAAGGTTTGTGTGGATATGGAGGGGAAGGGGTTAACTTCAGTGAGTGTTGCACTTTTGAAAAGTATGATTTTGACAATATTAGTCCTAGATAAACTTTCAATCTGCAACTAAAATAATGATATAAGCCTTAAAAATTAGCTTTCTAAAGTAGGCTTTTTTGAAAGGGCTAAGTAGTATGGATCTGTTCTTACAACTGCATAAATACAGTCCCTCAAGAAATTCAGCAGAAAATAGAATGTGGATAATTGGAAAGGAGCACTGTAGTGGAGCTCTTGGGAGAAAATTGGTGTGAATGCAAGGATCTCTTAATGCCTGATGAAGTTAGTAAATGGCAGTTTATAAGCAAAAGCTATTTCTTAGTCTGGGTTGTGCAAGAAAAAATCGAATGCTATAATTGTAGTTTACTTACCCAGCATTTAAGGAAATACTAATTTGGGAAAAGTAAACTTGGAATGTACACCTTTTTAAAGGTGGAATTTTTACCGCAAAATTTACTTTGTTCCTTTATTTGGTGGTTTGTTTTTTTTTTTTCTTTTTATAGCCTAAGCCCATTGATGTACAAGTCATCACGCACCATATGCAAAGATACGCTGTTTGGTTTGGAGGATCAATGCTGGCTTCCACAGTAAGTTATAAAACCGAGCAATCGCTTTTGAAGTTCTCATCTCTTTCACTTTACATGAAACGTAGCTGGGGCATTCTGATAGGCCTCAGGTAGCAAATACGCCCTCCCTGCACCCTTTGAAGTTTTTGCATTAAACAGTAAAGATTTGAAAGAGCATGTGAAAAGCTGAATTACAGCTTTGTGTGAGTTGTTAAATAGTGCCTTTTAGTTTTGTGGCCAAGTACAGTGGTTGCGTTGGTGTTTAGCCGTGCATGATGTAATATCAATTTCAGGACTTCCAAGTTATCTCTGGGAGGTTTGTTTTCCTGCATAAATGTTAGTGTTGTTAAATAAGGTGGATGTACCATTGATAATTTTTTTTTTCTGCTTTCCTTTACAGCCTGAATTCTACCAAGTATGCCATACCAAAAAAGATTATGAAGAGATTGGTCCTAGCATCTGTCGTCACAACCCTGTGTTTGGAGTTATGTCTTAAAACTGACCTCAGAGGGGTCGGGGTAGGGAGGTGGTGAGAAGGAGGAGTCTTTCTGATTACTTATTTGTCTGATGGCTGGTATTAAAATAACAAACATGACTTGACAATAAGAAAAAGACCAAACACAATTAAGCAGGATTATTAAGTGTCTCAACATGCGGATGTAGTGGAAAGCCAAAATGATCATGTTTTTTCTTTAGATTGATTATTTGAACCTGTGCGTAACAAAAAAGAAAGTGGATTTTAGTTCTTTTTGTGCCCTGATATTTTGTATATTAATGAACTATCCAAGATTTGATGGGATTTGATGGTGTGTAGATAGTCAGCTCTCTAATGCTTCCATTGTACCCTTTCATGGGTGCAGTGCAGGAGCTTGTTTATATTTCATACTTTTTTATACTTTGAGGAAAAATATGAATTAAACTGTAATATTTGAGGAAAAAAAATTACCAGTGACCAACTTGAAAGTAAATTAAAAGAAAAAAAACAAACAGAAAAGTCATGACTCATGCAACTAGTTCTTGCATATCATGACCAGTCTAAATCCTGGGTTCCATACAGTGCGAGTGCTTTTGGAACTAAGAAGCTAGTATCTTGGATTAACCGATGCCTGCTAGTGCTTTCTGATTACTTGGTGCATTTTCATACTATTTCTTGCTTTAAAAAAAAAAAAAGAAAAAAGTAAAGACAAGACTTTTGGACCAGTATTGCAGTTCTGTAGTGTCATTTCTAATTAAACCAAATAATCAGGTTATCAAAATTGGTGTATTTAAAGCCTAACACCATTCCAATAAAGGCACAAAATTTCTTTTTATGTTTGTGTCAGACTTATTAATCTCATTACTTGGGAAGTGATGAGCATGGGTTCCTACATATCCTCTGTGGCTTTTGAAGAGTAAGATTGGTCTGTAAGGGTAAGGTAGAGATCATTATGTGCATTGTGTAAACCGAAGTGTGAGCATTTTGGAACTGGAGTTTATATGTTCATCTAGATAGCACTTGCCTATATAAACCTAACATCTCCTCCATTGTTAGGTCTGTTCATCTACTTTGTTCTGTAACTTTTTTCCCCACCACTTTCTTTTAAGGGGGGGAATACAGGAGACAGCGCTGCATTCTAAATCTGTCTGGTTTTTCTGCAAGAAAATACCATGTAGATAAAAATAAAGTGAAAAATATCTCCTTCTCATTCTTTCTAGGAAGAACTCTCCATTTACTGAATGGAATTACTTGCAATTTCCCATAATATTTGATGAAAGAAAACTCTTCTTTATAGGCTTCTGAACTCACAATGTGGTTAACGTTGTTTATGCAGGAGACCACAAGGGGGGGATCTCTTGCCTTCTTCTGAGTTGCAAAGTTGCCTCAGACCTCAAATCTTTTTTTGAGAAGCTTATCGCTTGCCAGAGCTTCTAGTTGCTTCAAAGCATGATAAATGAGACTTCAGAATGAGGGTAAATACAGTAAAGTATTGTATGATAAAATTTCACATGCTGCTATTGAATACAACTTTGGTGCAAACAAGAAAATGTTAAATAATTGTATTACAAGACTGTATTAACATCTCCCTATCAATGATACTATTTTGTAGAGTTTTTCAAATACTGACTTCCTGAGTTATAACTGCTGACTGATTCATGTGATAAGAAAGACTGATAGGCAAACGTCTGTAAAATAAAGAAGTTAATTTAAGCTGTGCCTTTCCAACAGTCATCTGGTTCTGCAACTGTATCATGCTCTAGAGACTGCATTTCTTGATACACTGCAGTGGCCAGAAGATAATGCAAGGTGGTGGTTTTCCCCTCTAGAAAGTAAAGTCTGAAAACTTAAGTTGGAAAAACTCTTGATTCCTGACACATAGGTATATAGTGTAGTGAGGAAATTTAAAGAAAAGAAGTGAATATGGGTTCCTGTCACACACAGGTACATGTAGATCTCTAGGATTATGTGCAAACATGCATAGAATATGTAGGTATGAAGATAGGGTCTTAGCTGAGAGACAGGCCTGGTTGTGTTTTAGCAGAAGGCTGTACTGCAGGTAGCCCTAGATGTAATTGGAGCTCTGTTTTGTAGAGCTTTTGGAACCTGTCCCCCCAATTCCTTTTGCTGTTGTGTTCAGGCCACTGTTGCTGCATCTTGGAGGAGCTGCGGCAGTCAGCGAAGAGGCGCCGGCAGAATTCAGTTGAGGTACAAGGAACCCAAGGGGTGGGAGCCACGTAAGTGGTCACAGGTGCTTTGAGGAAGCTCCAAGAGGTGCTGTAAGTGAGACTCTTTAAGCAAAGCTGGTTTCATACAGATCCTTTACAGGCTGTGAGTTGTTGAGATGGCCTGTTCTTGGCTGCTGGGTGGATCTGCTCTGCAAACAGGTGTCTGGATTGAAGAGTGGTGGCATACAAATACTCAGAATTTGGCTGTTCTTGGTTAAGTGGACAATGAGAGACAGGCCATTCTCATGTACTGTTTCAGCAGTACGGCTCTTGCAGGAGAGGGCTGCTTCAGGCATGTCTATTAGGTTGGTGTTTCATAGAAATACACACTGCCCAGTGATGAGGAGCCATCTAGAGCTGTACTGTGTATCTGGTACAACCATAATTGGATTAGCAAAAATAGTTGGTATGTCAAGGAAACAAGCCAGCTCGTTTATGAGCTCTTTGATGGGAGGAAGAGTTGGCTTTTGAGTGTGAAAGCTGTCAGGCTGAGAACAGGAGTTGCTGGCAAGTGTGAAATAAGATGCATTTAGTATTCCAGCTGTATTGAGTGGGGAAAGCGCAGGTACTGGGGTTTTCATCATAAATTTGCTATGCTCAGCAGTAAGGCCAGGAGGCTTTTCCCTAGGTTGAGGGATCCATGCTGCCAAAACTGAATAAAAGTAGCTAAGCAGCAGAGGATAGCTGTAGGCACCTTTTGCACTGAGCTCTTGATCCTGTGTGCAGAGCTAGAAATCTCATGCTCCAAAGAAAAGCTGTGTTGTTTCAGTGTTTCCTTACTGGTGGACCTCAGCTCTTGGGAAAGGTGGCATATGTGCCTGAAGTGCTGCTGAGCAGCCCATGTGTGGTCTGACTTGCTCAGGTGAGACATGTACAGTTTATCTAAGTATCTGTACATTAATTTCAAAGTGAGGGATGTAGGAGCTTTAGTCCTTTGTTATGCTTGTTTGTTCCAATATGTGTTAGTCTTCCCCAGGTTCCAAGAAAGTTGCTTTAAACTTGTGTTAGTCATTTGTGTAGAAGAGAAAGGAGGGCAAAGAACCTATGCCCTTACACCACAGTTTCTTTCTTGTAGCTGTAACCTAAAATGGTGTTAAGTTTTGTGTAGAATAAGTGGGAGGTTTTTTGCGTGGTGTTTTCTATTTTTTAATCTTTTATATGGAGTAGAGATAATTTCAGAGGGAGGTATACAGCCATGGCTAATCTCTGGTGTGTTAGAGAAGTAAAAGACTATGAGCAGCTCCCACTAATGACCTGGACTTGAATGGAGGTCATAAATACTGAGACACACCAGATACAATGTGCAGTTACAGTCTTGTGCACTGGGAGTAGCTCTTTGGGAATGGTTCACATACGTGTTTTGCACCTGTAATGCCGGATCTGAACCTGAGCTGCTGTTACTGGTAAGGTGGTAGAGGGACTGAGCAGCCTGTGCGTGGGTCATGTCAGGGATCATGTAGAACAGACACTGTACAGTGAATAAAAAGCAATTTCAGAAAAACCCTCTGCTCACCTTAAACTTTTACTTCCTATTACTCCGTGCTCGTCTGGGTTTAACACATCTAAAAGGTTAATTGCAAAGGCAAGTGCTTAAAGAAAAAAAAACAGCTTTTCTTTTCCTAAGGTTCGTTTTTAGGTGATAACATAGAGGCAGCAATTGCAATTTGCACCCATGTATAAATTTAGCTATTTTCCTTTCTTGGTTTCAAAATCCTGCTCTGTTGGTAACTAACATCCCAAGAATACACAAAATGCTTTACCTAATTCTCTGTGTTTCTATGATACAACCTGGGCAAGGATGGATGCAGCATGCATTTCTGACTGCATGAGTCTGGGTGCAGCCAGGTGCAGCCAGGGCAGAGCTGTGCCTGTGGGATGTGTTGAGTGACTGAGCTGGAACCATCCAAATATGCATGTCGAAACATGAAGTGGCAAAAAGCTATGTTGGTGGTTTTTCTTAATTGTCAAAGGTACCACAAAGTCAGGTGCTTATTGGATAATGGAGGATTTAATAGGACTGATGTTACAAAGCAGCATTTGGCCTGTTAGGAGCCTGATTGACAATCCCTTGGGAGGCTGCCCTGAAGAGCATAGGAATCCAGGAAGACTGGATGTTCTTCAAAAAGGAAATATTAAAGGTGCAGGAGGAGGCCATCCCTGTGTGCTGAAAGATGAGCTGCCAGGGAAGACAAGTGGCCTGACTGAACAGAGAGCTTGGGCTGGAACTCAGGACAAGAGAGTTTATGACCTTTGGAAAAAGGGGCAGGCAACTCGGGAGGATGTTGTGAGGTTATGCAGAGATGAAATTAGAAGGACCAAAGCCCAACTAGAGCTTGATCTGGCTACTGCCAGAAAGACAATTAAAAATGTTTCTCTAAATACATAAGCAACAGGAGGGCTAAGGAGAATCTCCATCCTTCTTTGGATGTGGGGGAAACAGTGACAAAGGCTGAGGTACTTAAACCCTTCTTTGCCTCAGCTTTTAGTAGTAAGGCCAGTTGTTATCTGGTTATGCTACCCCCTGAGCCAGAACACAGGGCTGGGGAGCAGAATGAAGCCCCCGTAATCCAAAGGTCTGTGACATGCTGCACCATTTATTCACACCCAAGTCTACGGGGCCAGAGGTGATCCACTCAAGAGTAGCAAGGGAGCTGACAGCTCATGGCTTGGATAGGTGAGGTGAGTAGCTTGAGAGAGGGTGTACTGTTTGCTGGGTAAAAACTTACCTGGATGGCTAGGCCCAAAGCATGGTGGTGAATGGAGTTAAATCCAGTTGGCAGCCCGTCACAAGAGGACTCGGTGTTAGGGCCAGTTCTGTTTAATATCTTTATCAACAACTTGAACAAGGGGATTGAGTGCGCACTCTCTCTGCTGGAGAGACCCAGAGAACACAACAGTGATGAGTTTGTAGAAACTGAAGATGTAGTGCTTGATTGTTGTTGTTTAAACTCAGCCACACAGCTGCTTGCTCACTCCCCCCACCCCTTCCTCCCCCCTGCTCCGGGAGCGGTGGGGAGGAGAATTGAACAAATGTAACTCCCACGGGTTGAGATAAGAGCAGTCTAGTAACTAAGGTATAACACAAATCACTGCTGCTGCCACCAATAATAATAATAATGGTAAGGGAAATAACAAGGGAAGAGAATACAACTGCTCACCACCCACCAACTGATATCTAGCCCTTCTGGGTAACTGCCCCCAGCTTATATAGTGGGCATGATGTGCTGTCATATGGAATACCTCTGTGGTTAGTTTGGGTCAGGTGTCCTGTCCCTGCTTCCTCCCGGCTTCCCTTCCTCCCTGGCAGAGCATGAGACTCAGAAAGTCCTTGGTCAGAGTAAACATTACTGAGCAACAACTAAAAACATTGGTGTTATCGGCGCTGTTCCCAGGGTGAAAGTCAAAAACACAGCGCTGCACCAGCTACTAAGAAGGAGAAAAATGACTGCTACTGCTGAACCCAGGACATTGATACAGAGACTGATGGTTGAGAAAATAAAAGGGGTTTTGTTTGTTGTTCTTTCAATGAATTAAAGAAAGGAAAAGTGTATTTTTTGAAAGTCAGACCCGCACAGAAGAAGCCATTTTCACTTCCCCAAAGTCCATAAGATGCCCTGCTTTGTGGGCATCCAGGACAATTTATCGTCTGTTGAAGTTCAGTTGTTTTCTAAGCATTAACTGGAGCAGGAGCTTAAATGCATTTCTCCTTCCCAGTTAAATGACTGGTTGTTAAGCTATATGATAAATATTCTCCCTGGTCCTGTTGTTTATGTGACTAATCCTGGGAGGAAGCTTGCATCTCATGATTTGGAGCCCAGGTTACCATCTCCTTTGGTTTTGAATTGGGTGGTTAATCACTTTTCACCAGTGAACGGGGGCACTGGCTGTCTCTTCTGCCTTCCCTGTCTGATTGGGGTGAGCAGCTCCCTGCTTTGCATGATGCCTTTGAGGGCAAAAGGGAATGGATGAATATGGGCACAGCCTTGCTGACCCAAATTCCCCCACAGGGCAGAATCTAAAAGCTTGGAAATGCAAGAGCAGTTACAACCCACGGCTGTGCTGTTCACTGCTGCTGTCACTCCTCTGCTCAAGGAGTGAAATGCATGGATGGCAGGAGCAGCTCTGCAGCCCTGCCTGCCTCTGCTGCTGGTAGTTCAGCCTCAGCACGCATCACTGAGCTGCAGAGCTCTATGTAGACCTCCTCCTTGCACAGCTGGACCCTGCTCCTCCTGCACCCTCCCAGCTGACTGACACCCTCTTTTGGTCACATAAACTGAATGCTGTTGTCCTCTGCTGTAAGGTGATGCTGGAAATAGTTTTAGCAAGTCCTGGCAGCCTCAGAGAGAGGCTTTGCTGGACCCTCAGTTTGTCATTGTTAGGGCGGTTTAGTGCATTTTACTTGTTGAAATGTTCTGAGCTTAGGTAGACTTAAGTTTTAAAGAAATATAGAGATCAGATTAAAATAAGATGTCCTCTTGATCTTCTTTCAGATGGAAATCCCATAGACATGGTCTCGATACTTTGCTGCAGTGTAGTGGTATGATGAGAGGTATTTTTGATGTACTGATGTCTAAAATTTAGTGATTCAAGGCAATGACAGTGGCTCTTCTGAAGATAATGTATTTCCTGAGCCATGCTTGATGCCCGGGGGAGGAAGGGTTTCTAAATTGGCTTGAGTTGGGAAGGCAAAATTGTGTCCATCTTTGTGTATCCGGCCAGGTGTATCAGGTGTCTCCCCATTAATCCCTTGCGGCAGAGCCCCGAGGCTGGACGCTGCTGCCCATGGTGTGGTAAGAGGTCTGTCAGCAGCAGCTCTGGTCTGAGATAAAAACCCCTGAAACCCTCCATTTGGCAAGGTGGTGCTTAGTTTTGGCTTGTTTTTGTTGTTTTCTTCAACTTCCAAAATCTGGGAATTAGCCAGACCATGCTGATGGTGAAAAATAACAAAAGTTGTGCCGCAGGGAATAATAACAACTAACAAATATGGAGCATCTGGTAAAACTTCAAGGAAGCCAGAAAATCAGGAAGACACAATAGCTTGTCATAACGTGGATTTCCTGCTGAAACACTGTAGGGTGGGTAATTGGTCTTCTTGCAGCATGACTGTACTTATATGTGTATTTACTGGTCATGTTACATTTGTCTGAGGGTGCTTTTTGCCTGGCACAAGTTTTCAGGCTTGATTCAGTCAGGGTTTCACACTTAGCCACAGGATGGCACTTTCCCACAAGAAATCCTCATTGCTGCAAGCTGGAAAAACGTTTGGCACAGCCTGCATGGAAAAAAAAGCATCTAACTGAAAGCATCTGATGACAAACCTTCATAGAAAGGCTAATGTTTTCAAGTCACATGGAAGTTAGGAAGATTTCAGCCTTGTCTTCCTATTTGGACCCAATAAGTCAGTGTCTCCCTGCAGACATGAGTGCTCAGATGCCTGCAAGATGCTTCAGCCAACAGAAGCGGTGTGAGATTACCTATGGACACTGAACTGGGCTGAGTCCTCAGCACAGGGAGTAACAGAGGTGCACTGGAGGGGAATCAGCATATGGGGAGATGCCACATGCAGTACATGAAGCCACTCCAGAAGATAACTGTAAGGAGGTTTTTGTACTCTCATTGCAGTTAACTTATGGATTAACTCAACCTTTCCTTGCACCTGGTCATTGGGAGTGCACAGGAGACAGCCTGGGCATGCTGCGGGCGATGCAAAGTCTTTTAAGACCTGATGCACCCGCAAGCAAAGATGAAGCCAGGCAGAGCTCTCCCAGCGTCTCGATAGAGATTTGTTGTGACTGCGTGCCATTAGTGTGCTGTACTTGTCATCCACAAAGTGTAGATAACAATAATATTACCCAGATGTGATGATACTTGCTGCACAGGTGTCACAGCAGTGTTGTCAGTATAGCCTGTCAGGTGCTTCTGAACAAAACATGCTTTTACCTGAGTTGCTTTGTAAGAGAGGAATGTTTTGGCAGAAGTTTGCCATCAGCATGGTATTTTCATCAGGAAGGTTTTTCTGGTGCTCGATCAGATTTCCTGCCAGCATCCATCCCTAGCAGAGCTCCTGGCCTGGGGCTTGGGCACTCCTCAGCCTAGATCCTGACCCCATGCTCTTAATTCAGTCTGACTGGCAACAGTGGGGAACCTGTCATTTCTACTTCTGACTCTGAATGCCCAAGAAGTTGTGTGGGGCAGCTGTGGGGCTTTCCAGGCTTGCACATGCTGCAGAGAGCCTCCCGTGGGGTGGGTAGTGCCAGTCAGCCAACCTGACTGCCTGCACACTCGTCCTGCAGGCAGGGTGGGTTGGACAAACCCTAGGTTAGGGCAGGTGGGCAGTGGGGATGGGGCTGAGTCTTCCTCAAATGCAAACAGCATGGTGTGGCATAAATGTGTCCAAACCATGCCTGCTTAAACCAGCTTGATTATATGTGCTGGAACACATGTTGTGAGTTGGGTGGGTAGGTGTCTCCCTGCCCATTGCTTTTGAAACCCATTCTATTCTCCTGCTGCTGTGGCTGCTGCAAAGACACAGCTAAACCTCGTGCTCCTGGAGGGTGCAGGGAGGAGATACAGTGTGTGAAAGCCCCTGCTGGTGGTCCCTGCACAGCTGGGCTGCCAGGCTGTGGTTGCACAAGCCTGGGAGCCAACGCAGAGCAAAGGCACCAGGGTCCCAGGGGAGGGCAGGAGGGTGAAAGGTCTACAAATAATAGAATCATTCTATCAGTTGTTACTTGGGGAGAAAAGAGTGTCCCCCAACCTCCTTTCAGGTAGTTGTGGAGAGCCATAATATGTGCCCTGAATCTCCTTTTCTCCAGACTAAACAACCCCAGTTCCCTCAGCCATTCCTCATAAGACTCTCTCCAGACTATCCACCAGCTTTGTTGCCCTTCTCTGGACCTGCTCCATCACCTCAGTGTCTTTCTTGTAGTGAGAGGCCCAGAACAGAACACAGGATTCGAGGTGCAGCCTCACAAGTGCTGAGTACAGGGTAATGATCACTGCCCTGGTCCTGCTGATCACACTATTTCTTGTATCAGTCAGAATGCTCTTGGCCTTCTTGGCCATCGGGGCACTGCTGGCTCATCCAGCTGTATGTTGATGAGGTCCTTCTCAGCCAAACAGTTTTCCAGTCACTCTTCCCAAGCCTGTAGCATTGCATGGGGTTATTGTGACTAAGTGCAGGACCTGGCACTTTGCCTTGTTGAACCTCATACAATTGACCTCAGGTTGTTGATCCAGCCTGTCCAGGTCCCTTTAAAGAGCCTTTGTATCCTCCAGCATGTCAGCTCTTCTGCTCAGTTCAGTGTTGTCTGCAAACTTACTGAGGGTGCATTCAGTCCCTTGCTCAACAAGTAATGTGGTGTTAAGGAGCTACATGCCAAGTCAGTCCTCATCCTGCAGCCCTCTTCTGGGGAGCTGAGCCATAACCAGGCTGATTTGGTGCGGTCACAGTGCTCATCCTGAGCAGAGGCTCATCCTGATCTGGGCAGAAGCCATGTGTACCTCTCACCTTTTATGGACCTGTGAGTATTTTTAGAACTCCCCTAATTATTGCCTAATGCACTTTGGTTTTATCAGTGTTGTGACCTGACAACCTTCTGCTCCCCTCTCACCTCCATTAATTCATCTGACTTACAAAACATCAAACATGGTTTATTTGCCGAACTGTGCAAGCTGACAGCAAGGTCTGAAAGTGCAGAATATACCTTTCCTCAGCTATGAGGCACCCTGAGGTGAAGGATGATTCTGTTATGTCTGTGCAATCATCTACAACGCATGGTCCTTCACTCCTCTTTTCCCTGCTTGCCCTGCAGGTCCCTCTGCAGGACCACAGCTTGCTGCAGCACCCTAGAAGCTGCTGAAATCTGTCCAAGTCAGATGAAGAGTGACCTGTCTCTAAGGTAAGGGTGAAAGAGTGTGTGCTGTCTCAGGAGTTGAGCCAGAGGGGCTGAACGTGGGTTGTGGAGCAGGCGAAGAGGAGCTGCAGGGATGTGGTGCTGACAAGGCTGCATCCCACTGCACAGCCTGTGTGTTTCCCTGGGTGATGTTGGGCATCTGGGGTGCTCACAGGGGTTTCTCTGATAGACTCAGTAACTCAGTACTTCAGCTCTTTGCTGCACGGATGGGCTGCATCAGCAAAGGTAATCGAGCCTCTGTGTTGGGAAACTGTGGTGGCAGCAGCTCTCTGCTGCCACAAATTACTGTCTGTTAAATACGTATAGTCCCTTGCTCCCTCTCCTTCTCCTGTTGTATTTAGAGAAAAGGTTTCTCATTTATCATCTTTGCCCTACAGAGCTAAATAGGTCAAAACTAATGATCAAAGGGAGATGATGCTCCACAAGCTGTGGGGTCGGTGTCTCATTTTGTAGCACTCTGCAAATGCCTTTCTCTGTGGGTTTTTTTTCCCTACTTTTTCCTGTGTGCCCATCAGTCTCCCAATGAGTGATGTGGGTTTCCTCTGGCAATGGCACCAGAGCTGAGCAGCAGGCTGAGAAACCAGAGATGGTGCTGGGTACTGGAAGGCTTTTTGCCATTTATGGTGGGTTCAGGTCATGATCACCAGTCTGGTGTGCTGTGTGCAGCTTCCCCTTCACGCTTGCTCCCCACCTGCTGTCGCAGCTGAAAAACCTACTGGACAGCAGGATGTTTAAATAGTTTCTCCAGGTAATGGCTGTTAGAGACCACACGCTATGAACCCATCCAACGCTAAAGAGAAATGCAGCAGAGGCTTTTCCAAACTCTGAAGGACAGACAAACCAAATGTCACATTTTTTTCCAGTGCTCCGAAAGTTTAAACATGTTGTAAATGTGTGCAATTAGAAGGACAGATAAAATACACCTAGATCTTGCGCTGACAGAGAGGTTGGTATGCCATGAAGTGGCAGCTGAGTCATCAGCCCCACAGCTGCACTGCTCCAGCGCTCTGTATACTGGTGTGCCAACTGGGATTTCCCCAGCTTTCCCACTGCAGCCTCTGTGTGCAGCCTGGAGCCCTGGCTTTTACCTGGGAGGTTGATTCTCCTTTAAATGAGAAAGCTGTTTGGCCCCAGCAGTCAGAACGTAGTTAAGAAGTTACACAGAGTGCTTGCACAGGGCTGAATCCTGCAGATCGGTGCAGGCGGGTGCCCAGGGCCAGCCTGAGGAGAAGGGGAAGCTTTATTTGCTTACATCCCAGCCTGCCTGAGCATCTCACCTGAGCTTTCCTGACCAAATTTGTGCTTTCTGCAGTGTCTGCAGGCTGTTAGTCCTTGGGAGTGGAATTTAATTTCGTTAAATATATAGCCAAGTAACAATTTAGTAATTTTCAGGCAATTCTCAGTCTTTAGGATGGGCTGCTGCTAGGGACTCCCTTAAGCAAGTTAGAGTAGCTGAAATATCTGCAGGATTTTTCTCTCTCTACTGGGCAGTGCTGGCTGTTCCCAGCAGACTCAGCCCTGATGCAGGCAGAGCTGATGTCTGCTGATGCATAGGCTATACGGCTCTTGTGAGTGCCCTGAGTCTCCCTGGTAAGCATGACCAGTGCCTACCTGCTAGTGTGGCTGAAGTGAAGAAGTAATGAAAGTCACTTGCTTATTTGTTTGCTCTCTTATTCCTGAGGAAAAATTATTGTCTTGTTTCCATACTTGGAAAACTTCAGGGGAATTAGTGAAAATGCAGGATTTATTTTCCTCCATTTTGAAAACTTTTTGTTTTAGGGATGGTTAATGTTTGAAATCAGGGAATTTCCTTCTCTGGAGCAATGCTTATACGTGTGCATGCACCTGCACATATATATACGGCTCTCAAAGGGTGGTGTGTGTGCAAACTGCAAAGGGCATTTACAAGCTTTTGAAGAAGCTAGCTGAGTAATCATCTTGGGTTTGGGTGGAGGGTCAGCAGCATGCAGCAGGAGCTGGAGAGGCTCTGTAAGTGATCTACACCCTGATCTGGGGAAGAGACAGCTCCTCTCTCTTTTAGAAGAGTGGATGAGAGCTCCCAGGTTGTCTCTCTTTGCCTTTAAGTCCTGGTTCACATCGACTCCTAGTTTTCAATTCGTTTTTTTTTGCTTGTTTTTTGGTTGTTGTTGATGGTGTTTTCTTGCTGAGCTCATGGATAACTTCGCTTATTTTGTGTGTGTGTGAGCAGCAGAGGAGAAAAGAGAGCAAGTGGGAATTCCCAGAGACTATCCTGAGACAGGGAGGAACAAATGCGCAGACATAAAGAAGGTAATTGCAGTATGGGGGCTCCTGCTCACCCAACTGGGATGGTAGATCAAGAATGGCACTTTTCCAATACCTGAGAAGTGATCAGATCAATACCTGCTGAGGAAGCAGAAGGCGGGGCTGCATGGCCTGGAGACTCCTTGCTTCAGACTCCACACCTTGAGCTTTCAGACTTCACATTAACGTGGCACTACTGGCCCAGCCCTGAGATTTCCATCACCTTCCACCCCCTCACCAGGGCTTTGATAGCAAGATGCAGAGCCACCCTCTTGGGGCTTCTACTCTTTCTGATGCAGTGAGGCTGTAATTGCTTAGTATTTCAACAGAGGAAAGGTGCCTCCCATTCACACAGGGAATAAAAAAGCAGCAGAAGAGTATAAGATAAGAAGCACCTGCAAAGATATAAAAACTGTATTTCGTTTTCCTATAGTACCTGTATTCATCCTGATAACAGCTTTGTCTTGCTTCTGGCTTAAGTGAGCATATAAAATGCACATGTTAACTAGGTAAACAAAACTGACTTTTCCATGTTGTCTTTATATTGATATGAAACTAAAACTGTGTACAGGCAGTACTGAAGTAAAAGGAGATTTTACTCATTTGGGGCTGGATCATACACCATGAAGCTAATCATGTATATTAGACTTTAGGTAACAGTGATTCTAATAACTCTGTATCTGCCCTTTTAGGTTAAAACTACAGATGTGATGGAAAAGACCATTTAACAGCCAAGGCTTTACTCGATGAGACCAAGTCTTCTGTTACTTGCTGCATAACATGTATTTATATGGTGCCCCTCTGTCATGATTTTTTAGTTAATTCCATAGAAATAAGGTGATAATTAAAATCCAGTATGGTTTTTGATTAAATCACACAACAGAGGACTCTGTCACTTAACGTGCCTGAGCTCTTTACACACTATTAGGGATGCTAAACCCTGCAGAATGGATGGCTCTTAGCCACAGGGTCTGAAACCTATGTGCCTGGGGGCTTTCCTCATGGGTGGCTGCATGCCTCCATTCTCCTCTCCTCACCCACCAGCAGCTATAGCAGGGACTGCCCGAGGCCCTGATATAGGTAGTAGAGGTGAGGAAGAAATTCTTTTACTGTGAGGGTAGTGAGACACTGGTACAGGTTGCCCATAGAAGTTGTGAATGCTCCATCCCTGGAAGGCTGGATGGGCTTTGAGCAATTTTGAAGGTGACCCTGCCCATGGCAGGAGGTTTGCAACTAGATGATTTTTAAGGTCCTTTGCAACCCAAACCATTCTGTGGTTCTATGGCCTGCTGCTCCGCTGCCCCACATAAGACCTGTGAGTGGAAACACTCAGAGGGTCAACGGCAGCTTCATCTCACACAGGTGACTGTGGAGGCCTACTCCCTGCTTCGGCACTTGCCCTGATATTGAACAGTGCCTTGAGGTCTTTTGGGAGGAAATACTGAGAAAAGACAGCATTTTAGGAAAAGCCAAAGCCCAAACCAGGCCACCTGTTTTTTTCTGAGTTTTTCTGGTAGGATTTTTGGTTGACATTTTTTGTCTGTTTTACTTTTTGAAAGTTCAGTGCAGAGGTTGGATAATGCCCATTTGTATCTTCAGGGGTCCTGAGAAATACCTATTTCTCCAATAACAGCAGCACATTTCTCCGTGTCCCAGCAGCACTGCTGGAAATTTCTGTAATATCTCTTCTGCTGCCTTGCAACCAGGTTTTAGATTTTTCCAAAGCAGTTCTATCCAAGGAGAATGCATTGCTGGCACCAGCACTTCATCTGTTCTCATGTTGTTGCTTTTGAAAAAAATTTTTAGCTAAAACCCTGTGGAACATTGCCAGTAATGTGTGCCAGTGATAAAGGAGAGCTCCCTGTGCTTGCTGCTCGTTGATACCCCAGGTACCAAAAGAGCCCAAGGTACTCCTGGGTCAGCTGAATTCAAGATGGAGTTTCAGCTCCACAGTAAAATTGTGAAGGCAATCAGGAGAAAGGAGGGGGGTGGAGCTGGCTGTTGTTCTTAGTGGCTATAAAATAGTAGCAGCAAATAGAAATTTAAATTAGATTGTTCTCCAAGATTATCACACAATAATTGGTCAAGGAGCCACATAATGAACAGAAATCTAATTTTTACATTTTATGTCTATAAAATATCGATTGATGCATCTTCTCTCTTATTGTGCAGGGGCACAGACTATTTTATCTGTTAAACCTTATGTCAGAGACAAACACTAATACCACTTGGGTCAGTTAGCCTGTATGTGTTCATTGTGCAGCAGTGTTTTGGGGAAGACCACAAAGCTTTCAGAATACAATATACTGCAGCAGCAGAACTTTCTTAGCACTTCCTTGGCTCACCTGAGTTTAAAGTACAATCTGCTCTTAAAACAACCCCGTAGACAGCTGGGTATAATTCAGCCCATGGCTTCTATGGCCATAATTCACAAAGATCAATTTACAGATCCAAGCCTACAGCTAACCTATTTCAGGCTGTGGCTTCCTGAGGTGGGGTGGGTGACAAACACAAGTGGCCTGAAACAAATCAAAGGAAAATGCTGTGCCACAGAACAATGTCGGTTGTCTTCTGTCTGCAGGTATCTAATACAGCTAATAAGCACCTAACGTAACTGCCTGATTTTGGCAGGAATTATTACCTGCTGAATAACTTCATAGATTTTGAGTCCCCATGTGTATAATTTTCACTAGTCTCCAAAGGAAAGCTATATAATGTTTGCCATAGTTGTTTGTAGAAAGTGATGCACCATAGGTGTACTTTGAACTTCATAAACTGCACTAGATTACATCCCTACATGGGGCTATAATTACCATGAGCTCTTCTTGGGCCGTGGCTGCTGCCAAAACAGGACTTCAAGCTGGTTGGTCTCTTTTTGTCACTGCAGTATTTGCCTTGATTAGTTGTAATGCATGGACATTGTTAAATCAGCCCAAATAACTATTGGACAGCTTTGAAATATGCTTAGTATTTTCATTCAGAGGTTTTTATGAGGGCTGTGCTTTTAAATAAAGAAGGATCTTGAAAAATGCTCTTGAGCAGACGTGGACCTTTTCCGATAGCTTTTAAAAATAATAAATTTAAATAAACAACATGGTCACAGGTTTAATCATAAGGTAGCCTGCCTTGTAGGAAAATAATTCACTATTTCAGATTTTAGTTCAAGAGGAAGAAATAAATTCTGGTAATTCTTAGATATAATAAATTAGATTCTGACAAGATGCTGTATACATCCGTCCCTGTATTAAAGGGGAATGGTGTGAGTGGATGTAAAATAAAGAGATGGGCCCAGTCATTGAACAAGAAGGGGTCCTGCTTGCATTCATTAATCAGAATAATTGCAGCAGCCAAATATTTGTTTAAAAGGATATATAAAAATAGCATTGACGAAAATAAGCCTGCCTAGGTCTTTGGCTGTGGTGTACGGGAGTGCCATAACCCTGGAACTGCAGAATTCAAAGCCAGTGAAGACACTCTGAAGTGACTAGCTAAGGGACCAGTGGAAATTAATGGCACAGCAGAAAAGCTCTTTATAGGTCAGCCAGAGTTAGACATGGAGGCTTGCATCTCAAAGTAGTTATTTAGCACAGGACTGCTTATTGCAATTGTTTTCAGCAAAGGTTTTAATTACAGTAGTACTTTGCTCATCAAATACTGTTTTTTGTCTGAGGAGCTCAAGGAACTCTCCACCTAAAGAAGCATTTTCCCTTACTGCCTGCTCAAGGTCAGTGCATTGCCACTATTTCCTGGTGGTTAACTGAAGCCATACTCGGGCTGACTGACCTATATAACTTAGTGCATAGCGAAGGAGGGTACAGTTACATGGGGGCAATATAATGGGGAGATTTTGTCTGCTCCAGTGTCATTCTCTACAGCAGGGCTGGGACACCGGGGTGCCCCATGCCAGCTCCCTTTGCAGCCAAGGGAGAGAAACAGGGCAGAACTCTTCTGATCCTAAAGGAGCCATTTTACACTGCGCCTTGCAAAGTGACTGTCAGAGAGAACAAGGGGCTTGGTTTGTGAGGCTGCAGCCCACCAAGGGCTGATGATGACACACATGAACCCTACAACTTGCATCCAACCTCTCCAGCCTGTGATCCCTGTGACCCCAGACTGCTCTGGGTACTGTAAGGTACTATACTTGTACAAAATGGATACTGCCCATGGTGTGGGAATGTTGCTTGTGAAATCTCTCTTTAAAACTATACCAGTAGTCCTGAAAAATACTGCCTTGAAAAAACAAGCAAGTAAATACTTTGATGCTGTAAGGACAGAACTGAGGAAAATCAAAGAGCCATAAAGGGCCTTTTAAAGCTCCATTTTTGTTACTACTTCATTATCATTGCTAGAGCTAGCTTAAATAAAAATGCCCATGTCCAATGATTTTTGCAAGTAGGAAACGTAATGAAAATCCAAACAACCATTTAACAGTGGGGACAATCCCTATCTCTTGGGAAGAAAAACATGTTTTCCTGCTATTGACAAAACCTAGAAATGCCTAAAAGGATGTCATTTCTGTGTTTTTCATACTGAAGCTTCATCAAAACTGGGGAAAAAGGCAAACGTGAATGTTTTCATTTTATCTTGATTTAAGTGGGAAACTGATGGAGCCGTGTTGCTTGCAGGGGTGGAAGGTTATCTCTGAGGCAGCTGGGCCAGGGCTGTGGCTGTGCCTGAGTACCAGTGCCCACAAGGAGATTGCTTTCACTGTTCCAAAACTGATGCATGTCCCGGTTTCAGCTGGGATAGAGTTATTTTTCTTCCTAGTAACAGGTGCAGTGCTGAGTTTTGGCTTTAGTTTGAGAACAACACTGATAATACACCGATGTTTTCAGTTGCTGCTAAGTAGAACTTACTCTGATCAAGGGCTTTTCAGTCTCTCATGCTCTGCCTGTGAGAAGGGGCAAGGGAAGCCAGGAAGACGCAGGGACAGGACATCTGACCCAAACTAGCCAATGGGGTATTCCACACCACAGCATGTCATGCCCAGTATATAAAGTGGGGGCAGTTACCTGGGGGGGCTAGATCAGTGCTCGGGTCAGGCTGGGTATCTGTTGGCGGGTGGTTGTATTGTGCATCACTTGGGTTTTCTGAATTTTTTTCTTTTTTTTTTCAATAGTTCACTATTTTTATCATTATCTTTATTGTTGGTATTATTTCTATTATCACTCTCTTTTATTTTACTTATCTCAACCCATGGGTTTTACATTCCTTTGATTCTCCTCCCCATCCTGCCTGGGGAGGAGGAAAAGATGGGGTGAGTGAGTGGCTGTGTGGTGCTGAATTACCATCTGGCTTTAAACCACAACAGTGAATGATGCTTCCATACTGCCTTTTGGAAGCCATAGGACTTCACAGACATCTGGCTGTTAGGGAGGTTTTCCTGCTCTTCCAGATAGCTATTTTTTTATTCCCTTCACACACAGCTGTATTGAAACCTGCTTGCCTGTCTTTGGGTACACCCATTTTGCAAAATCTTCAAGCGTGTAGCAGTCATGTCTCCTGCATAGTCCCTCCAAGGCCATTCTTGCTGCTAGCAACAGTATTTGCCATTCTCCTGCTTGATCCTGCCAGTGTATCCAGACAGTGTTCTTACTGCCTGCCTGTATTCCTAGAGGGGCAGCAGAGCCTGTGGCTATTACAGGGAACAGCCCTTGGGCATGGTCATGTTTTGGTGACATCTGACAGGTTTTTCTTAGACTTACTTCATTTATTGCCTATTCTTGTTCTTGGACTACTGTGTTTTTGTTTTCCAAGCTTCACTTTCGTTTTGAATAAAAATCTTACATTCTTTATTATATTTCCTGTATATACAAGATGGCCTTTTTTTCTCTCTGGTTTAGCTGTTATCTGTCTAACTTCATTATTCTCTATGGATTTCTCAGCCTCTGAATTAGTCTTTTCTACAAATGTCATGAGTCTGCCACTAATACCCCCAACCACATGGCCAGGGAACTTTTTAACAGTGTTGGTCCTAAGCAGTCACTTTGATGCCCTACTAACACTTTAGCCAGTATTATTGCATTAAGTAAAGGCAATGAAACAACCCAGGAATGTCTTGCTCTCCATGGGAACTTGGCAGGTGCTGGAGATGAGATGAGATGAGAGCAGCAACAGTTTTTTTGGGGGGACTGGGGAGAGGAAGCAGTGTATTGATGTAGCTCATCCAGTCCTTTTCCTTTTTCTTAAATAGATAACTGAGGCCTAAACCTACACTCTGCTCAGAGACCTAGATCAGGGTATGGGGGAGCCACTGAACTACGTATACAGCATTGCTTCATGAAACCCGGTGTGCAGTGTGCTGCCTCACAGCTCTGTCCCATTGCCAAGTGATTCTCTGTCTGAGCACTGTTGCCAGAATGGAATGGCAGTTCTTATTTGCATCTTGTTGTGGTTTAAACCCAAGCTGGCAGCTAAGACCCACACATCCACTTACCCACTCCCCCCTGGGTGGGATAGGAGAGAGAACTGGAAGGGTAAAAGTGAGAAAACTTGTAGATTGAGATAAAGACAGTTTAATAGTTAAAGCAAAAGATGTACATGCAAGCAAAGCGAAACAAGGAATTGATTCATCTCTTCCCATGGGCAGGCAGGTGTTCAAATGTCCCCAGGAAAGATGGGCTCCATTACGTGTAACTGTTACTTGGGAACAGAAATGCCATCACTCTGAATGTTTCCCCCTTCCTGCTTCCTCCAACTTTACATGCTGAGCATGACGTTATATGTTGTGGAATATCCCTGGGTCAGTTGGGGTCAGCTGTCCCAGCTCTGTCACCTCCCAGCTTCTTGTGCACCCTCAGCCTGCTCACTGATGAGGTAGGGTAAGAGGCACAAAAGGCCTTGACTCTGTGTGAGCACTGCTCAGCAGTAATGAAAACGTGTCTGTGTCATCAACACTGTTTGCAGCACAAATCCCCATACTAGCTACTATGGAAAACATTAACTCTATCCCAGCCGAAACCAGGACACATCTTTAATCTCTAGGTCATTGTTTCTTGTTTTTCTCTGACCATTTCTAAAGATGCTTTCATTTATCCCAGGTGAAAACAATGAAAGCTCCTGAAGCCGCATTATTTCCTTTGGAGAAAAATGCCAGAATCTGTCCAGCCAGAGAGGAAGGACGTGAATGAGAGATTATAGTGTTAGGATGAGGTTAAGATATGGGATATCTGAGCCTCATGGGGGGTGGACACCTATTCTCTGCATCTATTAATTGACTACATTTCACATGCAATTGAGTTAGACGAGAAGTCTTGAATTTAAACAACAATAATAATAAAAATATAGTAATTCATCAAGGAATACAAATCATGGGAGCATGAGGAAAATGTAAAGCCTTTTTGCTAGATGGACTGCAGAGTCTCAGTGTATCCTGGAGAATTTCATAAATCTAATGAAGCTTTCACACCTTCAGGGACAGTGCTTAAGCTGCCAGGCTTCCTATCCATCTCAGGATCAATAGTGCAGTTACGTAAAAATCACCTGCAAATAAAGAACACAGAGCGGGGAGTGAGCTCATCTCTCACAGAGGAAACAGAATAATAACCAAAAAGCCCAAGCCAGTGATTTTCAAACTTTCAGCTTCATCTGCAATGTTGCTTTTTCTGAGATGACCCAATAGTAAATCAGGCAAATGATCATGGAGGTGCGAGTGACTTCATGTGTGGTAGGACCCTTTACTGATGTGAGAAAAGAGGTGTATATGAAGGTGTATATGAAACACAAAGGCCCCTTGCAAACTGCCCTCTTCTCCCCTCTCGCCTGACAGTTGCTGCAGGCTGTGATCCTGCAGTCCTCTGCACAACTGCTTGCAGAGCTGCCTTGGAAACCAGCTCCTGAAACTGCTTAAATGAAGAGCAATCCTTGCTTTCTCATTTTGAGGAAATGGGGAGTCAGAGCTCTCCACCCCCGTGGCCTTGCCCACCTGATGATCACCTGCTCTGGGAAGCCCAGAGCTTAGTTTAGGTTTAGGGATGGGATTTTTCCTGTTTACCCAGTCCCAGGCATGCTTGCAAAAAGGCACTTAGCTTGCTACAGTGCATGGTGATTTGTCCAGACCTGGCTTTCTGGTTCAGATGCTTTTCCTTGGGACTCTGAGCCCTGTCCACCCACCTGCTTGGGCAGAGCTGGTAGATGCAGCCCCATCCCCAGAGGTGGAGGCTGTGAAGGTATCAGACCATGGAAACCCTCTGAGATGGGACAGGACAACAGATTGCCAGAGGTGTTTAGGGGCAAATTTCCTTCTGCTCATCCATCTCCCTGTTTGCACCTCAACTTTGGGGCTTATGGCTTCAAAGCACTTGGTAAAGAGCAAGATCTTGGCCACATCACCAAGCCTGGCAGAGTGCTGGAAGTGGGCAGAAGCCTGGAAGTGAGAGACGCGGGCTTGTGTTTGTTGTTACCAGTGTAGGTGCTAGGTGTGACCCTTAATGGTGTAATGTCTGCAGTCACAGGCAACAAATCTGGGGTACACAAACATTAAGCTCTCACTGAGGTGGGACTCATCCTTCCATTCCAGCTCAAACACAAAAATAATTCAGATAAATTACCTAATGACTGGGGTACTTTACAGCACCAATTGTTGTATTTCCTGTGACTGTGGAATTGCTTTTCCTTCTTTCACACCATACACTGTGGCCCTGACAGTGGGTTAAGTGCTAACACCGTGGACTGGGAAGAGCCCTGATTTAGGAGAGTAAATTAAATTTTTGCTTTTGCCTTTGCAGGGGTGGGAGAGCTATAAATTTACTCATCTCTGAGAGGTCATCACGTAACAGTGCTCTGCCTTCTGCTGAAAAAGAAAAATAAAAGTTATGTTCTAGAGGGTGAAAACTAAGGGAGCTGACTGGAGTGTTCAAATACATCATATATCCCTGGGTTATCTAGTTGATGTGAACCTGTGTGATGCCCAGAAGTGAAATCAGAAGATCCTGGTAAGGGAGAAATCAGCAGAAGAAAGGTCAGCAAAGGACAGGTCCTGAGGGTAGACAGCTTCAGGGGGCAGGTAACCACGGGTAGAGCGTCAGTGAGGATGTGGGGCACTCCCTCTGGGCCACTAGTTTTTCTCCTCCAATCTGGCAGCCCCAGTGATGTTAAGCTTCAACTTTGCTGGTGTCAGGAAAAAGGGAGGGAGAGCTGATTGTCAGCCCACTTACACGGGCTTTTGAGGAAGCAGAGGCATGCTGCAGGAATGTGAGACAGGGCCCTGTTGAAAGACCTTGAAGCTCTCATTCTTTCCTCTGCATGCTTTACACTTCAGAGGGAATGACTATCCTCATGCTTTTTGCCCAAGTAATAATCTTGTGTTGCTTTAATCATCTCTCTGGTCCTGAATATTTGTAGTGAAAGGGTAAAAAAATCTGACTTTTATGTTAACACTGGCTTTGTTTTTGTTTGCTAACTGCAAAACCTGTCCTTTATGCATTATGTCTATCTGGACATAGGGCTTCATGTCTAAGGTTGTCAGTTAAGTGGCTGGTCACAGAAGGAAATGGGGCTTAGCCATCACTACTTCTGTCAGTCTGGGTCTGTCTGCAGGCAGGGTTTTATCTAAGGCACACAGATTCAAAGACAACTTTTTTCTCCTCTTTTTTTAAATTTTTTTTCCTTTTTTCTTTTCTTTTGCTTTGGTTTTCAGTCTGGCACCAAAGTTAGAACATCTATGACTTGTCACAACATACAGGGAAAGCTTGTAGAAGACTAATGACTGAAAAGCTCTAGATCTGCTGGTAACTGCTTAATAACAGAGTGCTTTAAAATGCTTTTCTGACACTTCCATCTTTTATTTATAGAATGCAGGGTACATGTAAACAGTGTCTTTGGGATTGCATACAGAGCTCTGGGGCATTCACAGATCCCAGCTATAAATCCAGAATAAGGCAACACATACTGATTGTGATATTGTTACTGTTGTAATAAACATGATGTTTGCTCTTTTCATAGAATCATATAATCATAGAACCAGCAAGGCTGGAAAAGACCTTAAAGATCATCAGCCCAACCTTCATCCCAGGACTGCCAAGGCCACCAATAAGCCATGTCACTGAGAGCCTCATCTACATGGTTTTTGAGCACTTCCAGGGATGGTGGTTCCACCAGTTCCCTGGGCAGCCTGTTCCAGAGTCTGATTACCTTCTCAGTGAAGAAATTTTTCCTAATACCCAGTCTAAACCTCCCCTGGTGCAGCTTGAGGCCATTACCTCTTGTCCTATCACTTGTTACTTGGGAGAAGAGACCCACCCCTGCCTTACTACAATCTCCTTACAGAGGAGGTAGAGAGCGGTAAGGTCCCCCCTGAGCTTTCTCTTCTCCAGGCTAAACAGCCCCAGCTCCCCCCGGGTTCCTCATAAAACTTACTCTCCAGACTAATAAAGAACAGTAGTTGCAGGGCTGTACCAGAGAGAGTTTTCTGATGAAGTCCCTTACCCTGGCCCCAGGAAGGCACCAGACTTCCCTGTGCATCTGATCAAGCCAACACATGGGGCCTTCTGTTCCCTTAGGGTGGAGTCACCAAACATAACCACTCCCTTTTTTCTAGTATGGCAGGTTGTAATACCAGGTGTTCTCTGACTCTTCTGTGGGAATTCTTCTGACCTGGATGATCCCTTATCATCATCTTCCTCACTTTCCTGATCCTGAAATACCAGGGCCTCGAATCTGTTGTAAAGGGGTACTTGGAAAGGTGACATGAGCTGGGGGGGGGTAATATGCTGTCTGCTCCAAGGAGTAACCTGTTTCCAACCCCCCTGTCTCCTAGGTCCCTTCCATCTGCCCTGTTATAAGAAGTAGGTGATCCTGAAATTCTTTTGTTTCAGGTGGCTGGCTTGCTTCTCTCAGGGATGGTAGAGTGGAGATCCACCCACCAGTCTCCTCCTCAGATTCCTTTATGCTCCTTAGCCATTCAGCCTCTTCCTGTACCTCTGCCACCATGCAGAGCAAATCATCAACCTGCTGACATCTTACACAGCCACCACCTAACACCACCAATAGGCTCTGGCACTCACTACAGCCAGATGCCTGGACAGCTACATGTTTATGAGGAACCTCTGTCAGGGTCATGATGTCCTAAGGCCAGCAGAGAGGCCTTAGTTTTCTTTGCTTTCTGCTGAGAGGATGCCATCCTAGAGCATTGTCTCCATGGCTGTGGGCCGAGTTCACCTCTGCAACCTGCTGGGCTACTGGTCCCTCCCCATGCAAACTGTCCCTCCTGCACTGTCCCCTGTGAGACAACTGCTGTGTCAGCAGCACTGCCAGCCCCTGGGCAAGGCCTGATGAGGCTCTGGGGCTCCCTTGGTGGCTCTGGCCGCTGTGTTTTCCCCACGCTCCAGTGCTGAAGGTGTCATTATTTTCCTAATTCAAGATACTACAGATTTTTACTGCCCATCCAGTACAGGCATCCTTTGAAGACATCAGGGCTCTCAAGTTGGGAGGATAGCCCTGAGCTGCCTGTTTCCCCTTAAAACTGGTGGAAAATAGGGCTCAAGTTCTCAACGGTACATAGTCATCTAACCCATATTAATAGCAGGTGGTGGCGGCAAGAACTCATTTGGTGAATTGACACCAAAACCTTGCCAGCAAAATAAATTGAAATGTTGAAAAACATAATAACTGAGGAAAGCAGAATGTGAAATGTAATTAGTAGGGTGATCATATAGTCAGATTAGGAGGATAATGTAAAGCAACAGGACTGACGGAAATGGCAAATGCCTGGAAATACAAAATAAATGGTGTAAATAAAATGAGAGGATAGTAAGAGAGAGATGTATAGGATGGTGCAAAGCATGATGAAGTCCTGCCTAGCAAACTTAGAGACAGTAACATGTAGGCTGGTATAGACATGACAGAGAAGAGTGATGAGGGGAGATGTAAAGTGAGGATCTCTTTGGGCTGCAGTAATAATGAAGAGAGATGCTGTAGCAGATGGAGAAAAATTATCTTATGCAGAATTATACAGGAAGTGGTATATTATTCTGCCCGCTCCTAACTATGAAACAGACTCACTTTTCACACCTGGTCACCTGCAGAATTTGGAAAAGTTGTCTCTGAATTCCCCTCTCTACAGCCAGCTGAAATAACTTCCAGAAAATAGCAAGAAGTAACTGTAGCATTTGGTATCACTGCTGTGGCACGGGCTGACTCAGGTGCAGGTACCAGCAATGGCCACTGTGCGGCATTTTTAATAATTCCTGTTCTGTCTCCAGGTTTTTCTCTAAGCAGTTTCATTGGTCTTTCCCTCTTAATTGACTAGGTGATCTGGAAAGCAATGCATGAAGAAAAATCTTTGCTCAAGGAAGACCTAAGATATTTACCCTTTCCATGTGTAGATACCTGTTCATGGCTCCAATTAGCCAGAGGGTCCTGCGGCTCTTGAGCTTGTTGTTGGAGGCACATTTTGAAGCCAGGACCTTCCAGGTGATCATTCAGAGCCCCTCATTTGATTTCAGTCTGGAAATACTCACCTGCTTAGAAACCTACAAGAAGGCTAAGCACAATCATGTATTTAACGACTAAACACAAGACAATATGCCCTATAGCCCATCCAAAATGTTCCGAGTCAATGACAATGTGGGGAATGGGGGCAGCAAAACAGGAATATGAATGAAGAAGTTGCCATGACAAAGCTGAGCTGTGCCTATGGTTTGTGTGCTTGGGCTGAGCCCACTGGAAATACCAGATATTTGGATTTTGCTCATTTTTCCATCTTGCAGTCAAAATTAAATCAATATCTTCCTGTTTGAAGATGGACATAAAAGCATGGACATAGATAGCTCCTGCAGCCCAGCTGCCTCTTGTAGACTTTCCAAGCCATGATAACTTGGTTTTCTGTCTGAACCCATATTTTAAGACCAGTATTTTCTGCTTACTTCTATTTCTTTAAATCTCAGCATGCTGTGTGAAAGAAATCAGTCTACTAATCTATAACC
Organism: Pezoporus wallicus; assembly: GCF_028554395.1. Lineage (NCBI taxonomy): Eukaryota > Metazoa > Chordata > Aves > Psittaciformes > Psittacidae > Pezoporus > Pezoporus wallicus. Next base: position 1,053,694 of record NW_026637685.1, read on the forward strand.
AAGGTTTACAGAGCAAATTAAATGTGCTGTCTACTGGTTGGTAATCTTGCTGAAAGAAAATGAAGAAAAGCATAGAGAGGATAAAGAATGATCAGGCTTGGTATTTTAAACAATTAACATTTTGAGGCCCTTTAAAATGGAAGAGAACTTCTGTTAATAAAAGAAGAAAATGAGAAAACCAAAACCCCTAAAAACAATTATGTGAATCAGCAGCAAAGGCTCAGATCCGTCATGTGTTACTTTGAATTTTTTAGTAACTTTTAAAATCCTGAGTGTGGAGCCACAAATAGATTTATTTGCATCTAAAGCAATTTCCAAAATGTGAAAGGTGACCAGCATGCACAGAGGCAGAAGAATAAATAAGAGCTAGACAGAAGAAAGCCTGCAGCATTTGGAGAGGCAGTGTTCTGGCCACATTCAAAAACAAAAAAGGGAGAAACTCTGAGTTCATCAGTTCAGCAAAACGGACAAAAAAATGGAAATTTCCATTCCACATGGAAATCAGAAAATTTTATAGACAATCACAACTGCATTAAAAAAAAAACAACAGCAAAAAACACAACAACAACAACAAAAACAAACACCAGAACAAAACCCCCACAAATAAAGTGAGGCTTTTAGTGGAAAAGTGGAAAAGTGAAGTGGAAAGTTTTTTTAGTGGAAAAGTGGAAAAGTGAAGTGGAACTACCCGCCTGAACAAATCAAAGTATTGATATGATCATTGCATCTAAAAGGAAATCACAGCAAATCATTGTCACTGCAATGTGGCTGTACATTTACAGACCTGTTTCATCCTCACTACAGCCATCTTCCCCCCTCCCAAGGAGCTCCCTGAGTTTTGTTCTGATTGCCTACAAAGAAGTTGCCCCGAAACATGGCAGTGGGCACTGGTGCACTCCCCAGGCTTTCTGCTAGGGCTTTGCTTAATGCTACTTTTTTGCTTTTCTGCTGTTCAAGTTGTGTGTTTCTTGTAACTGCTGCTCTTCTGGGAGAAAAGAGATCTGATTTCTATAGCTGCAAAATGAAAAATGTGTTCGAAACTTGAGAAGGCAGAAATGTAATGGCTGCACCTCTCAAGATGACAGGATGACCTAGACGTGGAGTAATTTCAATTAAATATCAATTCCAGTAAGTACCAGACAGAAAAAGAGTCCTTGTCCAGGAAAAAGAATAAAACAAGAACAAAGATTTCAAACTCTTAAAAAAATGTTTTCAGTGTTATCTGAAATACTAAAACTGTTCAGACTTATTGCAAAATAATAGAGAAAAGGAAAGTAAATTATCTGTCAGCCCATGTTTCTAATTGAAGACATCAAGTTCGCTGCACAGATACCTTACAGAAAGACTGTCCTGACTTCCAGTGCTCCCCCATGCTGTTTCACGCACTCAGCATTCCAGGAGAGGTGCACTTCATCAGGCATTAAAACTGCTGCTCTTGGTTCCTTTGACTTCATTAGCAAATAAAATGGTAAAATTATTACAGCTGTGTGGTTGAAGGGGAAGGAGAAGAAAGAGAGTTAAAATGTGCTAATACTGTATGAATTCAGATCATCTGCTTTAAAATTGCTTGCTGCACTGAGGGCTGAGTTGGCTGTACCGTGTATGCTCTGGCACTCTACCAGTGCTTTCTCCTCATGGTGGGAGCCATGGACTCTGCACCCCCTGCACTGTACTGCATAGCAATCACACCAACCAGCGAAGAGGCAATGAGGAAACGCACTAGTGCCAGAAACAGCCAGCTGATGCACTGGTAAAGAAGATCTCTACTGGTACTGCCAGGAAAAAGCGGTAGGTCGTAGTAGTAGGGGACTCTACTTTGAAAGGGACAGAAGCACTTGTCTGTCGGCCTGACCTGGTCTCAAGGGAGGTGTGTTGCCTGCCAGGGGCACGAATCAGGGATGTGGCAGAGAGGCTGCCTGCTCCAGTAAGTCCCATGGACTATTACCCACTCCTGGTGTTTCATGTGGGTGATAGGGATATAGATAGTAGTGGCCTGGGGAACATGAAGAAGGACTGCAGAGCCCTGAGAGAGGTGATTAGGGGCTCTGGAGCTCAGATTGTCTTTTCATCAATTCTCCAGGATACAGGGGAGGACCTAAAAAAAGCTAGGAGGATTGGCCAGGTTAATAACTGGTTAAAAGGGTGGTGTCATAGTCAGGGGTTTGGGTGTCTTGAACACGGGACCCAAGTTTGTAGGCCAGGTCTAGCGGGGGCTGGTGGAGCTGGTCTGATGATAAAGAAGGGAAAGAGCAGTTTTGGTAGGAGGCTTGCCAGACTGGTCAAGGAGGCTTTAAACTAGATGTGTTGGGGGAGGGGGGCATCATTCCATCCCAACACTCCCAGTCAGTTGCCAGAACCTATAATAAATGCTTGGAGCAATGTAGATATATTCCAGCTGCTCCAGCCAATGAGCTGGCTTCATTTGGAGCTCGGCTCAGATGCCTCTATACAAATGCCTGAAGCATGGGGAATAAACAAGAGGAATTAGAGATGTGTGCACATCTACGGGGGTATGATATAATAGGCATCACTGAAACATGGTGGGATGGCTCCTACAACTGGAGTGTTGGAATGGAAGGTTACAGGCTCTTTAGGAAGGACAGGCCTGGCAGGCTGGGAGGGGGAGTTGCCCTTTATGTTAGGGATAGGCTGGAGAGTATGGAACTGTGTCTGGGGACAGGTGAGCAGTCAACAGAGAGTTTGTGGGTCAGGGTTAAAGGGAGAACAGCGATGGGAGACATTACTGTGGGGATCTGTTACAGACCACCTGATCAAGGAGAACCTGCGGATGAAGCACCCCATAGACAGATAGGAAAAGCCTCACGCTCACAGGCCCTTGTTCTCATGGGTGACCTCAACCACTCTGACATCTGTTGGAGGGACGATACGGCCCAGCAAAAGCAATCCAGGAGGTTCCTCAGTTGTGTGGAAGACAACTTCCTTCGGCAAGTAATAGAGGAGCCGACAAGGAGAGGTGCCATGCTTGACCTCGTGCTCACCAACAGGGAAGGGCTCGTTGGAAATGTGATGCTCCAGGGCAGCCTTGGATGCAGCGATCACAAGATAGTCGAATTTGAGATCCTCAGGACAGTGAGAAGAGCGTGCAGCAAGCTCAGTGCCCTGGACTTCAAAAGCACAGACTTTGGCCTCTTCAGGAACCTGCTTCGGAAGGTTCCATGGGATACAGCCCTAGAGGGCAGAGGGGCCCAAGACTGTTGGTTGATATGCTGCAAGCTCAGGAGTGTTGCATCCCAACCAGAAGGAAGTGGAGCAGGAGGGCCAGGAGACCTCCTTGGATGGATAAGGAGCTGCTGAGGAAAATTCAAATGAAAAAAGAGGCTTATAAAAAGTGGAAGCAAGGACAGGCAGCCTGGGAAGAGTACAGGGATGTTGTCTGGGGAGCTAGGGACCAGGTTAGGAAAGCTAAGGCCCAGTAAGAATTAAACTTGGCTAGGGATGTTAAGGATAACAGGAAGGGATTCTACAGGTACATAGCAAATAAAAACAGACTAGGGAGAACTTAGGCCCCCTCAGGAAGCTCTTGGGAGAACTGGCTACACAGGATTTGGAGAAGGCTGAGGTTCTGAATGACTTCTTTGCCTCAGACATCACTGGCAAAGCCTCTGACTGCACCACCCAAGTCTTGGAAAGCAGATGCAGGGACTGTGAGAATGAAGACCTTGGGCCCAAAACCAGGAGAGGATCTGGTTTGAGACCATCTTAAGAACCTGAACATGCACAAGTCCATGGGTCCTGATGAAATCCATCCGCAGGTCCTGAAGGAGCTGGCGAATGAAGTTGTTAAGCCACTCACCATCATATTTGAAAAATCATGTCAGTCAGGTGAAGTTCCCGATGAGTGGAAAAAGGGAAATATAACCCCCATTTTCAAGAAGGGGAAAATGGATGACCTGTGGAATTACAGAGCAGTCAGTCTCACCTCTGTGCCTGGCAAAATCTTGGAGCAGATTCTCCTGGAAGGCATGCTAAGGCACATGAAAAACAAGAAGGTGCTTCGTGACAGCCAGCATGGCTTCACTAAGGGGAAATCCTGCCTGACCAATTTGCTGGCCTTCTATCTTCTATGATGGGGCTACAGAACTGATGGACAGGGGTAGAGCAGTTGATGTCATCTACCTGGACTTGTGCAAAGCATTTGACACTGCCCCACATGACATCCTTGTCTCTAAATTGGAGAGACATCAATTTGATGGATGGACCACTCGGTGGATAAAGAACTGGCTGGATGGCCGCACACAAAGGGTTTTCGTCAATGGCTCAGTGTCCAGCTGGAGACCAGTAACGAGTGGTGTCCCTCAGGGATCAGTGTTGGGACCAGTCTTGTTCAACATCTTCGTTGCTGACATGGACAGTGGGATTGAGTGCGCCTTCAGCAAGTTTGCCGATGACACCAAGCTGTGTGGTTCAGGTTGATACCCTGGAGGGACCTTGAAACGCTTGTGAGGTGGGCTGATGCCAACCTTATGAAGTTTAACCATGTCAAGTGCAAGGTCCTACACCTGGGTCGGAGCAATCCCAGGCACACCTACAGGTTGGGCAGAGAAGAGATTCAGAGCAGCCCTGCAGAGAAGGACATGGGGGTGTTGCTTGATGAGAAAATGAAGATGAGCCAGCTTCAGTGTGCGCTCGCAGCCCAGAAAGCCAACCATATCCTGGGCTGCATCAGAAGGAGTGTGACCAGCAGGCTGAAGGAGGTGATCCTGCCCCTCTACTCTGCTCTCGTGAGACCTCACTTGGAGTATTGCATGCAGTTCTGGTGTCCTCAACATAAAAAGGACATGGAACTGTTGGAACAAGTCCAGAGGAGGGCCATGAGAATGATGAAGGGGACTGGAGCACCTCCCGTATGAAGATAGGCTGAGAAAGTTGGGGCTGTTCAGCCTGGAGAAGAGAAGGCTCCATGGAGACCTCATAACAGCCTTCCAGTGTCTGAAGGGGGCTACAAGGGTGCTGGGGAGGGACTCTTCATTAGAGACTGTAGTGACAGGACAAGGGGTAACGGGTTCAAACTTAAACAGGGGAATTTTAGATTGGATATAAGGAGGAAATTCTTTCCTGTTAGGGTGGTGCGGCACTGGAATGGGTTGCCCAGGGAGGTTGTGAATGCTCCATCCCTGGCAGTGTTCAAGACCAGGTTGGACGAGGCCTTGGGTGACATGATTTAGTGTGAGGTGTTCCTGCCCATGTCAGGGGGGTTGGAAATTGATGATCTTAAGGTTCCAACCCTAACTGTTCTATGATTCTAAGAAATCTTGGCATTGGCCACAGTTTCTCTGATATTAAATTTGCCTCCAAGAAAATAACTCCTAAAGGATTTACTACCTCCCTCCCAGAAGGTCAGGTGAGGCTCTTCTATTATCTTTAGTTATGAAAACATAAATACTAACTCAGCGTTTGCTTAGTGTCAACTCCTGTGCATTACAAAGGAGGGTATGTGTGGCCAGAAACTGCCACACACCCCTGCCCTTTTTCACACCTTCCGGTATATGTTTCTCTGCCAGCCACTCGGTTCTGCACACACACGATATTTTATTTGCTGAGTTATAGGCCATGGCAGGTCCCTGAGTAATGGCTGACCTAACTTAAGACAACACGAGAAACAAGAAGCTGTAGAGAGCTTCCTACAGAGACTGTTTCCCAGCTGATTTAAGTGATGGAAAGATGCTGTCCTGTTATTTCCCTGAGGAAAGCCAGCAGGCTCTGCGTGGCATTCCCATTTACAGAAGCTGCCTTCTGCTTAGAATGGCAATAGTGTCTTTCTGGCTCTTGTTTTACTTTTATTATTTATTTTGGCTCTGGTTTCTAATTCTGCAGCTGCAGATCCAATAAAACATAGAAGCTAAATCACATTACTCACTCCTGACTCAAGGAATCCATAAAGGTGAATCCTGGGAGAAATTTCACAATGTACATTCTGAAAATACAAACAGATCTTTCATTGCAACCCCATTTTCCTTAATTCCCCCAGAGACAATCAAAACTATATTGAATTATAAATACAAACCACAGTGGGATTCTGTCTGAAGCCCTGGAGATATCAGGGCATGGAATACCATTTCCAGTTTTACATAGCTGTTCAAAAGGACAGGCTTGTATCCATAACCATCATGGGTCTGCAAAACCCTGGCTCCAGCTGCAGTGGAAGGGATTGCACGAGGTGTTGGGGGTGAAGAAGAGATGGCAGAGGCAGAGAGCAATGCTTTTGCTGCCACTCCTCTGCCATCCCCCAGCCTTTGTTTTCTTGGTGTTACTCTTGTGTTGTAAATAGCAATTTTAGCTAAGCCATTAAAATTAATAAAGGGACTATTTCTGGGCTTTTTATCTTGAATGATCTGGACACATGAACACTACTGGAAATTAAAAAGGATAAGGCACCAGTCGAAGTACTGTGAATTAAAAATATGGTACCTATGGTGGTCTATAAAAGGAGAACTCTAAAATGTTGAACAGCTGAAGTTGGGTCTCAGCTGTCCAATTGCTAATTCATCTCTCATCTCCTCATGGACAAAGTGGTATTGGTAAACAGCAATGGGAGCTCTGACTGCACCAAAGACAAGTCAACAAAAACCCTGTGTTGTGTGCCTTGTTTTATTTATGATGCTGTCTGCATAGAGAATCCCTCAACAAATGTAGTGGAGTGTAAATGCCATTGTAAATACCATTGTACACCTAATGGCTCTTGTGAGACAGTAGGGATGGCTGGAGCTGATCCAGCAGGGTGCAAGGACTGCAGTTTGCATGGCCAACCCACTCTGTGGGATCAGGTACAACTCCGGGCAGTCCCTCAGCTTACTATCACAGGAGGGGTAGGTCACAGATTCTCAGGATCAGGCTGGGTGTCATAGTTTAAGCCTCCCTGGCAGAGCATGAGAATAAAAAGTCCTTGATCAGAGTCAACATTACTTAGCAAGAACTAAAAACATCAGCGTTATCAGCGTTGTTCTCAGACTAAAGTAAAAAACACAGCACTGCACCAGCTACTAAAAGGAGAAAAATGACTGCTACTGATGAACCCAGGACGCTGGGAAAAAGGCAGATGTCACATGGGATCTTATTAAGCATGCAGTGCTACAGCTGCCACCTGCCCCAGGTGGCTCTGGGATCAGCAGAGAGGAACACTCCCAACACTACGGCACTTCTTCAAAGCAAATATAACAACATGAGATATAATGTGACTCGTGCAAAGCTAGAGCTAACATGCGGAAGGGTAAATCTATTGAAGTCACGCAGATCACTTGGGAGGCAGGGTTTATTTGGGCAAAATGCATTTTAATCTGATTTTAATGAGGTTGATATTTTAAAAAGGGCATTGAAGAACATTATTTGGGATACAGAAAATAATGCTGTACACAGAACTACAGGCTGCTGAATTGTTTAGGCTCCATCTGAAAATAGTACCCTTAAAGAGTTTAAATCGTTTAGATTATCAAAAGGAGGTGGAGGGGGAACTTGATTACAGTAGAAATCCACAGGGAAACACTAATTGTTACTATAGAGTTAAGTAGCTCAGGGGAAAAAAAAAAGGTTTAAAAAGACAGAATAGCTGAAAGCTGAAGCCAAATAAATTCAAATGAGAAACCCAACACAGTTTTAAACAGTGAGGATGATTAAAAACTGGAACAAATTACCAAGTGAAGCAGCTGATTCACAGTCTTTCAATGTTTTCAAATCACAATCAGTTGTCTTAAACCCAGAGTGGATATCTTTGGTTAAACAAAAGTATTGGGCTTAATAGAGAAGTAACAGAGTGGTATTTAATTACTCACAGCATAAGTGGCCAGGCTGGACCTGCAGACTTTTGTAATCATATGTGAGGCCACTCTTGCCTCCCTCCTTCCTCTCAGCATGGAAATCTTCACGCATGCAACCACACTGTTGCCCGGGGAAAACGAGACCAGGCTGCCCTCCCTGTTCCTGCAAGGGGTCCAGGGATGGGGGCCAGTACTGAGACCAACAGTGCTGGAAGCAGGCGCAGAGGCTGCCAGAACTCTCTTTAAACCTTATTTCTGCAGTTCTTGGCCCTTCCATGGCCCCATGCATCTCCTTCAGCTGCCCTATGGCTCCCTGTGTCACCTGCTGCATGTGTCCTCTGGTACAGCTCTTGAGAGCTGCCTGGTTCAACTAGCTCGGGGCTTGTTTGGAAACAAGCCTGGTCTTTACCTCACTGTTGCATCACTTGACACTTTTTGCTGGGTCTGTTAAACACGATTATGTTTTAAATATTACACATAAATTTGGACTGGAGCTCCCTGTGGTAGGAACCCCCCTCAAATGCACTGAAAAAGAGAGATTCTCACAGCAAGGCAATAACTGACAACTTCCATCTTTCCTCAGCTGCAGTGCTACATTTATAACATTAGGTGAAGCTATGCAGGGTAATAAATGCCAGAGCCATCCTCCCACAGCCCGACAGAGAGTCCATTAAGCAATCTCTTTTGGTTCTCTGGAGAACGCTCAAAGCACAGGCACTAAGATGCTGCTTTTAGAAAGATAATAGATAAAGATGAAATCAGTTTTTCAGATGAGTCTTCCCTTTCCATAGGGGCCTTCTTTATGGTTTCAATGACGTAGAATATAAAGAAAGAGTACTCACTTCCTAATGAAATGAAAAATTTCATTAATTTTGAGATATTCGTTCCTTTAAGAGCTTCATTCCTTGAGTTTATTAACTCTACTGATGTGGCTTGTGCTGATGCTGCCCTGCAATCCTTGCCAGGATCTGCTTTCTGTTTTCTGGTCTGGGCCAAGATGTAGACAGTTTGCCAACCCTCAACGTAATTCCTGTGGTTACCAAGCAGATACACAGAGATATTTCCTATTGAACGATGAGAGAAACATCCTCTGTTCAATCTGGCTGACTTCTATAGCAATTACAGAGCTCACCCTGGTCCTGCAAGCCCTTCAGAGTTTGGCAATTCATGAAAGTTTCAAGGAAAGTTGTGTAAGGTCATTTGCCATGAACCACGTGAGATATGACAGCTGTCCCAGCTGAGGGGCCAGAGAAGCCCCTGTGCAAGTGTTCTGCAGAGCTGGGAGCAGCTCTGTGGGGCTCCTGGGAAGTCTCAGTCATGGAGACCCCATTAGCAATACTGAGCATTGGCTTTTGGGTCATTTGGTGTAAGTAGCCTTCAGTTATGTAAGGTTTCAGCAACAGCATTAGGTTTCAAGAGTTTTTCTGTTTACAGCATCAGGAGTGGAATTTAGGATGACTACACATACTTCACTTACAAAAAATGATTTATGAAACTGTTTTCTATGTAGTGGAATTGATGAATAAAAAACTGGCAAAGAAGAAGGTGTGTTACAGAGGCCTAAAAGTGAAATTCTGATTATCACTTTCTTCTTTCTTTCTTTCTTTTCTGTCCCATTTCCTTTAAAATATTTAGCATTCTTGGGGATGCATCATCCTTTCCTAATGTTAAACATTTGTTTTCCTATTTACCTTCAAGAGAGAAATTTTCTGTGACAGACATGTGTCCACCTGTAAGTTGATTAACATGTTTGCATAGCTTTGCACTCTGGAAATCCTCTTCACTGTAAAATTCTGCAGAAAACAGTCTATAAAAGTCAAAACAAATAACATCTTGGACAAAAACCTGCTATTCTACCCTAGCAAAAATTTGACTTCACTGAGTGGGCGTTCTACTGCTGCATGATAAGCAGCATTTGATCTTCTGTATTCGAAGTGAGTGTCATGTAATATGTACGTGAAGTTTTGCAGTATTTTTGGATTATTTTTTTAATACTAATAAATTATGAAAATGTGCTTCCAGGAAGATAGACTTTGATCTAAAGAAAGCCCATCTATAATAAAGCCACAGGAAAATGCACAAAAAAGAAGAGACTCTGCAGATGAACAATTTTTCTTATTTATAACTCTCTTTGTATATACACATAAATCTTTCTACATACATATAGATAGATGTTTTCTGTTTTTATCCCATCAATGTTCAAAACCCAGGAATTACTAAAGTATATTCTTCTGATTCCAAAGCATTGTGATTATTCGCATCTTGCTAATCAAAACTTTTGTGAGAACCTGCCTTTTCCATCAAATATGTAGGGTAGAGTGATTCAGCCCATGGAAAAAAGGTGATGTGAAAATCAGATGGTCTAAAATCTGAATTTAAATGTATTGGTTGTAAGTCTGCTAACTAGTGAATGAGATTTGGGACCGACAAGCTGATCCTTGGACATAGACATGAGGAAGAGGTGTGGTGATGTGAATTTGCACAGTCAAGGATTGGGAAGGTTTTGGAATTTGCAGTCAGCAAATTTGTGAATTTGCATAGTCAGCATTGGGAAGGACAAAAAACCTCCAAACAGGTTCTTTTTTACAAGTACCTTAGATATACTCATACTACTCCGGTGGATGAGGAATGAGGAGAAATCAAGGAAAGAGCTGTATAATTACTCCGAGGTCCAGAAAATAGTAGACAAAAAAGTAATTTAAAGTCCCTGGTTAAATGTGAAAAGAATGAAGGATAAGGGTGTCAGTGGTAGGGGCCAAGGTAAGGACATCAGGTGGATAGGACCTCAGCAGCAACAAATAGCATCTTCTAAGAGAGGACTGGAATTGACAAGGCACTTTCTGAGAGGGAAAAGACTATTCAGGGGCACAGATTGAGGTTCAAGAAGTAAGATGCAGACAAGATTGGACAGAGAAGCAGAGAAAACAGGGAGCTTTTACCTGATCAGCCTAGGGGACCTACTGAGAATACAGTGGTGAAAGGCACTTTTGTAATATGTTCTTTGGAAGGCAGAGAGAGATAATAAAGAGGATGAATTAAAGACACTTCGGCATCCTCCAATAGTTGGTAAGATTTCTGCATGGGAGAAAAATCTACAGAGAAAAGGTACTCAGGAGACTTGGCTGCTCCTTAAGGAGTTTGCAAGCAAGTTGTCCTGCTGTGGAGAAGGGGTAGCTAGTTGAACTCTAAGCTTTTTAGAAGGAATTGCTACAGAAAATGGAAACCAGGCGACAAACTTTGCTTATAAAAAGGATCTTTGAGCCACACTGATTTACCCTCCAGCAATTCTGCTGTGTCATGGAAATCATAAATGTCATACTCTTGCACCTCTACTCCCCCCTGCCCCAAATAAAAATTATTGCAATACGTAAAGAAGAAATGTGGCTTTTAAGATATTTGAAGTGGTGTGTACAGAGTGCTCTAGGAAGGTCCTACTGGTGTATGTGGTGCTGTCCTTAGTAATATGAAGTGGATGTGTCCAGGGGAGTTCAGAGCTACTGAAAGTGAGATGTATGAGCAGACTGAGGTGCTGTATTGGCATCCTGCAGAGGAGAGAGGATCAGTGGAAGATCTCAGGCCTGAAATATAGCTGAAGAAAATGTTGCAAAGAGGAAGAAACTTTTTCCAGGGGTATGACAAGTAAAAGAAGAATTGCTGGACTTAAATTGCAGCAAGAGGGAACCTAGGCATTAGGAAGACATTTGTACTGCTGGACTAGCATGAGGGCACTCTGATTCTATGAAGATGCTCAAAATACATCACAGTGTGCTACAGTGTAGTCCACATCAGCACTTTTCAGACTGGTGACTGGCTAGTCTGTAACTCTCTCTTGGTGAAGGGTTCATGGGCAAGGATTTTCTTCTTCCTCAATGTCTCTTTTTCATTTGTACCACAGTGAAAAAATCCATAGGATTTCCACTGCTGAGGTTTAAATGACGGATTAGGCAGAGATTTGCCAAGATTTTTTCTATCTGTGTGGGTACAGTTTGATATGTGTTTTCAATCCCAAGTGAAGAAAACCTGCAAACTTTCAAAATTTCCTACCAACTGGAAATTCTAGGGAAAAATACAAACACTCAAATGAAGGAAACTCCTTTCTGGCTTCAGTCCCACCTCTGCAGCGAGAATTTGGAAGCTGTCAGAGCCCAACTGCATTCAGTACTCATAGGGCTTTCTAACTTGCAGAGCTGGAAGGCCATTTTCCCGAGTGTACAGCAGAAATGAAGAAGTCTTGGAAAGGATGACAGGACTTGGAGATAACATCCCTTTTCAGAGGAAGTCTCCCCTGTGGCAGATCTGTCTTAGATCTAAGGATCCTGCCAAGGTCTGCCTGGAAATCAGCCTTGCTCTGGGAGCAAGACTGAAGATTAGGCAAAAATCCACAGAGCTCAAGATGTTTAGAGAGAAATATTTCAGCCTCCATGGCCGTAGCTATCTGCTGATGAATGCTTCTGATTAAATTTGACCAGCTTATGGTACGAGCTGTTTCTTGCCTCTGATCTCAGGAATACATTATTTAACAGCATTGAATTCTCTAGAAATCTGCTGGGGTTTTGATATGAGGCAAGATTTCTACCCCTGAAGTATTGCAATGCATGTGCTCCTCAGAGGTCTGCCGTACAAGCACAGTCTGAGCTGGCTCCTGTCCATTTTGAGTTGTGCCAAAGTTGCAGCCTAAAGTGCAGTGAATAAAGGCCTGCTGTAAAGACAGAAGGGACAATAACCATAAACAGTGCTTCTCTAACGGCAGGGAAGGGGGAATTATGAACCAAACAGTGCTATAAACAATTCGTTCAATGAATTCTAGTGAGACATCCCTAATTTCAGCATGTTGGAGATGTACTTTGCACACATATAGGGGTTTGCAGGGAATGCACAGAAGTTCCTCTCTGCCACTCCTTGCTCTCCATGCTTTTCCTCTCCCCAGGGTAGGCTTCCTCACAGCCACAGCTCCTTCAGGGACTGTACTGGTGTGGTGTCCGCCATGGGCTGCAGTGTGTTTGCTCCCCCATGGTCCCTTCATGGACTGCAGGGAAATAGCCCCCACCAATGCCTTCCCCTCTGCCTCTTCCCCAGACCTGGGCACTTGCTGGGCTCTTCCTCACACTTTTTTCCTCACTTCTCACTGCCCTTTTGTAAGGGCCACCAGTATCACTGATGGGCTCAGCTTGCCCTGCAGTGGGGCCATGGCTCAGCTGGCTGGAACCAGCTGTGTCCGGCGTATGGCAGCCCCAGCTTCTCCTCACAGAGCCCCCACAGCCAGCACCTGGCCATGAACACTTGCTACAAGGCTTGACTAAAACCACTCAAGCTTTCAGTCACAAGTATAAAATGAAAGGGCTATAGTTGAGCAAGAGACAGCCAACAGGTTGGGTATTGCCAGGAGCAGGTCCCCAGCAGGTATCCACCACCCCATCTTCTGCTGTAAGTCAGTATTTATGGGGGATTTTTTCTTCTTGTTGTTTTTTATTTTGTGTGTGTGTTGTTTTTTGTTTCTTGGTTTGTTTTTCTTTTTTTCCTTCCTGTTTTTTTTGTTGTTTTTTTTTGGTTGTTGTTGATTGTTTCTTTCTTTCTTTGATGATTCTTAGACCTCCCTTTTTTATGGGGACTGAACTTAGGAAAGCAACACTTCTTTTGCAGCCGTGGCTGTGGCTGTGGCTGTGGCTGTGGCTGTGGCTGTGGCTGTGGCTGTGGCTGTGGCTGTGGCTGTGGCTAGCTCAGGGCTCTCCTTGTTGGGCTATCCCTAAAGGGCTACTGCTCCCTAACACCCCACATGGGTTATAGCCACCCCTGAGGGCTGACCCCAGCTGGGTCATTACCCATCTCCAGCACCACTGGGGCTTGCCAGGGTAGCACAGGTGAGGGTACTTATGAGACCCTCAGGCACCTTTGTGCAATTTGCTTTTGGGATGTTGGCAGTAGGGTTGAGGCAAGCTTGGAAAGGCAGTGCTGCCTCAAAATGGAGAGATAGAAAAGATATGGAGAGATAAAGGTATGTGTGTGTACTTGGGTGCCTCTTCTCCCCCTGAAAAACCTCTGAACAAAACATTGAAACATATCACTCCTGAGGTTTCTGTTGACAGTGGTCAGTGGCCTTCTGGTATTAGTAAGATTCTGGGAGAGAGAGAGAAAAATCTGTAGCTGCCTGTGTTGTGGACACCTGCCAAATTCCTGCTCACAGCCGACAGTGTGGGATAGTGGCGTGGGCATTGGACCAGTGGCAATATGTGGCATGGTGGCTGGAGAAGCGTGGGGAGACTGGAGGTGGCTGGTCTCAGCAGGACCTGCATGCCCAGTTACCAGTAGTGATCTTTCATTTACACCCCTTCCTTCCTGTGGATCTCTCTATTATAGCAAAGGGAAAGAACTTGCAAGTTGGGCAAAAGGCATCCACTTTCAACTTGTTTCAAACTTGTATGCACTGCAGTGTTTCTCACTGATGCTAATGCTGTATTCCCAACAAAAGTAGGCTACAAAATGATTAGAGAATATCTTTGTAAATCAAATATGATTGTTCACAATTACAAAAGATACCCAGTTAAAATGACTGCGGAGCAAATGTGACTGAAAAGTAGCAACTAAGATGCTTAAACTTTAAATTTACATTAATTAATTCCCTTTGGAAAATTTGAACCTTAATTTATTTCATTAGCTGTACAGAACCAAAATTTTTCAGATGTTTCCTGTTCTTTCTCAAGGGGAAGTGTGTACTGTTGAATGGAAGGAGCCAGCATGATGTCACAGGTGGTATAATTAAACTCGTCATTTCTTCTAATGTTGGATGTGGTCTAGCATACAAACCCACTGGTGTAACAATTTATCATAAGTGTAGGCATTTCCAGTAAAATAGCAAATCTAATAAACCATGATTACTTCTTGGCATTGTAACTGCTGTACTGAAACTCATTATTGTAGTCATTGATTTCTATCTTTTAAAAACCTGTAGTATTTTTTTAGAAGTTGAAACAGGGGAAAAACAATTTGCCTGAAAAATGTTAGTTGGTTTTGGTTTTTTTTCCATGATAGTGTGCCAATTACAGTACAACTTGTGGGTCTGAGGGTCAGCAGCATGGCCCCAGGTCTGCATAGGCCAGGGCAGCAATTCATTTAATAAGAAAAAAATAAAACAGCCATCCCTGAAAAACAGGTTGCCATTCCAATAGAAAATACTATAATGGGTAACAAAATTTCTAGCTTTTCTTTTTTTTTTTTTTTTTTGTTTTCTTTAATTGGGTAACTTTATTCTTTCTTACATGCCATAATTCTGTAAGTGTTCTTACCATTGTCTAAAAAACAACTTTAACTTTGATCAAGCATTTGCTTTAGCTTCAGTTGCAATCTTATGCAATGGGGTGGTAAGCAAGCAGTTTTAACAAAAAACAAGGTGAAGGTACATAACAGTAAATTCAAGTTTCAGAATGCATGAATCTACATGTGCAAGCTATATATTACAATTTCCTTGGTTGAAGGGAAGCAGAGCTTTTTTGTTTAAGGTATCAGAGCTTTGTTTTTTTTTTTTTTTTAATATGTTATCCTAAAATTAATAGTTGTATTAAAGGTCTGCTGCCATTTGAATGCCATTATACTGAGGACCTCAGTTCAGCAAACACCTCTACCTGCTACTGAGTACTGCAAGATTTAAGCACATACTAGTCGCTAGATGTGTCCGGCACCTGCTGTGACCTTTAACAGCCTGGGATTGCCTTTCTCTCAGGAAGATGATGACTAAGTTACCCATACCAAAATTCTCTCTTGACCATATCTTAACAGATAAATGTGAATTGTGTGCTAGCTGGGTACAATAGCAAAAGAACATATTTCTGTAAGACTCTTCCTCCTTCAATGAAAATATTGTATTCATGCAAAAGCAGTTCTGGAGAGAAGAGCTCCTGAAATTTCCTCTCTGGGATTCCAGGGACTGTTGATAAATGTAGCTGTAAATGCTTTTATTTTGTGATTTTAATGGAAGTGATGAACTAGGTATCTATACTCTGACAAGGTCTGTAGGTCCTCCTGGCTGGTGAAGCAGTCACCATTTCCCCGGTGGTGCAGCAGTCCTGGGAAGGCAGGACGCTAAGAGGATTGCAATGGCTCAGCAAAACACTTTTCCTTCTGAAATTATTCACCAAGTGCTGAAGCAAAGACTGAGAGGACCCCTCTTATCCAGTGGACAGCAGCTGCTGTATTTTCCAGTTGTGTGGGTGTGCTTTCATATGTGGGTCGGCCTCTCAGTCTGGCTGGAAGCAGCAGCAAGGAGCACTGAGTCATTTGAAGAGACTGTCACTGAATTTCTTTAGAAACAGAAAGGGAGGGGGAGAAAAATATTGTTCCTAAATGATTGCTTGGTATTACTTCTGGTAGGGGCCAGATTGCAATTACAGATGTGCTGAACGCAGTGTCAGCTCTCTTGACAAATTCAGTATTTGTGATGCTGTCCACAGTATCTGTTTCAGAGAGCTTGAGCCATAAAGTGTTCAGCCTGTAAGATTGAGAGCATGAGCAGAGCTCGTGGATGCTGACAGAGCCTTGGGTTTGTGTTCCTCTTGTATGTTCACACTGACTGGTGTAATGAGGGGACCAAGCAATTTTAAAACCAGAGCACCATCAAGTTGCACTTTTTTTCTGAAAGCTCTATGCCTTTCTGTAGACTGAGTAAAAACTGAAGCTTAAAACTTCACCTTTCTTTGCCATGAGTTTGATCAGTCTATATATTCTGAAAGAGTAATATTGATCTGAGGACATTATTCTAATTTCAGTATTTTCTAACAGATTTTCTAAGCATCCAATTGTTTTATTAGTTTTTTTTTTTTTTTTTACCATTGCTCTGCCTCAAGCAGATATTTTTACTGAGCTACTTTAGAAAATGCTTTGTGAATTTACAGTTGTGTGACATGTACGGGTAGCTCTTGTAGTCTATATTGTTTGAATTGGTCACCACCAATACTTATCTGCTCTCTGTGAATAAAATGTGTATCTAAAAACCTGAAACCTTGCTTCCTAAAGCTGAATGCTCTTAATTGATTTTCAGGTATGTTAGGGATAAGGAAAGCTGATGCTGCATAAAACCCAGTTAGAGAATTTTAACTAATCTTAACCCTGCTGACACCACAGCTTATTGCTTTTTGAGAACCTTGTCTTGCAATTACAGTGGATCCATCCATGGCAGAAAATAATGGTGACTTCATGACACTTTGCTTGTGGTACTTTTTTTTTTTTTTTTCCTGAAAGAAGTTCAAAATCTTAATGTGCTTAGAGCAGGAATTCTGTCTGACAGGTCCCTCAATACTGAGTGGGCTTTTCAAGCCTCTGAGACTGATTGCCCTAGCTGTGAACTGCTTTCTTATGAGACTTGGTTCAATCATTGCTTCATTTCCAAACATGAAATAAGCAAGAGCCAACATCCTCTGCCATGCAATAGTCCCCTTTCTGCACTGCTTTCTGTGTTACTCTTGAAATGGTTTATGCAGGCTGCATTACTAAAAGAGGATGAGACTGCATTTGGTGTCAATCAATAGTAAATAACTCACCTGTTTTCAAGTGAGTTGTTGAGCAATAAGTAACAACACAGACCAAATGCAGCCTCAGCTGATTTGCAGTTTGAAAAAGGGAGTGATTGGAGGGAAATATTCATCAGAGGTCCAATAGGTCTTTTGTCAAAGCATTTGTTTTTGAATGCACTCGGAACCTCTAGATTGGCTGATACTGCTTCAGATGTGAAGGGAAAGATGTGAAATACAGAGGAGTGTTTTTCTGGGACAGGGAAAATCTTTCACTGCTTTGGGTTTCCTGGGTACAAAATGCACCTTGGGTTAGCTCAGGGTTGGTGAGGGCTGCCTGTGCCTGAGGATACAGATTCAAGAGATGAGGAGGTGCAATGACTCCACACTAGCAGGAAGGAGGAGTTTGGCTTCTGGTTGTGTGCTTTTCCCACTGGCCTTGTACCTGCTCTGGTCCTCTCTGCATCTCTTTCTGCGGAAAGGCAAATCCAACACAGGGAAGTGGGTTGTGGTCTCTAAATTTAAACTAGTTTGGGTGAAGCTCTGGAGCTAGCAAAGGGAGGTGAAGGAGGAATCTTCACAACTCTCATGCAGCAGAGGTAGGGTGGAGAGCAATGTTGCTCTGCTGTATTAAGGTCATAAATAGTTAAATGAGCTCTACTTCCTGTGAAACTGTCGTGGTTTAAACCCAGTCAGGTAACTTGTTCACTCACTCCCAGTGAGTGGTGCCGAGCTGACAACAATCAAGGTCCGTGTCCGTCC